>NC_133479.1:10479949-10801191 GCF_025370935.1 Choristoneura fumiferana | reverse complement strand
CTTTATTTTCTCACTTTTTAGTGATTCGTAGCCAAAGAACATCTCACAACGATTCCATTAAGCCCAAAACACGACTTAGTTACGTTGTTTTATAACAGAGTTCTTGTTGCCTACCTTCTGGCTTCAGCATCGGATCAGTTCGAAAGAATTCATTAACTTAAAGCTTCTTCTTAGTCGC
This sequence comes from Choristoneura fumiferana, assembly GCF_025370935.1. Taxonomy (NCBI): domain Eukaryota; kingdom Metazoa; phylum Arthropoda; class Insecta; order Lepidoptera; family Tortricidae; genus Choristoneura; species Choristoneura fumiferana. The sequence continues at coordinate 10,801,013 of NC_133479.1, read as the reverse complement.
TTATCTAGGTATGTATATTAATCATGATAATTTAAGTTTAACCCTGAAATACTTGTTTATTGATAGTAGTAGTTCCGTTGGTCAAATCTGGTCTTTCATCAGTCAGTTCCAATTCACCAAATTATGATTTGCAAGAGCAAATGCAGGAGTTACTGCTAAATATATCCAAATTACCATAGGGTGTCCCTACAATATTTGAAGAGTTCCCTCGATTTCCTTAAGATCCGATCATCAGATCCTAATTGCTGCTTATGGGACCTAATTGAAAGCATTCCTAGAAGAACTCAAAAAAAAATTTCAAATCGGTTCATAAATGACGGAGTTCTGAGGTAACAATTTAAAAAAAAAAAAAAAAAAAAAAAAGCCGAATTGATAACCTCCTCCTTTTTTTGAAGTCGGTTAACAAAAAAAAGTGATGACATAAATCTGACGTTAACGTTGTGAAAAATTTGTTGTGCGTGGCGTGTGGTTTTGCATACATAGGCGGTATTCGTTCTTTCTTGCTCTCAAACTTAAATATAAGACTTCTACGACGATTTTGGCAATTAATAACGGATCCTGATACTGGACTGCAGATAATACGACACCTGGTTTCTTTAGATAGCGCGCGGATGATCATAACACTGATACGATTGTGATTTGAACGAAATGTTTTATCCGGTGCCTTTGATGAATCATTTTATCAATTAAGAACGAAACAATTTGGTATATTTCGGAGGGGTATATATATACTCGTTTATCCATTCGGGTTTATTCGATCATTTCGATCAAAACTACGGGCTGCTAAATCTATGTGTGAGAATGTGATATAATAACACTAACACGTCGGTTTTTCGATATCCGTCAAGTGTCCAGTCAATATCAATGTCAAATTAAAAATTACGACAGCTCTTTTTTTCTGGTGAAAAAGGCAAAGGAAACATCTATTCTGTGATAGTATGGTAAATTTAGATGTGTATTTTTTTAAATATAGAGAAATAAATAATAATAAATATTTTTCCGAGTTCAGGAGGCTAAACTCTTTCGATTCCTGTATTAATTTTCAGGTGTCGAAAAAAAATTAAATCTCGTCAATTTGGCAAAACTTATTTCGCCGAAAAGAGAGTACACCCGTGTCTTGCGAGCATCCGTTACTATTGCCTATTTTTATTGTTACCTATCCAATTTTATTTACACTAATGATTAAAAGGTATATGACAATAAATATATGTATAAAGCAGATGTATGATTATTTACATTATGTATTTTAATAATGCGAATAAGTAACCTTATGATTAAGAAATATATGAAAACAAATATTAGTATTAACAAAACTATTATTGGCTTATGAATTAGAATGATTCTGGTTCAGTTTCGATCGTTAGTATAATAAAATATATGAAAACCAATATTAGTATGAACAAGGTGTATGAATAGTTATAATTATTATGAATTCCAATGATTATGAGTTAGTATTAAAAAATATATGAAGATCATTATGATGCAAAATGGTATGAGAATAATTTTCGGACCTCCGATAATAGGACTTAAAAAGTTATGTGAAAAAATGCGCACCCGTGTTAAATAACTGACTAACGACATTACTTTTCTTTCATCATAAATGTTAAAACGAGCAAGTGGGTCTCCTGATGGTAAGAGATCACCACCGCCTATAAACATCTGCAACACCAGGGGTATTGCAGATGCGTTGCCAACCTAGAGGCCTAAGATGGGATACCTCAAGTGCCAGTAATTTCACCGGCTGTCTTACTCTCCACGCCGAAACACAACAGTGCAAGCACTGCTGCTTCACGGCAGGATAAGCGAGCAAGATGGTGGTAGCAGTCCGGGCGGACCTTGCACAAGGTCCTACCACCTTTATCTGACTGAAGAAAATATTGAAAAAGTCAAGAAGTTAGTATTAGAGGAACGGAGAATTAAGGTTTGGCAAATAACTGAAGCCTTAGGTATTAGTAAGGAAAGAGTTGGAGAGATTTTGCATCAACATTTGCATATGACAAAAGTTAGTGCGCGTTGGGTGCCGAAAATGCGCACAGCTTTCGATAAAGAACGTCATGTTCAAACTTGTCAGGCATTTTTAGAATTGTGTGGAAATGGTTTAGATGAAGGTTGTGCCCGTATAGTAACTGTTGATGAAACATGGATCAGACAGTATGATTCAAAGTCGAAGTCTGAATCTATGCAATGCAGTGGATCAAAAAGGGTGAAAGGCCACCGAAAAAATTCAAGGTTCAAAGATCGGCTAAAGCTAATGGCCACCGTGTTTTGGGATCGCCAAGGCATTCTTTTAATAGACTATTTGGCAAAAGGCTCTACAATAAATGGTATTATGCCGAATTAAGAAAGCGACAAGCCACAGTCGAGAAACAAAGGGCAAACTGAGTACAGGCATTTTGTTTTTGCAAGACAACGCCCCCGTTCACACCGCTCGTGTTGCCAAGCTTGCTCTTAAGGAAACTGGGTTCGAGGAAATTGATCATCCACCCTACAGTCCAGATCTGGCCCCTAGCGATTATTTTCTATTCAGCAACTTGAAGAAAGATTTAAGGGGAAAGCGATTTGGCAGTGATGAAGAAATGAAGGCGGCTGTCATAAACTAAATATTACTATTGTAAATAGACCAACAGTGGTGCGAGTGAAGAAACCGATCCTTACGGCATAAGCTATGTGTGGGAAAAAGATAAAATAAAAATGACGGAGTGACCCGTTTTGAATCAGTTAGCCTCCGGTCAAAATTTTCGTCGTATTTGTTTTGTGTTTTTTTCTGCAACCCTTTCGATTTTTTGCATAAAACGGTAGGATTCCAGAATGGTGTCGTGTTCTGTGTTGAGTTGTGATACAACCTACTGCAATAACCCAAATAAACATACATATCACAGGTAAATATGATTGTACAAGACAGTACAGGTATCATTTTCATAGCTCTTATTTTCATTGAATGTATTCTCAAAATTTACTTATTAATATGCTATATGAAGTGGTAAGCAGTCTATTTCATAAATATGGCTTGATTTCTAATAATTATGTGTTAAATAAAAATATATTATATTCGTGAACTTGAGCACTTACGGCGTAGAGTTTGAATATTTTTTATCGATACCTTTATCGATATTCTTCCAATAAAGTTTTGTACTAAAATTTGTAGCTGCTTTTCTCCGATTTAAAGATTTGAGAAAATAAGAGTAAAATCTTAACATTAAGAATTTAATGATTTTAAGTAAATAAAATAATAACTACTTGTTTACAAACAAAAATTCAGTGTTTTGTTTTTAGGGTTCCGTACACAAATGGTGCCAAACGGGACCCTATTACTAAGCCTCCTCTGTCTGTCTGTTTGTCTGTCTATCTGTCTATGCGTCTGTCGCAGAGCTGTATCTTTGGAACCGCAAATAGGTAGATATACTTGAGACCTTCCCAGAGTAGGTAGGTATGTATTAGTGTGGCTACCATAACAAAAAATATTAAAAAAAAACTTCCAGGTTTCCTGTTAATCCAGTGACCAAAGATAAGTGGATCAGAATTTAGAATCGAATAGGCTGGGAGCCTCACAAGAAATCTGTGGTGTGTAGTAAGTGTGTTTTATTCATAGCTCACTATTTACACTCTCGACATACGAATATAGGTAGGTACAGTCAAGGGCAAAGATATCGACACGGCCAAAGTTGCAAAAATTTTTATACACGGCCTTAACGTTAAGTGCATAAAGTCGTGTATACATATTTTTGTAACTTTGACCGTGTCGATATCTTTGCCCTTGACTGTACCTAACTGTCTAGTGCAAAGTTAACGACGAGTGACATGAGTGGGAGTGTCAGATATTTGCCGGCAATTTTATTTAAATTCTGAAATGTTTATGAAGTTTCTAGTACCTACTTTACTGCAACAGCCCTTAAGATTTATTTGTACTGTGTAACTTCCCAAGTAACATTTTGGACCTATAACTTAGGTTTACATCACAAAAAGCGTCGTATAAAGGTTTTAGCGGTGACTATCCGTTGTATAAAAGCGTTTGGTAACACGTTCCTGCTCTATAAGCTTAAATAGCCAAATTATCCTATTAGCTGTTGATGTAAAGGTTTACATAACCATTTTATATAGCCGTTTTAGTCAGGTGCTATAAAACCTCAAATGTAGACAGTACAGAGCAATATTGCTGTATAAAAGAGCTTGAAATCACTACTATGTATCTAATTTGTGCTACAAGGTTTCTCTGATAACCGCTATAGATATTGCGTTTTAGCAGTGATGAACACTCAACAATACAACGATTTTACGATATTGTGGTTCCACAAATCGCTGATATAATACATGATACTTTAATAGTCATAACGACGCCGTAATAGAGCGGTTTTGCTTTATAATCGATTTTCAGGACATTTTTATTGCAGTTAAAAGTGTATAAATTGTTTTTGAATCCCTATTATAGTCTCATTGCGGCAGCCGTTACTATATGGCCGAAGCTTTCTGTAATGGTTTTGGTTGTTCTTTTAAAACACAACAGCACACGTAGCTGACTTTTTATCTCTTTATAGGATAAATAAGGCACATAAAGGTATCTTGCTTACAACGTATCAACATGGAAATGGACTAACCTAAAAAGTGCATTGAATATTGTATATTAAGTGCGTTAAACGACACGTCAAATGGATTTTAAATCGTGGAAAGATTATTTAACGTAGTGGAACGCACAGAAGAGGTGCAAAACGACCAGATGGCCTAGTGGTTAGAGAACCTGACTACGAAGCTTGAGGTCCCGGGTTCGATTCCCGTGTCGGGGCAGATATTTGTAAGAAAAATACGAATGTTTGTTCTCGGGTCTTGCGTGTATACTATGTATTTAACTATTTATCTATCTATATAATTATATTTATCCGTTGCTTAGTACCCATAACACAAGCTTTGCTAAGCTTACTTTGGGACTAGGTCAATTGGTGTGAATTGTCCCGTGATATTTATTTATTATTTATTTGTTTAAAAACAATATTAGGATGTGAAGTGCGGGCAAAACCTGGTTCCGTACAAAATTTAGTTTATCAATGTCCATCATTAGGGACATTTTTCTTATACCGGCAAGATACCGGCACTGCAAAAGAAAAAAACACTAATGATTACCTATTTCATAAACCTTCCCTGGATATCAAAATGTATTTCTATTTTAAAGAGTTTATGTGACCCGGCTAAAGTTTTATGGAACCCTAATTTTACGATGATGGCGGCCAAAACTTTGTCATGAGTGCTATAGTTAGCCGGTAACAGCCACGAACGTACTTCTTGGCTGTAAAGTAAAAACTATGGCTAATTTAATTTTATATTATTAATATATTTTATTTAAAGCTCAATAAATCGAGGGCGCATTAAAAATAAGTACTAAGTAAACCTTTATTTGTTCTATCGGTAAAACTTCGTTCGCACATGCTTTATGCAGTATTGATCGTTTTAATCAATGTCTAAATAAGACAACAAACTTACCACGATGCAAGATACAGTAGGTTTATTTATTTTTCTTCTCTTTGGGTTGGGTTACTTCACACAGCAAAATCACTCACTTGCCGAGAAAATGATTGAGAATTGCGTTGTATAGGATTAGCGGACTCTATTAGAGATTAAAATAGCACTAAAATGGAATCACGAACGCTACTACAGTATAAAAAACACTATAATAGCGTTAATGTGCCCCGTATGTCACTAAATTGTCATACGAGTCACCATTACATCAAATTTTTAGACCTTAAATGTCACGACTAACACTGCTACGGTTCCACTAATAGGTTAAGAAAACTAAATTCAAATGTATGGAAAATTTGGCAAAATTAATGCAAGACTTTTATATATCAGGATATGTAGGTTATAGAGCAAAGTTAAATTTTATCCGCTCCCCCCTCCCCTCCGGGGCGAGCTTCACCCTCCGCCCTATTTTCCATTATAAAAGAAAACCGTACACGATACATAAAACGTGTGTATGAACGAAATAATCCTAGATAAATTTACTATAAACCTTTCATACATACAAAAGCGATACCACTTACAGTTTCAGCGCAATCTGGCACTAATTTTTTTTGTTAATCGTTTAGTTTTTTCAATTATTTCACACTTTACCGCCAAGATATGTATGACTAGAGTAATGAATAGGATATGCTCTTTATAAAAAGGTATAATTCATTTTTACACTCATTCATTTGACGCTGCTAAGCTATTTTGAAAATTCACCATCATCATCTACTCTCGTCGACTAATTTGAACTTTGAAAGAGCCGGGCGGTGGCCGCCGCCGCGCGGTCAGTGCGCAGTTCCCCACTTCCCCACCCCTACCCCGCCCGCTCTGCACGGCCACAGTAAAAGAGACCAAGTAGGTTAACTACGAACAAAAGTACATCGCGCGGCTTAAATGTGTGCGCTCTATCTCTTGAGCCGTAATAGCCAGGCACTTAAAATTTTCACAGATATTACTGTGGCCGCTATTTTAACAACAAATACTAAAAATAGAATAAAATAAATATTTAAGGGAGGCTCCCATACAACACACGTGTTTTTTTTTGAGTTTTTTGATTTTAGGATATACCACGATGTGCAAAAATTGTAGAGGCCAAAGTTGCGTGAACGTATTCGAATGCGACATTGAAGAAGATTAGAGTAATACTGTTTTTTTAAAGTAAATGTTATAATAGTTAATAAATAAATAATAATATTGTTAGTAAATACTTATAGCCAAAAAAAAATTCATTATTTTAAAATGTAATAAAAGCATTGAATTATAGAGAGATTATATTGGAAAATAAAAATAGTAAAAAAAATCGGTTTTTTTTTTTCTATCTTAGGCTTAGAACATTTCAGCCGCCCGCGCCTCTCGTATATACATATATATATAACTTTTTTATTTTATTTTGCCACATATATATATATCATAACGTGGCAAAATAAAATAAAAAAGTTAATGATGAATTATTCATTGCATCTGGTAATGGTAACACAACTAAGTATTCAAGATTGTTTTGCAATAAAAACAAATGAAAAAAAAGTAAATTCCCAATATCTACCAAAACTGAAAATTACTCCGTTTCGTATTTCAAAAATGCACAAAGGTCGAACCATCCCGAAACTGTTGACACTAACTAGGTAATGTGGTTTCCTATATGATAGGTAAAAGGTGACCTGCCCACCTATGTACCTCTCTCTAAAGTAAAGATAGGACTGCCATCCGGAAATCGAAGAACGCAATTTTATTCAGAATCAGTTTCAAATGCTTTGCTGGCACGCCTGACCGGAATTCAAGGCGCAGTCGCATCATATCAAAAGCGCATTTTACTTTACCCCCTTCCCTCTGGCCAGGCCACGAGCCAACATATCTAAATAAGTAAACCGTATGCAGCTATATGTGTATATAATTGAAATCGATGTATTAGGTACTGTTAGGTACTAATATCAACATATAATTTCCTTTTGTTTTGAAAAGTATAGTAATTAGAGTTTGTGCGTCACATTATTCTTTTACACAATCATTTGAGGCCATTTTCTGATAAATCGTGGGAAACGTGACGCAACTTATGACGTTTGTTTTTGTGTCTAAGTAATTTTAATGAAAAATGCACGCCAGCGACCTTAGCCCACTTGTCAGTGAGACCGAGGCGGCACCGCGGCGCTCGGTGCACTCGCCACCGGCGTGAAACTTCAAGTAAATATTACTAATTATAATAGCAGGCCCTGCTATTTTCGAGCATGCTAGTTGATGCGGGGGTGGAAGCAAGAAGGTAATAGCAAGTGTGATCGCGTTTGCTTAATGAAAATGCATGCTAATGCTATGAAAAGGCATGTGTATCAGTGTTCGTTTTGAGCATGCTTATTTAGGAGCATACTTAAAACTAGCATGCTTATTGCTAGTAAATGTAAACAGTCCACGAGCATGTTCATTACTGGCATGCTCATAACTATAAGCATGCTTATTAGCATGCTAGTAACGAGCATGTGTAACAGTAGCTTAAGCCTCTCCAACAAACAATGAGGCACCAAATATCTTTCCAAGCTTTCAAAAAATCAAGTATTCGTAGAGCTGGTGCCAACCAGCATGGCATATTTAATTAGATTTGAATATAACAAACAAATATTTAACAGACCAATGGAAGAGAGAATTGTCACTTGACGTGGCGGCGTCCTTCTCGTTTTATTTTATTCAACTCCAGTTGACGCAGCGACACTGTTTCGTGATTGGCAATAAGATAGATCAGTAAGTAGACCTATTAAATTTATAAGTGGGGTGAAGTATTCATATTTTATTAAATTGGATGAAAGAAAACATTTGTTCGTGACTTCAAAAGAAACCATTGACATTGTATCAAAAAAGAAAGTGAAAATGACAGTAAGTATTCTAAAAAACCGGCCAAGAGCGTGTCGGACACGCCCTGGATAGGGTTCCATAGCCATCACGAAAAAAAAACAAATAATATTTTTCTAAGGATTTCGTATTGTGTACGGAATCTTCCAAGTTTAGGTATATTTTATACCTTAGGCTGCTATTTACTCTTAAACTACTAATAATTCTCAAGCAATCTTAGCCGCTATAATTTTCCTTGTAAATTTGATCTATTTACTACCATTCTGAATTTTTAAATTTTTCCACCCAACAGTTTAGATTTTAGAGGGGGAACGCTCGCTTTTAATGAAAATTTGCACTTGTAAGTAGAATATTTCGCAAACAGATCACTAAATAGACAAATCGTTTTTGCAACCCCTCAATGGACCTATCCAACGATAACCCACACTAGGAAAGGTACACTAAAAAAAAAATTAATTTTTGTTTTATTTCACCACTGTCGGCGAGACTGATATGTATGTACTCGTATGTTCATGCCAAATTACAGCTTTCTAGTACCTACTAACGGTCTCTGAGTTTAGCCGCAGACAGACAGACGAACAGATGTGGCGAAAGTATAAGGGTTTCTAGTTGACTACGGAACCCTAAAAACGGTCGTTTCTAGTGATAATAAAGTAACCGTGAAGTCACCACGTCAGTGAATGAAGAGAAAACAGCATGACTTGTTTTTATTGCAAGTTATTCTCGCGCCGCGATGTGAAAAAGGTAACCAATCGCCGTCAAGATGTCGTAACACTGTTTGTTTTGCAAAAACACCGCTTCTGGCAAGGCTGTTAACACGTCAGACTAGTATTCGGACAGCCGGATCTCAACAGTTCGCCAGTTGGTTGGTTGGTTCTACCCACAAACCCATGCCGCTCTATCAAACCTGCCTTTCGACAAACCGCTCATGACATATTTTAATTGCTATTATAAGTTGCAACATTGATTCATATTAGGACAGGTTTCAGCTACACAACCGCCATGCAACTTACAAAAGCAATAGAGCCAAAAAAATATTACTTGAATATTGATTCAATAAAAACTACATTATTTTCTATGTTACTCCTATTTGTAACATCAGTTCCGTGCAAGTTAAAATATATACAACGCAATAACTTGCCCTTAGTTGAATAAGGAAACAATTACGTGGATATTAGAACAGATCTTCTCCATGGTCACCATTGCGGCGTGTTGCGCAATAGCAAGGCGTCCTATTATACAGAAGGTGAGGTGTTACAGCATTAAGCGCCGTACCGTGTCACGCTACAGACCCGTGGTGGAAAACGTCTAACGTTCTAATTCTATGAGCAGAAATTTAACGCAAACAAAACGGCTGTGCACCTGTGCCAAAACAAAATAAGATTACGTTGGCCGTTACATAATGACGACTTAACCGAAACCTTGAAAGGGTTTGGTTTGTAATGACTAATGATTATCATATCGGACCGTGTTTATTTAACCATTTATTATTATTTATATTTATTTATTTTGCAGAAATAAAACCACTTGTAATTATACAATCTAAGTTGGTATTGTCGTAATTGTTTTAATTGTGGCGGCGACTGTCTTCGTTCGAGTAATTATAACGATTGACCGTGTACCGATCTTGTTGCGTAACTAAAATTAAACCGCAGATGAAAGGTCACCATTGTTAATGAGAGCACAGCTGCCTTAGCTGATACTCAGCCAAGTCGTTTTTCACAATGAAATGATATTTTCTCTTAACATTTAGAAATATGAGAGATATCCAGATGGTGAACATTCAGTCGTTTTCCCGGCCGTTTTAGCTGTACTCAAAGCACTGGCGGCGATTAGCGTCAAGTAGCGACGTAAAAGAATCTGGGATAATGACTTGCCATTTATCAATAATTAGGGCGCGGATGTTTACAGCGCGGTAGATAAGGGCAAAAATCGATAGTAATGTAAATTGGAAAGCTTCTGGAAAATTGTCAGTCATTAAACAAGCGGTTTCACAACGATTAAGTAGTGCAGCAGTGCAGCGGAGGTGATGGAATAGGCGTATTGTTTGTATAACGTAGCAATGCAATGCAATGAAGCAACTGCGGGCCGCCTCGCTCGCCGTCAAAACACGTTGCGCAACACGATCGCATTCCGCCCGCCCGCTCGCAGACGTCACCGCACTCGCTCTCTACTGTTTTCACTTCGTATTATTATTTACCATTACCTCGTTTTCATTGTTTGAACAGAGGTTAAAACATGTATTTTTTTAGAGAAAGGTTTAAAACAATACAGTATGCTCAGCCGACGTTCGAATTAAGATAACAAGAATTTCGTTATTAGTGACGTACCTACTTCACTAATCCACGTAGCTTTTTAAAACTACGTACGTACGTGTATTTACGTGTTTTAGGAGCATGGTGTAGGTAGACGTTCTAGTTTGGTGTGAACTGCACATTAATCATGTATTTTTTTAAGCTCTAATCTAAGTGGTAGGTACCTACGCAAGGACTAATAACGGTTATAGAAGTTTGCCGTTAGTTCCAACATACTGTTATTGTAAACAAGCAAATAAATATGATAGCAAGGTTTACTTGAAACGTTTTATAACAACAGTTTCGTGCATCAACGTGGCGTGACAGTAATTTCACAATCCACTCGTTTCACAACATCATTATGTTTTGAACTTAACGCATTACCTTCACCAACTGTTAACATTTTGTTAACTCATGTGTACAAGGGCAAAACTTGCATTAGAGTAATTTTGTAACCGAGGTATTTTTCTTTTCAAATCATTCATAATGACAATACATGTTTTTCATCCATTTAAAGTTTGTTTTAAAATGTATTGGTGTTAATAAATAAAATCTAAGTTTTGTTTTTCTTCGTATGAAAATGTTGGGCGGTGTTCAGCGAATATACATTTACCTACGCTATTGATAAAAAAAATAACGTTTTCAAAGAATAAATCTGACATTTTATACTGCTATGTATGTATTGTTTACAATCTGATTAACATTAAGGTAGATTAAATTTCAAAGTGAATCCCAATTAGGGTTGTCAGATGGCCGGAACATCCGGGATTGTCCCGGAATTGCGTATCTTGTCCCGTGTTCAGGAATTACAGTTTAATGTCCCGTATTTCGACTACGAGAGCAGTATTGCCTTCCATATTAAAAATTTGAAGCTGCGGTTAACATTGCCGGCCTGTATTCAGAATGCACATGCCTGAGAACTGTTTTGAGGTCCTTCCAAAAAACTTTTCAAATGGCAAAATCTGGGCTCACTTTTTTAAAACGAACAATTGTAACTATTTTGCCAATTTAACGAAAATAGTTGGTTTTGTGCTTGTAATGATATTTAACTACCAACCAAATTTGCAACCTCGAATAGTCCCGGAAATGAAATGCATGTATCTGGCAAGGCAACCCTAATCCCAATCGTTAATTTAATAAGCGGTCGACTGCATGAATGTCAAAACGTAGCGTGTTACCATAGTAAAAGAGGAGAAGTAACAAGTACATCGCGCTGCATAAATGTATGCGCGGTTGGCGCCGCCGGTACGCACGCACCCGCCGCACGCACACACTGATAATTTAAGGAGGATTAAGTTTTCTATAGTCAAGGCTACGCTGCGCTGCCGTCGGTGCCGTACGTTTCGATTTTAGGTCGCTCGTCTTGCGCTCGCTTCGCGAGTTGATCACCTTTTAGGTTCGCGTACTCTCGTATAAGTGCGTAAGTACGAACTTACGCATTTTTGTATTAGGTATAGTTGTAAATTAGTAGTATATAAGTGTAGTGTAATAGTTTCGTCACAGTACAATACATTATATATATAATTAAGAACAATTTGAAGTTTCAGATTATTTTTAACTAAATCATGTCATGTGTAGTCTTGGTTCCTTCTTAGAAGTAACTAGTTACGTTATGAAATAGCCACATGGATAGAGCAAACGGGATTAAGAATAAAGAATAAAATGACTGACATTTTTTTCCAAATTTTGTTTTTATTCTCTTTAGTAACAAATTCAAATAGTAATGAAGCTGGACAAATAATTAAGAACGATTTATTGAACTGCTCGAAGGTTTTTTTATTTGAAACTTAGATTAACTAAATCACACTAACGTGAGGTTTGTACAGAAAAAAAAAAGCAATTTAATACATTTTAACTAAAATTATAAGTTAGTAGCATGTCCACGGCTTTTTATTACTGCCTTACACCGGCGAGGCATTGAATTTTATCAATTTTTGACATTTCGCAAGAGAGATAGAGTTCCATTCTTCTAAGAATACGTCTTACAGTTCTCTTAAATTGCCACAGACAATTTTAAACCTTTTTTTTGACTTCTCACCAAAGATGCTCTATTGGGTTAAGATCGGGGCTGTTGGCTGGCCAATCTAAGACAGAAACTGATTACGATGTGAGGAATTCCTTAACGATACGTGCAGTACGCTTGGGATCATTGTCGTGCTGGAATGTCCAAATAACCGGAAGCACGCCTTCAGCATATGGTAACATTGTTTCTTCCAGTATGTTTTTGTATTGAAATTGATCCATGTTTCCTTCTATCAGCCTAACAGGTCCAAGACCATGTCCAGAAAAACATCCCCAAATTTTCACATTTCCCCCGCCATGCTTTAAAGTCACTTTTGTGTACTTTGGGTCGAATGCCTTATTTGGAGGCCGTCTTACATATGCCATCAGAACATACCCTATTTATTTTTGTCTCGTCAGAAAAAATAACGTTTTTCCACTGTCTGACTGTCCAGTTTTCATATCTTTTTGCAAATGCAAGCCGGGCTTGCCTTATGACATCGTTTCAACATAGGCACCTTCCTTGCTATCCTTCCGTGCAACTTTTCTTCTACCAAACGCCTTCGAATAATGCGTGCCGAGATTGCTGAAGGGTTGTTTTCGCCAAAATATTCTTTTCTCAACTCATTAGACCCTTTAAAAGGATTTTGTTTTGCCAAACGAACGATATTTCGATCATCTCGACGAGATGACTTTCTTTGTCTAGGTACACGCGGAACATTAAGTAGTTTGATACGTGGCAATTTGGTAAAATGCTTTATGGCGTAGAAAACCATAGTTTTTGAACATTGCAGATGATCGGCTATGTGTTTATACGACCAATTCTTGTCGCGAAGTTTTAGTATTACTTATCTTGTAGATTTATCACAACTTTTATTTTTCCCCATTGTTTTTATATGAAGCAATCGCCTTTAAGACTTTTACGGCACTAAATGGCGCCAAAATTATTCGAATAATAACCTAAAACCACAAAGCGGCGGTACGTTACCTATTTAAATTTGAATAAAAAATAAACTATTCAGCGTTCTTAATTATATGACCAGCCAGTAAGTAGTATTAATAGGTTTAGATGTAATGTATAAAGTTTATCTATTTATTTTTTAGCCAATTATATGTATAAATGAATTTACCGCTAGTACGGAAAAGTTTTACGATACCGAGAAAAGTACAAAAATATACATGCAGTTAGTAACACTAGTCAGTTTGAAAAAAATCTTCTCTATAAAAAATCGTTCTTAATTATATGACCACAACTGTATATAAGCTAAAGCAGTACGGAAGCTAGGCATATTTTTTGAGATAAATACCTACGCTTCAATGGAGCGTTAGGGTTGGCCTCTTATTTTTTGTAAAATTGAAAAAAAAATATGTTTAATTCGCGCTGTATCTCAGCTTATTAGGCCTTTTATTACAATCTTTCTTTAACTTACAATAGTATGTATTGTATGTATCTTTGTATATTCGGTTCAAATCTTGCAAGTAAAATTTGACTCACTGTATGACCCGATGTATTTTTTTTTTATGGTATAGGGGGCAAACGAGCAGGCGGATCGCCTGATGGTAAGCGATTACCGTCGCCCATGGACACCTGCAACACCAGAAGAGTCACAAGTGCGTTGCCGGCCTTTAAGGTAGGAGTACGCTCTTTTCTTGAAAACTTGAAGGTCATAGCGGTCCGGGATACCGCAGGCGATAGCTCATTCCAGAGTTTTGCTGTGCGAGGCAGGAAATTTCTGGAAAAACGCACAGTAGAGGACCGCCAACCATCTAAATGGTGAGGATGGAAGTGTTGTCGCGTAGGTCGATGGCGAAAGGATGCGGCAGGGATCAACCTGAATAACTCCTCGGAGCACTCCCCGTTGTACATGCGATAGAGGATGCACAGTGAAGCTACATCTCTACGCAGCGCCATAGAGTCAAGTCGATCGGAAACTCGTTGGCAGCCGACTATTCGAGTCACTCTCCGTTGTATGCGGTCCAGAGGGAGAAGCTGGTACTGGGGAGCCCCTGCCCACAGATGAGAGCAGTATTCCATATGTGGGCGAACCTGCGCCTTATAAAGCTGGAGGCGGTGGGCCGAAGTGAAATACTGTCTCGATCTTTTGAGCACGCCGAGCTTCTTTGAGGCTAATTTAGCCTTACCCTCTAAATGGCCGCGGAACTGGACTTCACTCGAGATGTCGATACCAAGGATTCCGATACTGGCTGTGGTAGCAAGGGAAGTGCTTTCGAAAAGAGGTGATGCGACAAACGCAGACTTTTTTGTGGTAAACGCGCAAACCTGTGTCTTTGTGGGGTTAAAACGGACTAAATTAAGTCGACCCCATTCTGAAACTTCTTTAAGGGAAGTCTCAATTTCAGACACAAGTTTGTTTCGGCACTCTGTGACGTTTTCCCGAGAAATATTGGCGCGGCCGGTGTAAGAGGCATCAACCGTACTATCATCCGCATAACAGTGAATGCCGCCAGTTGGCAGCATATCATTGATATGCAGAAGGAACAGCGTAGGCGATAGCACACAGCCTTGAGGAACACCAGCATTCACAGACATGGAGTCAGAGCATGCGCCGTCAACTACGACCTTTATGCTTCTGTCCGTTACGAAGCTGCCGATCCATCCGCATAATTTCTCGGGAAGCCCAAAAGACGGAAGTTTTGAAAGGAGTGCTTTGTGCCAAACCCGACGTTGGTATCACCAACTTATCATCAAAACAACCAAACGTTTTATTTAAAAGAAAACTGATTTAATTTAGTAATAGTAAATCATTCTTACCTTTCAATATCAGCGGGGAGTTTAAAAAATAAAAGCCCCGGTTTTGAAGAATCCGTGTTCAAGCAGCTATACACTGCACAATATTTCCTAGGCATAGTTTTTAATATAGCGGATTGTCTGGGGCGCACGCAATTGAAACAGCGCAACGCGGCCGCTGCTCGTCTCTCGACGCGTCATTTGCGATTGCAGTACCGCGAGACCCCCCCTTATTAGAGGCCGTGTAGAGCGCGCGTCGTAGCTTCCCTACTGCTTTAGTTTGTATATATATATTAAATATATATAATATTTTTAAATTTAGTATAATAATAACATAAAGGCATACAATCTGTCTGGTTTCTCTAGACACAGACATTAGACAATATTTTTAAGTTAACTTTCGTACTAAAATTATTTGCCGGTAGGTAATTAATCTAAAATAGACGTCGACAACCCTAAGCGTCCGCGCCAGAGTAGGCAGTTAAGTCTCCTAAAGGGTCGGAGTTGTCTTACTTCTCCTTTTTTACTATGGTGTTACGCAAAGGAATGCACGCAAGTAACGGGGAGGAAATTCAGCTGCACAAACAATGTGAATCACCGTGTTTACATCGCATTTTTAGAACCGAGCGACCTAGTTGCCGTATTAGGCGATGTTTCTTACCTCGTTCCGCAATCACGGCCTCGATACGTGCACCAGCGTCTTAGCTTAGTTGCCTTCGCCGTCCTCAATTGCCATCTGCCAATGCGCTAAGGACTCCTGGTAAAACAAAAATGAACGTGTCAATAAATGCAAGTATTGAAATAACATGCAGGATTTTCCTGTAATTTTGTGGTCGGGATGTTTTTCACGTAGTCGATGTTGTTTCCTCTCATAGGCTAGCCGAGCCGTTTATGAGGGCAACATGCAGCAATCTGCCGTAAACGTAAATGCGACAAGAATCCACCAATTAGAATGTTTGCGGCCGTAACGCCACCACGAGATCACAGCACACGCAATTAAAATATCATTTTCTTCCAACTATGCCTTAATTTCATCATAACCGCACTAAATACCCAAATAAATAGAGCAGTAAAAATGTATGAAAATCCTTTATTGCATTGTTTTAGTTTTTTTTTAATTGCTCCACCAAAGAAGTAACACAAGTATTTTTGCTATAAAATTAGCCTGCATAGTGTAAAAAAATCTATGTTAGGTTGCTCAACCTGACGGTCTTATGAAATTTGACAAATTGCGTACAAAAAATTGTTGCTACCAATCCTACCAAAAAGAGTAAGTAAGTAGCCGTATATTTAAAAAAAAACTTTGTGTTTGGTTGGCCAACCTGGCCCATCCGAAATTTGACAGCTCGCGGGTAAAAATATCTGCTACTGGCTACTAACTCTGCCAAAAAAAAGGAGGAAATAAAAAAAAAAACAAATTGGCGGGAACCTTGCGAATTTTCCATACGTGGACATTTTTGAGAGTGCGAATGTAAACTTACAAAAAAGGAATCATCGAGTGCTAGTGACATTTCTTTACTATTAATTGTTTAGCATGAGTTTTTTTTCGTCTACTATTCCTGTAATAGTTGAAAGAAAAGCAGATTATGCACCTCGCATTAAGTAATTTATATTGCCCTCGTGCTGTTTAAAGCCAAATCGGCACACGGTGCAATAATAAATAACTTTCTGCTTGGTGCAACAATATACTAGTACTTTCTATGAAACTGGGGAGGAAAACGAGCAAGCAGACACTTGATAGTAAGTATTAGCTGTCATGATGTACCGCTGTCCTAACATATCACCCGTAACAACAAAGGGAGTGCTGATGCACCCAGTAACGAGCACAAAAAAGAAGTTTTATACGTTCGTATTCAAAATATTGAGATTTTACTATCATTGAGTACCTACAAATGTAAAATCGACAACTCAAAATTTTACGTTCAAGCAAAAAATGACAATTTGAAATACAACAACAAGGAAAATTGACCATCCTGAATATCGACAAAAATGGAATCTTGTCTATTGACGTAAACTCAGAAAAAAAAAACATTTGTACTTATAGAAATTACGTACATTTAATAGTACATTACTGCCGAGGCCGGGAAACATTTTTTCTCAAACATGACATGAAATATTGACGTTGTGTTACAAATAATAGGCCGAGAAGTATCGCGCTGCAGGCGCTACGGCTCGGCTGCCTGCGCGCGGTCACTCTAGCGGCCTGCAAAGAGATTTCATATCATACAACTTTGCAGGCCGCTCGCCGGCAATGCGACCGTCTTTTGTTTCAACGCGCGCTCTGCGACACAGCCTACGTACGCCAGCAGCTACCGCTTTTACTTTTACCGCTATTACTTTTATTTGACATATCATCTTATTTATTAAGTACAATACAATACAATACAATAACTCTTTATTGCACACCAATACAGTAAACACACAATACAGTAAGTACAATATAATATTTACATTACATTTACATCATCATCACTTACACTTACAGTATCATTACAGGAGTTAAACCTAAGGCGATACAGAAGGCCCTTAATAATAAACAATAAACATCTTAATCTACATAGCAAATTATGTGTAAGGCAGCTCTCTTGAATTCACTCAGTGCAATGAAACAGATCAACTGAGTCTGCTATCTGGTTTAGAGTAGGTAGCTACGATGCGCGTGCAGGGCGCCTTGGCCAACAACTTGGTGCTACCGGGCGGCAAGGCCAGCGGCGGCGGCCGGCGCCGGCACCCAGCGTAGTTATCGGGAGCGCAAAGGCTTTACTTATGTACGTCCACTCCCAGATCCCTAACCGTTGTAACTCTCCTAAGCGGTACCCCATCCACAGCATAACCATAATTAATATGTATACCTATCAATTTATTTTCAGCATTTATATACTTTTTACATCAAGTAAAATACATAACCAGCACTAGTAGGGGTTAAATTATTTCCTAAATAAATAAGGTTCTGGCGCTTCGCCAGCCGCTACCGCGGCGCGCTCGCTTCGCTCGCTCGGCTCGCGCGTTGTGGTCGCAATTATCTGCAGTACTAGTTTTGCTAAATATTTAGTTTATTTGTATTGAAATAATTTAATTGATATACAAAAGTATAAAAATGATGAGAATAAAATGATAGGCAATTGTTTTTTTTTTTTTTTTATGGTATAGGGGGCAAACGAGCAGGCGGATCGCCTGATGGTAAGCGATTACCGTCGCCCATGGACACCTGCAACACCAGAAGAGTCACAAGTGCGTTGCCGGCCTTTAAGGTAGGAGTACGCTCTTTTCTTGAAAACTTGAAGGTCATAGCGGTCCGGGAATACCGCAGGCGATAGCTCATTCCAGAGTTTTGCTGTGCGAGGCAGGAAATTTCTGGAAAAACGCACAGTAGAGGACCGCCAACCATCTAAATGGTGAGGATGGAAGTGTTGTCGCGTAGGTCGATGGCGAAAGGATGCGGCAGGGATCAACCCGAATAACTCCTCGGAGCACTCCCCGTTGTACATGCGATAGAGGATGCACAGTGAAGCTACATCTCTACGCAGCGCCAAAGAGTCAAGTCGATCGGAAACTCGTTGGCAGCCGACTATTCGAGTCGCTCTCCGTTGTATGCGGTCCAGAGGGAGAAGCTGGTACTGGGGAGCCCCTGCCCACAGATGAGAGCAGTATTCCATATGTGGGCGAACCTGCGCCTTATAAAGCTGGAGGCGGTGGGCCGAAGTGAAATACTGTCTCGATCTGTTGAACACGCCGAGCTTCTTTGAGGCTAATTTAGCCTTACCCTCTAAATGGCCGCGGAACTGGACTTCACTCGAGATGTCGATACCAAGGATTCCGATACTGGCTGTGGTAGCTAGGGAAGTGCTTTCGAAAAGAGGTGATGCGACAAACGCAGACTTTTTTGTGGTAAACGTGCAAACCTGTGTCTTTGTGGGGTTAAAACGGACTAAATTAAGTCGACCCCATTCTGAAACTTCTTTAAGGGAAGTCTCAATTTCAGACACAAGTTTGTTTCGGCACTCTGTGACGTTTTCCCGAGAAATATTGGCGCGGCCGGTGTAAGAGGCATCAACCGTACTATCATCCGCATAACAGTGAATGCCGCCAGTTGGCAGCATATCATTGATATGCAGAAGGAACAGCGTAGGCGATAGCACACAGCCTTGAGGAACACCAGCATTCACAGACATGGAGTCAGAGCATGCGCCGTCAACTACGACCTTTATGCTTCTGTCCGTTAGGAAGCTGCCGATCCATCCGCATAATTTCCGCATAAATGTATTTGATGTGCAATTAATAATTTGCCTTCAATTAATACGGCCTAAAATTTGTAGCTAAAATTGGCGAAAGGAATCAAATACTCATAACATACCCAACTATCGAATCGACTATCTAACGCCTAATAGCCTACAGTTGAATTTTTGTAGCAACCACTTTTTGACAGCTGTCATACCAGTACATTTACGCTGCTAAGTGCGTGACACGCTTTATATTTTATCGTGAAGTATCTGTGGGCTGGGCACCGACATATATCGAAAGATGACAAAGATATTTTCTGCGTATATAAATTGATCTGTGTATAATATCTGCCAATATAAATATGGTATAGTATTATATCTGCAGATAGATACAGGTTGATGTGAGAGCCCCGCTGCACGCGAGTAAATCTAGAAGAGATAAACACAACAACATACTGTATAAACAATCCGTCTACTCAGTTTGAAGGATTTAGACTGTATGTATCGTCTCGTATATTATCGTATCTGCGTAGTGTGTGATAGTTTCACATCATTAAGTTATTATACGCAGTTAAAATATTCTCGTATCTGCGTAGTGTGTGACACGATTTAGCTCATTGAATTGTATACGGAAGGGAGCGATATTGTCAGATATGCGTTCAGATACAGATCTTATCGTATCTGCTTAGTGTGTGTGTGACACGCTTTAATGCCCTATCCAACGATACCCCGTTAGACGGGGTTAGACGAGTTCCGTTTTTTTCCATTTTGGCTACGGAACCTTAAAAAACCATTACAAACGGACTGCATTATAACTGCAACGTAACTGCCGACTGCCCGTACATTTTTTTTATATTAGAGGGGGCAAACGAGCAGACGGGTCACCTGATGGACAGCGATCACCGTTGCCCATGGATACCCGCAACACGAGGGAAATCACAGGTGCGTTGCCGACCCTTTTAGGAATTGGTAGGCTCGTTTTCCATTGAAATCGGTAACACTGCACGCAAACTGCACGCTAGCTGGGATTGAAATGTATGGGCAGTCAGCAGTTGCATTGCAGTTACGTTGCAGTTGGAATGTAGCCGGTGTGTAATGACCCTTACATACCTACCCATGACCTACCCCAAAAAAGAATGATCGACTACAAGCAAAACTAAAAATAGACAGTTTTCTATCTAAAGTAGGTATCAAATTTATTGTCTGGTTGGTATGTTTTAGGAGTTAACGAAGCTAAAAAAAATAATCAGTTCACACAAGACAAGCATTATAAAGGTATAATATAGAATAAATTTGTGATAACCATCTATCCTACTCAACAAAAAAATTACGACATTGGACTTCACAAGATTAGATTCAAGGCCATATCTAGTCTCGCCACTAGGTTACCAAGGAAAGTTTGGTTATGTGGCGAATCAATTCGCCAAAAACAGAATGAAATCAAGTTATTTTGAAAAAGAAACAGTTGTCCTTAACTACTACAATATGTACATACCATTTTAGCGTCTGCCATTGTTTAAATAGGCACTTCATTACATGGAATGGATACGATTTTGTCACTAACTCGAATAAACAGTTTCGAAATTTATTTACGGAATATCATGAGAGAACACTTCGTATATGTCGTGTATATCGGACCACCGCACTAAATAACAGTCATAGCAGCAAATTCCCCAAAAGAAATTAGAAAATTGTTATCATTTTATTTTATCAATCACTATTAAATCCAGACTTGCTTGACAGACGGAAACAGAGCAGGCATGGCATGACGAAAATTTTGTAGTCTGCTCTAAGTCAACCACGCCATCTCTCGGAACGTTGTGACAACACAGACAGCTGTCACAAATGTTTTATGTAAAAACGTACGTAGTGGTTATATTCTCTTTATATAATACAAAGATATTTTATTAGTTCTAGTTTGTATATTTATTTTTAAAGTTGTACTATTATTCCACTAGATCTGCTCCAAATATGACTGAAGTCAACCGTATACAGTTGTACTTCTCGATCATGTAACTAACGCCATTTGTTAAAAAAAGTCAACTATACTGCAAAAGCGACATCCCGATTTCAAGGATGTGTTTTTTGGTCAAACGTCAGTTTTAGTACGTGTGCTAACAGTGATGTAGGGATTCGATTTGTAGCATTCGAACATGGCGGATGTAGACGATATCTAATTTTGGTATTTCTGCTTCTTTGGCTAGTTGAAGTATGATTTTGATAGTGTTTTATGCGGCGATTAACCTTAACAGTGAACAGTGATCACAAAATTCTATATTGCTCTCGTGTCTGACATTTTTTAATGCGCAAGTGGTCTCCGCGTGGTTTCTGGAATTTTGCTATCAAGTTGCAAAAACTACAATCACCGTACAACGTGCGTGCCCAAGCCTTATGGCCGCCATTAAGTTTCGAAATCCATTTTTTTTTAAATAATTCATCTTTATAACTTACCTAATGTGTGTGAGTTACAAAAATAACGGTTCTGTACTTAGATGTTCCTGTTATTAGAGGTTCTGGACTGAAGGGTTCTGTAGTTAAGATTAAAAAAAATGAAAACAAATTTTCTATTATTTTTTTAATGAAATAGCATCTTACATCTGGACTTATAAATCAGCAATACGGCAATCAATTTGGCTTCTGGGGCAAACGTCCCATACAAACACGGCTATACCCTTTAAATTGAAATATTAATTCCACCCGAAGAAACATAACTACAGAGTAGTTACATTATATTACATGTTAATAAAAACATCTATATTAATAATTTCGTACCGGTCTACGGTAGACTCGAACGAAATGCACATCAAATTGAAGAGCGTAAAAAATTAGTCAATCCGAGTCGACAACTTGTAGGCGGAAAATTCGGATTATCGAGTATTTTCAATATAAACTTGAATAAATTACTAAGTATATAATGGCGTTGCGAAGTAAACATGTCAAAGTCATCACATCAAAGTGGCGTTAGTGTCACGGTACGTCATCACGTGTCACAGGTGTCACAGGTTTGCATTTCGTTCTCCATTGTGACCTCTTTAAGGGCCACACACACGGTACGATTCGTCGATTTTCATCAGATCGATCGTATAGACGAATCGTACCGTATATGGGGCCCTTTAGGTCTAATTTCTTTGATTATGAGACAGAGACATCATAGTTATTTGGGCAAATAAGATTTAGGAGAACTATCTACTGGTGAAATACCGATACGTAGGTTAGCTGTGAAAGTACGTTTGTGATAATATTAAGGCTGGAAATATACTTCAGATTTTTCGATATGTACGACAGTCTTTACAGTGGTAATAAAAAATTTCAAACATATTATTATGAATCTACATTTTACCCGAGCGAAGCCGGGTTTTCATCTAGTATCATCAAAATGTAAGCCCTGGGTGCAAGTATTTTGAATAATGAACAATTTTAAATTCTCATCCTCTTTGGCTGTCGCCCTGTCTAGGCTGAATAGCGCTTTAAACTCTTGCCATACGCCGCGGCGCCCGTAGAAAAAAATTAGAAGTGGCGGCCGAACGGCGCGTACTTATTATGAATTAGTGAATAAATCTTAACCTGATTTTAAATTTTGACCTTGTAAATAATAGTGTTACTTAGTATGAAAAACAACATTACGGTCACGGGCGTTGCCCCTAGCAACTGACGGCCGTCATCTTGGCAGCGTAGCAACCGAAAATTACTGAATGAAACACGTTTCTTGTATGACGACCCCCTTTAATTTGTAACTTTATTTTATTTTTAGTATTTGTTGTTGTAGCGGCCACTGTAATACATAATCTGTGAAAATTTCAAGTGCCGACGTGCCTAGCTATTACGGCTCAAGAGATAGAGCCCTTTGACAGACGGACAGACAGACAGCCGAGTCTCAGTAATAGGGTTACGTTGGCACCATTTGGGTACGAAACCCTAAAAATCACCATCTCTACGTCTATGGGAGGCAGCCCAAAAAAAAAATTTTTTTTATTGTACCTTTTTGTCGGCATAGTTTACATATATCTTCGTGCAAAATTACAGCTTTCTAGCATTGATAGTCCCTGAGCAAAGCCGCGGACGGGCGGACAGACAGACATGGCGAAACTTTAAGGGTTCCGTTTTTGCCATTTTGGCTCCGGAACCTTATAACTACACACTATCTGCGAGAAGAGAAGCCGGGGCGCGACGACGTTAATGCATTTTTTTGGTTAGATTGGTATTTTAAAATACGTAATATCTTTTGAATGGAACGTACCTACGATTTGAATAATTCAAAAAGTAATCTACATGTATTGTAACTTGAAATATGAAATAAAAATGCGCGAAAAATATACGAAATCGTACGCAAATTAAAAAAATTGTACTACCCGTAGTTAAGAGAAAACAGTGATCAATATGTTACCTCACCGCCAGGCCAGGAAGGATACTTTCTGGCGGGCGCTATCTATTCCACCATGTAGCGGTAGACTGTTCAAATTTCTTGTGAATCAGAAATATGTACGAGAAATGTACGAAATTGTACGCTAATAAATAAATAAAAAGATTACTACTCGTACTTACGAGAAAAGTGTACGTTCAGGTTCTAAAGAGTTTATTTTTATTGACGTACAATTTAGTAGGTACATTTTTTCTCATTCACAATAAATTTGAAAACACGACTGCTACATAATGAAATAGCGCCCCCGCCAGGGAGTATCCTTCCTAGCGGTGATAGATTGATCACTGTGTTGTCGTAGCTACGAGTAGCACATTTTTTCTTAATAAGCGTACAATTATGTAATTTTTTTTTGATGTGGGTTTGAATTCTGGCGATACCATGTCACCGCCAGGAAGCACGACATTTTAAGACCTTTTTTAAACCTTGGGGTTACATTATATAAGTTGTAGTACGGATCCCTGGTTTTTTTTTAATATTTTATAGCCTATAGGTAGTTCTACCGTCGTTCCATTCCATATCGACAAAAAACGGTCCAGAATATACTTCAGAGCGCGTTACACCGATACGGCCTCTTCTTATAAACCGCGATTGACTCATGAATCAATAAGACATTTTAATAATTATACATTCATTTATTAATCGGAATTTAATACTGTATTACATAGAAGAAATGCACGTCTTTGAAACATTCAGAAGACTTTCTTTTGGGACAGTTTGTTTGGAGTCTCTCTCCTTTTTTATAATTTTAATAAATACTAGCTATTACCTTCTCAGTAACAGGCATCGATATTGAGGATCTGCATTGCCACATACTTAAAAATCTATGTATATTTTTCACAAACCTCACAATTTGGAAAATAAAATCTAAAACAGGTACAATAAAGCATGAAAATAGTAGGATTGCCTATGTGTTGGGAATAATAAATAAAATTTTGCTTATTTAACAACAAATAATATTAACTCTCAAGAATTACTTGTTTATACTGCCGCTGCCACATAATTTGTCAACAACATTTTCCATCACAAAGGAAACTATAAATCAATGTTCTCTAAATAATATTTTGTAGTGACCACTTAGAAAGGCGTTTTGACACATATCCAACATAGTGAATAATCATTTTCCAAAGAACACACAGCATGAGAGTAGAATTCTACCAATTATAAATACAGACATCTTAATTCATCCAAAGTGAACATGTATAAAATATTAATCAATAAGAAATAATCAGTCTTGTTTTGTTTCGAGAAAACGTAATCAAAGCATGCTGAAAGGGTCTGCATACTTCGATATTATTATCACAATACAATATGTCAGATATGATGTCATCCCTTCTCTTGGACGCAACTAGTATATAAATCACCTGCTACGCGCTACTTAGTGTTATTATCACAGTTGTTTAGTAGAGGTGGGTGCAGTACTTTGTACATAATAATACCGGATCTACCTGCTATCCGCGATCACTCGACACACACGCATGCCGTTAAACTCACGCAATAATTAGCCCGGCCATCCTTATGCCTACATCAATATCAATGGACTGTGTCTATATCTGACAAAATCTATCTCAAATTGTCAAGAAACTAATCGTGACTCCATGGTCAGGCTAGCTGGCACTGGAAAACTCATCTTTGAGACGAAGTTATGCACAATTCACTTTACATCCTTTCATGGCAGTCTTTCTCTAATAATGTACACAAAGTAAATCTCGCGTCCTAATATTTTTTTTGAATGCGAGACCTACAAACACGTTGTTCACCCCCTTCTGTTGTGAGACCCGTTTGTTGCTATTTTATTATAGTTATAATCTTTTATCACGGGATTCTTAATGAAGATAATAACGTTTACGTCCCTTTTTAAACTGGTTCAATTTCGTCACCTAACTGTAAAACTGAAAACTAAATTGAATAACAATAAATTATTAAATCTTACATCTATTATATTATTAAACATCTGTGAACGACTTTGCGAACTCTGCTGTCACAAACATTCTTGTAATTCGTTCAAATAGTCAAAAAATATATTTTTGTCTAGTAAACACGTTCCAAATGTGGAAAGTGTTCTTATGTATTAACAATTGACCAACGCAACGACAGGTTACAGTAATGAAATATCACAGATGATTCCAAATCTTTGGACAGTAACGGGCTGCCTACACAATACTTTTAAAACTTCAGCATAATTTGTACCGATTATACTATAATCAGCCCCTAGGACCCGTTCTCGTACAAAGAAACTCCAGTAATTAACTAGGTGAATTATCTGAAATTACGATATACAATAAAATAAATTCGAAAAACAAAAATGAAACATCACTTATTTTGCTAAGAAACGAAATTAACCGTTGTTCGTTTATCACGCCCAAAATTCTAATCTTCTTAAGTTAAATGCATGTTTATTTACATACTTTTGTTATGTTTGAGAAGCTGTTTCAGATTATTATAGCAGAAAAGGCCCAGCCATTGTCACTATTTGTAAATTGACTTGGGACTTATTATTCCTAGGCATAAAATATTCAAAGATCTTCATTAAAAAAATAACGTTCAAATCAGTGACTTGAAATGTCATTACTTAAGAAAAATATTCACAATTTTATCTGGCAATACAGATTTAGTGATTATGTTATGAATTATGTCGAAAAGCCTTCAATTTCAACATGTTTATAAGTAACCGTTTTCTAATACTAAGTCCCACTTTTCCACAGGTAAAGATCAATAATTAACAATAAAATAATTTATATAAAACATTTAAGAGAATATTCATGAAATCTTAGAACTTCCCCTAAATTTCCACTCATCTTCTATATGTTTCGTGCATTTCGTACATCATACAGACATAATAAAAAAAAAACGAAAGGCACCCAGGATTACACAATAGGGTACCCACACCAACTAGTCTAACAAATACAGTGAATAAATCTACAGGTGAAAGTGACAAGTTTTTTAACATCATGTTCCACCATTACATCTTATTTTTCTTTAAAACTAACACACATTATATTCATTAAAGGATCTGAAAGAGAATTCACAAAATTTAATATTTTGTATATCAGCCAAATGAAGAAGTTGTTACAGGTCCATTTGGCTTTTGAAACCAGTAAATTGAATTTTAGACAGTAAATTGAAATTGGCTTTTGAGAGATTGAGGCATTTTATTTTGCAAGCTTCATTCAGATCTGCAAGAAATACTAATTCAAAATAAAGCGATCAAACAAGCGATCTAACATAAAATCTCGACTCTGGGTCAGAATAAATTAACATTGAGAATTTTTCCATCAAAACCTTTAAGTACAACTTCCAAATTGCAATCATGAGAAAGAGAAAAGTTAAATAAACTATTCTGAGTCGAGTGAAATAAAAATCAGTAGCAGTTCTTACAAGTTTAACCAGCTGACAGAAGAGTACGAAACCGCCAAAACTAGCGGCGGAGGTGCTGAATAGTCAAAAAAATCACTGTTGCACAGGCGCAGCGTAAAGCAACGGGCCGGGTGGCAGGTGCGGGTAGGGCACACCAGCGCCCACCGCCGCCTGGTAACCGCAGGGACCGCCTCCACCCACGC
The DNA here is from genome assembly GCF_025370935.1 of Choristoneura fumiferana. Classification (NCBI taxonomy): domain Eukaryota; kingdom Metazoa; phylum Arthropoda; class Insecta; order Lepidoptera; family Tortricidae; genus Choristoneura; species Choristoneura fumiferana. The sequence goes on along the minus strand of NC_133479.1, from coordinate 10,773,447 downwards.
CGCCTCCATAGAATTTACCGCCTGAAAACAAAAAAATATTTTTTCTTCAAACTATGTTTTAATTTCATTCATCATAACCGCACTAATTTTTTATTGCACCACCAAAGAGGTAACACGAGTATTTTTGCTAAAAAATTAGCCTGCATAGTGTAAAAAATCTAGTGTTAGTTTGACCTGTCTTATGTAATTTGACAGATTGCGTACAAAATTGTTGCTACCAATCCTATTAAAAATAGAAAGTAGCCGTATATAAAAAAAAACTGTTTGGTTGGCCAGCCTGATGCCCATCCGAAATTTAACAGATCGCGGGTAAAAATATCTGCTACTAACTATGCCAAAAAAAGTACTTAATCAAAAAACAGAAATATTTATTTGCTTGAATACGGTTACACTGTCTTAAAATACAAATATTGGTACATGCGTATTCAATCTACATGTAGGTGTACAAATTTTCAGAATTATATTACTTAGTATAATGTCAAATTTTACAATTATTAGGTATACCTAATATTACGATGTCAAATCACAATTATACTTAGTTAAATACTCTTTAATACTACAGAAATATTTTTCTTGGGAGCCATTTTGACAATTTAATTTTGAATAATATATTATTTTCTAATTTAAGGTCTATACTACAGGTAAATTGTTATACAGGATAATACAAATATTGTAACAGTTTTTCTTGTAGATGGCAGATCAGCAAGGTGGTTGGCAGTATAGTGGTGTAAGAAATAAAAAAATAAAAAACAAATTGGCGGGAACCTTGCGAATTTTCCGTGGACATGTTTTGAGAGTGCGAATGTAAACTTGATGATGATGATGATGATGATGATGTGATCCTGTTATCCCTCACTAGGGACATAGGGCTCGTAGAAGAGTTTTCCATTTGGCTCGATCTTGAATGTAAACTTACTCACAAAAATAAAATCATCGAGTGCTAGTGACATTTCTTTAATTATTTAGCATGAGTTTTTTTTTCGTCTACTATTCCTGTAATAGTTGAAAGAAAAGCAGAGTACGCACCTCGCTAACGCTCGGGCTCCAAATCACTCGGGCACTCGGTGCAGTAATAACATTCTGCTTGGTGCAACAATCTACTATTACAATGCACATGCTCGGAAAGTGCCTCTTGACGTAGGTCAATATATCTATAGAAAATTAGTGATTCCTGCACGCAAATGTGTGGAAACGTATGGATATTACTTAAATTGCCGAATCTCAAAAAATTATGTCCAAACCAATGTTAAAAGAATAAGTCTAAAGAGTCGTTATTTATAAATAAAATAAAAATATCACAGGACAATTTGCACCAATTGACCTAGGCCCAAAGTAAGCTTAGCAAAGCTTGTGTTATGGGTACTTAGCAACGGATAAATATAATTATGTAGATATAGATACATACTTAAATACATATTAAACACCCAAGACCCGAAAACAAACATTCGTCTTTTCATACAAATATCTGCCCCGACACGGGAATCTAACCTGGGACCTTGAAGCTTCGTAATCAGGTTCACTAACCACTAGGCCATCCGATCGTCTGGTCTGGTATAACTATACCTAATCTGGCCTAACTAGGCTTTCATTAACAAAATAAAGAAAACGTTTGATGCAACCAAGTGAATATTTACTGATAAGATAACACAGATTAATTTTATATAAAAACATGCCTTAGAGATTTTTTTTTAAAATAGTTTAAACCCGTATTTTAATTTCGTCTAGTTATGAAAAAAAAAAGTAAATAAATTCTTGAGTCCATTTCGGACCGTGCGAAGTCAAGCGCGCGCACACGAAAGTCAACCAATGAGCTTCCAGTACGCGCGCACGACGTATGGTCTGTTTCTATGTGTGTCTGTATGTGTGGTCGGATTACCGAGATACTAAAATGACGTTTTATGTGTTACCTGTTTTTTGCGGCTCATAAATAGTGATGTGCCGCAACCGGTTATCACGGAAAGATTTTGTAGGTACCTATGTAATATGTATAAAATATTAAGATATGAACGGATCCGTGACGTACTAACATGTACGGCTCTTAGGACATTCTAGAAAAGGTAAAATGGGTCTAGTAAAAATGCGATCGTTTTGGAGATATTTCTACTTTTTATAGATGTTGATATTTAAGTTTCAATTTCATTTTAAGTACGATCCCCTTCAATGCATACCATAATAACATGTTGGAACTTTTTGGTGTTTTGTAAACCTAGTTATAAAGCTTTGTTTCTTCTAGTTGTGACAAAGTCACTCATTATTCTTTTGCTTGTCGCGTAGCACGTTATTTTTGAATACATTTTCTTGTCTTCAGTTTAAAGCTTGTTTTACCTAAAACTATACAATATCTATCATAACACACATACCTTAACACGACAAAACGCACTGAACACATCCGATCACAATACGAGTAAAGAAAGTAACGAATGTCGGTCGAATACTAAAAACATGAAAGACGTTGTGTGATATCTTTAGGGCTACTACGAAATTCGCAAATGGAAGCTCACATCGCATTGTCCTTCCCACTCTCGCATGAAATAATATTAGCGTCAGCGGGATGGCACTCGTTTCAATCTCGCGTGCAAGTCGTAAGAGTAGGCAACGATTTATACCTAAACTTGACTTTTGTTCGAGAGTCCCTTCTGTACGGTAGTACGATTAGTTATTCTGTGCCTGTGCTTAGATTATATCACTTTATCGTAAAAGTGGATTTATATTTTCAAAATAGAAAGTAGAATATTGAATGCTTTAGTATTATTTTTGCTATCATAAAATATACGTTTTACCGATTATTTACAATTATATCGGAAACCGAAATCATGGAGCAGCACTGTTCGTTTTATGCTGGCCACGTAATTTTTATATTTGACATTCAGACTGTCATTTCAGTATCTAGGTTTCAGAAATATTTATTAGTACAATGGTACGTACCAATCATGGTTACTCGTTCGCGCCTGTCATTAAACCCCGCCTAAGTAATGTTCACTGAGAATGTCCGTAAGTTCAGTCCGGTGAATTAATTTTTGATAAGTTATCTAACTTTACGCCGCCTGACGTCCTCCATGAAGCACAAATTGTCGGGTATGTATTATAATAATGTCGCAGAAGGCTAAGGCGGGAACGAAGCGGAGCGTAGTTCCCGCCTTAGCCTTCGACGTTAGGTTTTTTTTATAGCAGGCAAGATACTTAACTGCCACTAAGAAAGTAGGTTGGATAAGATTCAACAGCAAAGATCATTTGTGAAGCAATATTATCCGGGCTGCTATAAAAAAAACCTAACATCGAAGGCTAAGGCGGGAGCTACGCTCCGCTTCGCTCCCGCCTTAGCCATCTGAACCTAACCTATCCCAAGTCGTTTTTGCTCCGAACCGTCTTGCTCGCTCGCTACGCTCGCTCGCACATATCAAACTTTTTTTATTAACTTTTAGGTATTTCGAGCTTCGGTGTATCGGTTATCGGTATTTTGTACTTTCGGTATTCTGAATTTCGATTTGTTAAGTGTCGATATTTCGACTGTAGGTAATATGATTTTTCGGTATTATAATACATACCCCATTTTCGGGATTTTGTACTTTCGGTCATTTAAATATAGATATTTCGACATTCGGTGTATCGGTTGTCGGTATTTTGTACATTCGGTATTCTGAATTTCGATGTGTTATGCGTCGACATTTTAACTGTAGGTATTATGATTTGTCGGTCTTATAATACATACCCAAATTGTCAGTCCCGCCTACTTAATCAATGCTGAAATACGTGAACTATTTATGTTATGCAGCTCCGTATCCGTAACCGAAACTATCGGATAGTCGAAATAAAAAACTATTCGTAACCGTTACCAAATCCGATATAAAAATTTCGGATAGTTTCGGATAGGGGCGGAGTCAAAATGCGACATGTGACAGGGATTTGTTTTTGCCCGGCCGAGCCGACATAAACAGCCGCGCGCGTCTTCTGCATCTATTGTTTATTATTTTTTATTATTTCTCTATTGCTAAGTCGTAATTTACGACTCACTATTACAATAAAATTGAATTCAAGTCATCTATATTCCTATTAGAAAGCACTCTTTATTTGTAGAACAGAAAATAAAATAAAATAACATAATTTTGTATTTTTTATTGTATTTTTATTTATTCCTATTTGTATTTTAGTTTTATACTTCCAAAAATCCAATATCCGTAACCGTAATTGCTTAGCACCTGTGTTAAAATAATTGAAATTAAACCCGTCAGTTGTTCTTGAGTAGTACCCAACTCAACTCCGGTGGTCAACTGTATCTTTATCATTAGTTCCACTTCATCAAATGATGATGTCCAAGAGCAAATGCACGAGTTACTACTAACTATATCCAAATTACCATAGGTGGTCCCTACAATATTTTAAGACTTCTCTCGATTTCCTTAGGATCCAATCATCAGATCCTGATTTCGTACCTATGGGACTTAATTATTCCTATACGAACCCATTTTTTTTTTTCAAATCGGTTCATAAATGACGGAGTTCTGAGGTTACAGCCAAAAAAATACAACCGAATTGATAACCTCCTCCTTTTCCTTCAAGTCGCTTAAAAACAAGCTGTCAGCATCAATATAATGACACGTCATTGAAACATTAGATGTAAGAAGTGATCGGTCTGAACGCCACTTGTCTATGTAGTTTGCATCTGACATTGCATCACGCGAGCCAACCAATGCCTGCTTTGTTTCTGAATTTTAACCAATCAACAAGAACGTCTATTTGCAACCTTGAAATTGATTCGTACGAAGGCTGCTATTTATGTATCCGGAATAGAAAAAATAAACAAACGTATATGGCTAGATATGGTTTTATTGTTTTTCAAAGTATTCTCCACGATGATCGTTGATCGATGCACTTTTGCATACGTTGAAACCAATTTTTAAAGCACTTTTTCCACTCTTGAGGTATCTCCGAATCGCGCTGTTTGAAGGTGTCGACGTCATCTTCACGGGTCGAAAATCGTTGACCACGTAATTTATTCTTTACATTTGGGAATAAATAGAAATCATTGGGTGCTAAATCAGGGCTGTACGGTGGATGTCCCGTCAATTCTATTTTTTGACCTTCCAAAAATGTTGTTGTTTCGCGTGATGTATGACAGCTGGCATTGTCATGATGAAGTATGATTCTGCGTCGCTGGTTGTTTTTGCGTATTTCATCAAATACTTCCGGCCAACAAATGGTCGTGTACCACTCCGTCCGTTTTACGATTCTACAGTGGTACGTATGGTACTATTCAATGGAAAAAATCAATTGTGTAAACAAATGTGGTGACTGACATTGACACTTGACTGACGACTGGCTGACTGACTGACTGACGTTGGCTCTAGTGATGTGAAAGCTCTTTAAGATACTTCAATCAGCAGTAAATAATTATTTTGAATTTACTCATATTTCATTATTTAATGTTTTCCCTAAGTTTAATTTTTAAAAATGGCGAATCACGTATTCTCTTAGTCCTGTTCAAGAGTCATTCACAATGTTTCAATGTCCCTTTTAACTTAAAATTTTTAATAGCATTTTCACAAAGTTTTAGAATTAGGTATATCTTCAAATATATATACCTAACGTTTTTTCCATACAAACTTACACTCCCCTTTATACCCCTTTAAGGGTAGAATTTTTAAAATGGTGAAACATGTATATCAACTTATATTTTTTGACGTATATTTTCCCCAAGGTTTATGATGGAGTATTTTAGAATTGAAAGGGTCTGTTAAAATATGGATTAATTTAGATATTTTTGCTGCTTAAGTAGCGTAGTAGAAAAAGGCAACCTGAGATATGTGTGCATAGGAGAAATTTGCATCTTGAGTCCTGTCCAACGGTGGTGTAGGGGTTATAGTACGCAGTACGGATTGCTGAGGACCTAGGTTCGATTCCCAGCGCTGGTCTCTTTTTCTGGTTTTTCTGTGCATCCATGTCTCAGTTTGTATTGTCGATATAGTTTAGAAGAGGCATTTTTAAATTTACATAAGACAGGGAAATGAGAGTAGACACAGGGAAGTGATTCAAAATGATTTTTTGGTCCAACAATGGACTCCACAGTAAATATGATACTAGTAAATAGAAATCTACATAATTTCTACTAAAATACTATTTTATCGTCCAACTAGTGTTTACCCGTGGCTTCGCACACGTAAATCATTAGGTCCAGCAGCTGAAATACCGGGATTTTAAAAAATTTACGTGGGAATTCCCGAAAATTAAATCGTTGGTTTCATTGACATTATATTAAAAACAATCATGGTCAAATTTCATGACTCTAAGCCCAGCGGTTATTAGTTCGAAATTTTATCCCTATCTCGTGGGAATATCGAAATAAAAAGTAGGCTATGTTTTATTCACGATGTCAAACTATCTACATACCAATTTTCATGACTCTAAGCTGAGCGGTTGTTATTTCAAGATTTTATCCCTATCCCATGGGAATATCGGGATAAAAAGTATCCTATGTTGTAATCCAGGTTATCTAACTTTTCGCCAAATTTCATCCAAATCCGTCCAGCCGTTTCAGCGTGAAGAAGTAACAAACATATTCACTCACTCACTCACAAACTTTCACATTTATAATATTAGTAGGATTAGTAGGAAGTAGGATAGGATTAGAAACCTTTATAAACCTTCATTAAATAGTGTAACTTAACACAAATAATTATATCTACGAATAAATTAATTTGCAGAGCCAGCCATAATTATCGGTAGGTAAGGTTGGTTCAGTCAAATAATTAATTTTGTTGGTACAGCACTAAATTTCCAGAGACTAGACCGACCATAGACCAACTTCGGTGAGGAAAAAAATATCATGTCAATTTGACAAATATAACGGATTTTCGTCTTCCAATTAATTTTATAAAATAAACATATTTACACGATTATTTAATGTTAAAATGATTGTTAAAAACAGTGGTGAGCTCATTGAGATGTGAATATGATCGGGATTGGCGTTCAAATGTAAGTAATCGTGAAAAATTGCTTTGTTTGCACAATTGATTTTTTCCATTGAATAGTACTTTATGTAGCCACATGGCCATCAATACCAAAAAAGCAGGCCACCATTTGCTTTAAGGTGCTTTTTGCACGAGTTACTTTCGTAGGGTTCGGCTCAATTTGAAACACCCACACTGTTGATTGTTGTTTAGTTTCGGGATCGTACGCATAGAGATCCAGGATTCGTCACCTTATAAACAGATTTTGAGTCACCTCGGTTAAATTTTTTTAACATTTTTTTGCACCATTCGACGCGAGCTTCTTTTTGATCCTGAAGTTGTGCGGGATCCAACGCGAACAATTTTTTTTTACACACAAATTTTCATGTCATATTTTATTAATGCACGTCATACATATGCCCAGAGTGTCCTCTATCTTGCGATACGTAACATGACGGTCTTGCATTAAAAGTTTTCGCACAGCTTCAATATTTTGTGGCACAACGACGGATTTCGGGCGACCTTCCCTAACTTCGTCCGTGACCGTGAGCTTACTCTGTCCACGATTGAACTCACTAAATACGTGATACACAGTGGTTTTCGATGGAGCTGTTGTTGTGTTAAACCACATCGAAAATCGTAATAAATCATAGCACGAATATTTTCACGACCGAGTTCCATTATTTCAGCGATATGACATTTTAAACCCAACAAAAACAAACCACTAGCGAACGCAAGAAGAAAAAATTGCGTCCAGTATTTAAAAAAAGTACGAATTTTACCATGGAGGTCAGACATTGCGTTTAAAAATATTGGAATCCCAGATTCCGGATACATAAGTAGCAGCCCTCGTATTTGAATCATAAGTCGTTTTGGTTTTAAGTATGGCCACTTTTAGTGTGGAATTTGTTCAGAGTTACAATTCCTGACTTATTATTTATTCGTAGACAAGAGGCCGTATTTTTTTTACATGAACTTTGAAGTTTGATTTTTCACAGCTTCAAGACACTGTAGGTAGACAGTGTTATGGTATTAATTTGAATTCGATACCTTCACGCGTTCCCGAGATGAAGGGTCTTGACTTGACATTCAGCCAACGAAGTGGTTCAGTTTTAAAAACCGCATCAAAATAGGTTCATAATAGGGTCACAGACAGACAGACATTGGTGTCATAGTTATAACACCCCTATTTTGCGTCGGGTGTCAAAAATGTAATTATGTATAACAGCAAGCCTTACCAAGCATATCTTGATGATGAGGATGCATCTGTGGATAGTGTGGAGGAGTAGCGAAATGTGGCGGAGGAGACCCGTAGGAAGAACCGGAGGAACCATTGGGTTTGTTAGCAGTTACATTATTATTGCGGTACTGCTGTTGTCCATTATTGCGCGTGTCTAAAATTGTAGAATTTCACATTTTTATAAAGTTGAGTTTATGCTATGCTTGCGGTATTGTACACGAAATACAGAGAGACCGAATTTGGGTATGTTTACCTAACTTTGGTCCTCTTGTTGTTTAGTATGGGGTAGTTGACATTCATGATGACATGAATTCTTATTCATGAACTGTCTTTATACAGGGTGGATTTCGACGAGGGACCTTTGCGTAACTGGCAGATAGTTCAACCTTAGCACTATATTTCCCCCATAGAAACTATGGAAATATATGTTACCGTTTTCAAGTTATAGCCTTTTAAACATTCATACCAAAAACTACTTTGTGCCAACCCTAAACAGGTGGCTGGGTCAATGTTCTTACTTGTAAACAATCTTTAGACGTTGTTGCCATTTGTCCATTCTTAGGTCTGCGTGCAACGCTAAATAAATCGTTGCAGGATTTGCAGAGGTGATTGTCTCTGGAGTATTTATGTAATTTCTTAGCTAATAATTCTAGATTAGATTAGATTTTTAGAAAAATATGGCTCTGTCCATTGGAGGACATACTAACCACAACAAATAACTCACATGACATGACATGACACTGACATTCACTCAAATCACAGACTCAAATGTACCCAATCGTCATAAACAATTAAAGAAGATAGTAACCTCTTTCATCATAAATAAAATCTCTCTGTTTACCTACCTAAACTGATAAAAAGGTTTTAGTTCGTTAACTCGCTTCATCAAATTATTTTCGAATTAATTGAAATTGTTCCTGGCTGTCCTTGTTTTTTTATTTTATTTTGATTATCGTCAAAAAAATTAATACTTAACAATATTTGACGGATATTGCGCTGAAGTTGTAGTAATAGGTTGTCATAGGACTCTTCATTCGCCGAGCCGAGATAGAACCAACGCATTTTTTACAACTATCGAAACTCTTTGCATGATTGAAAATCGATCATAAACATATCATAAATACGATGATTGAAATGAAATTGGCATTTAAGTTCATTTCATTTGCTTCCAATACATGGAAATGCCTTTGTTAGATGCACGTGGATATTTAATTTGCTCATGTTATACGCGAGCTGCAATTATAATGCGGTTGAAGCTTTACGACGTTACAGGGAAACATATCCACCACCACACCCAACAGGTCGTAGGACAATTTTACGTGCTTGTGATCGTGTCGCCAACAATCAGCCCGTTGTACCAAGAACAGCTCAGAACGATCAACGTGGAGGACCCGGTCTTGCGGCTAAACTTGAAGAAAGAATACTGCTGTATTTTGAGCGGAATCCAAGAAAAAGTTCGAGATCAGCTGGTCGACATTTCGAAATAAGTCATACCGCAGTACTAAAAGTTCTTAAACGTGCCCGCCTTCACCCTTACAAAATACATACTCGGGCACGGGCTGCAGCGTGTATTAGACACGGAGGAACATTTGAACACCGTATGTAAAAATTTTAATAAAGTAACTGATATTCGTATTTTTGCATTTTATTTGATTTATTTGACTTTATGTGTCATTTTTACATCAGTACGATGACAACAACTCTCGGAAATAAACGTAATATCCCGAGTTTTTCCGACGGCGATTCCTTAATCTAGCCATCTTGCCGTTATGTGCAGATGCAATATAGGGTTATCACCACAGTTAAAAATGAGTGAATTTTGTATTTTTTTTTTTACTTTGTTTAAGTTTCTAAACATTATAAATCGACTGTGTATCACTTAAACGATGCAATATCTCCGCAAAGGTCCCTCGTCGAAATCCACCCTGTATACCAACTCAATCGAATATTTATTTATTTTATTACACCAACTAATTTTGCAGTTCACTGAAAATTAACCCTTTCGTTTCGGCGAAGTCGTACACAAAATCTACCCCCCAGTTTGCCCAGGTTCTGTGGAATGGTATAGGCTCCTCAGTCCGGTAGGCGAGTTAGCTCGTTCACTAAAATGTGCTCATAAGTCCGAAAGTACGCTTTGCAGAGCCGGTTAACGAGACAACTCTTTAGCTAATATTGTCAAAATGGTACTATAGCAACTAGGTATGACTCAAGGCCAAGAGTACGGGACGCAATGTGTCCGACTACGGACCTAATTGCCGATTGACAATTAGACAGTGACAAAAAATTAAAAACGAGTATACTCGGCTACCGGATCCGAGAGCTTATGGCACAAAACGAGTCAACTTGTGAGCCGGGCTGAACGGGTTAATCTAGTCTTCAGGCCTAAAATGTTTTTTTTTTTAGAGCTGCATCATGAAATTATCGTTTTATCGTATCAACAATCCCATTAGCTTAGATAAAAACTCAGTGCACAACCATAAATAGCAGAAAAAGGATGCAGGAGAAACTAGAAGGTATCATAGAAAATAGTATCCTTATCTAGGCATTACCAGTCAGAAATGTGAGTTGAATGAAATAAATTCCTTGTAGCGTTTCACCGAATCGCATTTCACCTCAATCGTATATTTAATTATAGCGTTGCCACATTCGTTTATTTTTTAGTCGCATTTCGCCTCGATCGTGCGGTATCGTCTTGGGTCGTCCCATTCGTTTTTGTCAAGTTCTTAATTAGTCTCATTCTGCTTTCGTCATCCATTCTCAACTCGTTACTTTCGCTGGTAATCTTTGTCTTTGGTCATATTTGTTCTTTGTCTTGGTCTTTTTTAGGTTCATTCGATATTTGTCATTTCTGCTTTTGACATGTTCGGTGTTAGTCTCTTTATTTTTTAGTCTCATTCGTTATTCGTCCTATCGTCTTTGGTCTAATTCTAAGTTCGTATTTTTCTTATTTGGTCTATTTAGAAATTGATCTCATTATTTATTGGACTCATTCACTATTATGAACTATGATGAATTGAACAGTAAAAATGGTTTTGCGCCGTAACTACGGTGTTGTGTAGACCTATATAAATGTATTCACAAATGTCAATCATATCAATTATTTTTATATTGAGCAAAATCAGGCAACAGTACTGTTTTGTACTCTTGGGACAATGTTTGATTAAAAATATTAATAAAATGACATGCATATTAATTGAAATACTTCTTTATTATTATTAATGGTGTTGTAAGGAGGCGATCGAGGAGACGAGTCAAACTCACGAATGATGCGTAATCATCTTTTTAAGTTCAATAGAGAAATCTTGCTAAATTGTAACACATGGCTAATATTATTTGATACTTATCAAATTCTGGGTTGGGGACATCTCAGGGGACTGTTTTTTGGGGTTTTGAATTTTTTTAATTAAATAGGTAGTTTTATTTTTGGTATAATATTAGACAAGATTAAAAATACAGAAACAGTTTTCTTTATCATTTATCTCAACATGTTTTTCCAAAAAGCCAAGGACAACTATTTTCCAATAAGTGGAGTAAACTCGAAGTATGAGTCATCAGATTAACCCTTTGAAAGAACTAGCGTGTCTTCATACGTACTTTATATACTGTTACAACCGTATTGAACGCCTTGTAAAAAATCAAAGTCTGAGATGTTCCTTTAAACCAGAAATAAAAATGTGGGTTACGGTTATCCCATCGCCTGTCTAAGTATTTAACTGTCATACTCGATTTTATCTCATTATATTCTTGATCAGGCGAAGGGATATATCGGTTATCATAGTCAAGGTTTAACTCCAAATCTACTACGAAACATCAATCACTGAAAACATTATTTTATGATCATTCACGGCACGCTTCTTGATTATCGGGGCATGTAATTTAGTTTTAGTTTTTCTTTTTGTTTCATAAATATTGTATGTCCGTAATGGCAGGCGCGGCGCATTCCGCGATATAGGTGCGATTCTGTCAGTATCAAAACACCCCACGCCGGCGTGGGTTAACTCACTAGGGCTATGAGCACCGCCCGGCATGCACGCTCGCAGTCTCGCTCGAACTAGTCGCGCCGCGTAGCGCTACGTGTAGCTGTGTGATTTTCGTGAAACTGGTTCATGATGAGTGCAAAAAAATATTAAATCTAAAATAAACCTCGCGATTTTATGATTGGTGAGGATATTAGAATATCTATCATGAAATAGCGTAGTGTTTCGATTTTTGGGATGAGAAGTAGGTATATATATTTAAATTGTACAGTTTGAGCGCTGAAACAGTATATGTATAGCCACACTAAACAGTATGAAAACTACATAATGTTATCTGAACGTGAATTTTATTTTTTTGGAAATTCATGAAAATTTCATTATATTAAATATAATGACCCGGATAACTCACGTCTTAAATCGAGTTTAGCTCGACATGTTTCGGGCTAATCCGTAGCCCTTCGTCTTCGGAGCACGAAGGGCTACGGATTAGCCCGAAACATGTAGAGCTAAACTCGATTTAAGACGAGAGTTATCCGGGTCATTATATTTAATATGATTGAGTCTCACGGTAGTTTCATGTTCAAAATTTCATTAATTGCAAAAAATCTTATTATTTTCTATTCTGTACATACACTGACTAATCCAATTCTGTTCGAAACCATATTAAGTGCGAGTGCGACAAAAGAATAGACCTAGATAATTCTCGATTTACCAATGCCCTGCGGGTGTACAAAACCTTTGAGGCAGCCGACGATGCATTCGGCACGCGACCGTAGGTCGTAGGCGGTCAATTTAAAATTGCTTGAAAACCAAGTATTTTTGTCCGAATTTACTCTCAAGTTATATGCAAGTATTATTTTTTTAGTGATTTACAACCCTATCCTAAACCAAAACGTTGGTGCTGAATAATAACGACCTTCGCGCGCAGCACTAGAGTTTAATGTTGCTTGGTGGTGCACAGTGATTTTGCTAATAAAAATTACGTAGGCATATAAAATGGCGGCTTTCGTCAACATCAACATCAAAAGTGATACCCTCTGTACTAGTACTATTACTTATTCTGTGGTAATGGCCAAACTGTTGTGTCTTAATATGCATAATTTAATTTAACACCTTTGTACACAGTTCAACAATAAAATTATTCTTATTCTTCAAAATCCAATAATGTATCTTTGGCAGCCGTTTAAATCCAATTACCGGGCCATGGGAAGAATAGCTCCCGCACAGTTAATCTCTAATAAGGCCATGGGATAATGTCAAATTGTCAACCCACATCCTAATTCTGGTCATACACAATAATGCATGAATATTTAGCAATGTTTACGATTACATTACCTTTCAACACTCTACAAAATATCAAAAAATTGTTCGACCTATGTACTTCTGTTTCATAGAAATTAAGGAAAGTGTTCGAATTTCTCCGTAGTTTACTAAAATTAGAGTTAAAGTGAATTTAAAGGGCTGCCAAAGATATATTACGCGATTTAGAAGCGTGTTGTGAATGAAGATGATACAGATAGTTCAACTCAGTTGTGCGCGCGGCCCTGTGTGGGTAAAGCGATAAGAACACGTCTAGCTCGGACGACGACTGCCGCGTCACGTCAAAGTTTTATATTTACAAGCGCACGCACACATAGGGCCGCGCGCACAACTGAGTTGAACTATCTGTAAAATACTATTTTCAGGGATTGCCAAATATTTTGTAGGAGGTTTGGAGTTAAACCCTGACTACGGTAACCAATATAAGATTTGGGAGGAATATATCCCTTCGCCTGGTAAAGGGTTACTGTAAACCTGTATCGTAAATTATAGTTTGATCATCAAAATTCGATCACCAAAATAAATAGATCTGTCACCTAATAAATAGATCAGTTCCTTAATTCGATGCTTCTACCTATTCTACTAAGGCAGGTCTCAGGTCTGGTTTAGGTACGATGACGGACGAGCGAAGCGAGGAGGAGTGTTAGGTAGAACTGCTGTTACCCAAAACAGAACATTTTTTGCTAATACTTGTATGATGAATATAAATGTTTGTAGTAGGTACTTGAGTTTTGGATGTTTGTATGTATTTAAGTATACAGGGCGTCCCAAGACTATGGAACATCAAAGGAAAGTATCATTAATATTGTAGATAAGATATTTTGCTGAAAGAAGACTGTTATTTTTAAAAGTTAGTAATTCTGCATTTAAAGATTTTCTAAGAATTAAACACGCACCACGCATTGCTGATGTGGGTGCCAAGACTGCCAGGCTGAAATGGGACTGGGCAGGCCACGTCAGCCGTATGGAACACAATAGGTGGGCTAAAAAATAGCCGCAGACCGGATACCACAAAACGGACTTCGGCGGCGTGGCAGGCCCATGCGTCGATGGCGGAATGATCTGGGCGATTTTCTTTGCAGCTAGTCAGAGATCGCCCAATACCGGGTCGAGTGGAGGACATGGGGGGAGGCCTTTGCCCAGCAGTGGGACACCTCTACAGGCTTTTAAATAATAATAATAATATAAGAATTACTTGCTTCGTTTGGGAATAGAACAGACTTAAAAGTGAAAAAATTAATTTCACGTTGATCCTTCCCTTAAAGATACTATGTTACTAAGGAAGAATTATTTTGATTGGCATCATAAAAATAGTAAAATAGTTCCCAGACGAAGCAAGTAATTCTTAGAAAATCTTTAAATACAAAATTACAACTTTTAAAAATAACAGGCTTCTTTCAGCAAAATATCCTCTACGATATTTCAGGTACTTCCCTTTCCCTTGATGGCCCATAGTCTTGGGTCACCCTATATATGAATGTATGTCTTCCCGTTGTATATAGCACCCATAGAACAAACTTAGCTTAGTTTGGGGCTGGGTCAATAGGTGTAATTTGTGAGGATATTATTATTATTTCATTCATTGTATTTTATATGATCTGGTTAGCTGAAAAATTATCAGTAGGTACGCAATATCAAACAAAGTGCCGTTATTAAAAAAACCGGCCAACAGCGTGTCGGACACGCCCAAAATAGGGTTCCGTAGCCATTACGAAAAAAAAAAAATTTTTGTAAGAAATTCGTATTTTATACGGCATCTTCCAAGTTCAAGTATATTTTATACCTTTTTTTTATTTGACTGGATGGTAAACGAGCAAGTGGGTCTCCTGATGGTATGAGATCACCACCGCCCATAAACATCTGCAACATCAGGGGTATTGCAGATGCGTTGCCAACCTAGAGGCCCAAGATGGGATACCTCAAGTGCCAGTTATTTCACCTTAGGCTGCTATTTACTCAAACTACTAAAAATTCTCAAGCAAACTTAGCCGTTATTATTTTCCCTGAAAGTTTGATATACTTACTACAATCCTGAATTTTAGAGGGGGGGGGGGACAGCTCGATTTTAATGAAAATTTGCACTTTAAAGTTGAATATTTTGCAAACAAATCACTGAATCGAAAAATCGTCGTAGCAAACCCTTGGTTTTAAAATACCAATCCAACGATACCCCACACTATAGGGTTGGATGAGAAAAACAAATCACCCCCACTTTACGCCTATGGGAGGTACTATATTTTTTTTTATAATTTTTATTGTACTATTTTGTCGGCATAGTTTACATATATATCCGTGCAAAATAACATCTTTCTAGCATTGATAGTCCCTGAGCAAAGCCGCGGACGGACAGACAGACATGGCGAAACTATAAGGGTTCCGTTTTTGCCATTTTGGCTCCGGAACCCTAATAACGTACTTAAAATAAGAATAATTATAGTTTTAGTATTTCATTATGTTGAGGGTAGGAGTAAAACGAGTGTTCACCACGATTGTTTGTTTTTAAGTCAAACTATTTTTGTAAAGAGTGAGATACTGTTTTAAACCAATAAACTATTATTATTATTGTATATCATTATCGTCAAATTTCAGTTCAATTATTTGATCATCAATATTAATTTCCAGTGATTATAATTAATTTTTAAGAAGTCAGTTCTTATATTGTTTGGTGATTCAGTTTTAGTGAATATAATTATTTGATTAGCCGTGGTGGCCTAGTGGTTTGACCTATCGCCTCTCAAGCAGAGGGTCGTGGGTTCAAACCCCGGCTCGCACCTCTGAGTTTTTCGAAATTCATGTGCGGAATTACATTTGAAATTTACCACGAGCTATGCGGTGAAGGAAAACATCGTGAGGAAACCTGCACAAACCTGCGAAGCAATTCAATGGTGCGTGTGAAGTTCCCAATCCGCACTGGGCCCGCGTGGGAACTATGGCCCAAGCCCTCTTGTTCTGAGAGGAGGCCTGTGCCCAGTCGTGGGACGAATATAGGCTGGGATGATGATGATGATGAATTATTTGATGATCAATATAATTTCAGAGTAATTTTTAAATAATTATACTCAGCGGGACAAAATTTGGCCCAGCCTTCATACAAAATTACATACGATTCTGCATACATTTGAGGGCCAGATTTTTTGCCGCTCAGTATATTTAGGTAAACGTTTTAATATTATTTGGTGATTCAATTTAGGTGGCAGATCTACTATTTTAGGAACAAATATTATTTATTAGGTCACCGAAAACGCATTTATTAGGTGATCAGTGATGAATAAATCATACCCTTTTTTTAATCGCTATTATTCTTAGTCGCATTTCACCTCATCGTGTATTAGTATAAATTTTAGTGCAAACATCAATTAACGCGTCAAATTAATTAGAATCCCAAGCAAACATCGATCGCGGCGAAATGCGTGTAGGGTAACTACACGAAAAATGAGCGCTACGCGGAAAATTGCGTCAAGTACAAGATTCTATTGAAATTTTGCTAGTTCGAGGTGAAATGCTATTCGGTGAATCGCTACAAGAAATTTATGCTTTTGGGGTAAAAAAATAAACAAATCGCACCTCTATTGCAACAAAGACGTAAATGCAATTTTTTCAAAAAAAATATGCGAAACGCTGCGATATTAATATGGCAGCGTTTCGCATCAAGTTTAAAAAAAAAAAAAAAACATTTACGTCGTTGTTGCAATAGAGGTGTGTTAATGAAAGTAGCACACATTACTTGACGCATGCACTGCCACCGACGCATATATGCGTTTTTGGAACTTCCCCCCAGTGCCGCTGTCATAATTATTCATACATTTTGAACGCACATGTGCGTCGGTGGCACCTTTGGTCAGTCAAGTCATGTCCGGTGACAGTGAATGCGTTAAAAACTTGTTATTTTTTTGCTTTGTATGAATGTAATTTAATTTTACAAAATATTTTGAAACAAAAAATTAAACCAATAGTATCTAGAGCATTTTTTAAGAACATTAATAAAACCAGCTCTGAACTGTGGGCTAACAAACTAGGTTGGTTAATTTCCTTAATATTTTCTTGTGGAAATTAACACAATTTTCATTTGTGTACAGCTGCTACTGTATACTTACTGTTGTATGTGCGTTGACCATATCCATTTTGATTGTTGTATCCATTTTGATAGCCATTGTTATATCCACCCTGGTAGTTGCCCATAGTTTCAAACAAATTGGGGCTTGGGAAGGGCACCTGCTGCTTTTGGAAGTTATTCTGTCTGTAGCCCTGATTACTTTGGTTTTGGTTGGAGAATCGAGGAGGTTGCTGGTTCATGTTGCGGTTCTGATAAGCATTCTGGGGTTCTTCATTTGTAACATTAGCCATCTTATTGTTCCACTGGTTACTCTGCTGCCGTGGTGAACTTGAGCCACTGTTGTTTTCCTTACGTTGTTGCCAACGATTACGACCTATTTTGTTAAAACAGTTGAAATAAATAATGGCATAGGTTATTAATTAATATTACACGCTTTTTACCAGTGACTGAAATCTCGGCATTTCGCACTAACTCCCATGGGAATTCCCAAATATTACATTGTATTTTCATTTAAGTTGTCTATGAAAACACCCAAACCAAATTTCATGTCTCCCCAACAGTTGAGACTTCGGTATTTTATCCTGATCCCATGGGAATATAGAGATAAAAATTAGTTTATACCAAATTTCATCCAAATGCGTCCAGCCATCTTCGGAAATTCGTACCAAACACCATCACACGCATGCCCTCACTTGCATTTATAATAATGAGTAGGATGAATTAAGACAATCATTAAAAACTATGAATTGAGGGAACTTTATGCAAAGTATTGCATATTTTCACTTAACTGAATTTTCGCTAACAGTACATATATATTAATGGTATATTCTGCATTTTCTAAATTATTGTTGGATAATTTCAAGATATTTTACCTGAGCTGCCGTTGGAGTTACGTGCCATATCATTCAGTTTTGCAGGGGGGGTCTGGCCCGTTTCACGCAGCACGGCAACGAGAGCTCGTGCTTGGCGGCAATCGCCGCTTGTAAAGTACGTGTAAGCTGTACCAGATTGTTGACATCTACCAGTACGTCCTAAAATAAAGATGATCGCCAGTAAGATACTTATGCATGTCGTTGTTGACATTGTAATGCATGTTTTGCCATCAGAAAAACTCATCACATCAGCAAGACTAAGACCAAGAGTCAATAAAGTTACTGTATTAAATGATTGCAATGCTTGCTTGTGTATCATATTTATAATATATATAAATACGGTAATACGGTACGGTATACGGTTGACAACTCCTGAATTTGCCATACCCTAATGTTAATAAAAAAAAACCAGTTAACAGTAGCTACTTGCGTATGACGTCATCACATAACCCACAGACTTGATTTTGCATTATACTGACCATGTCCAACTGATAATGTATTTGAACATTTTTGAATATAAATCTAATTTTAAGACTATTTACTAGTGGAAAGTGAACCCTGGACATTTTAATTTTGCATTGTTCCTGCATCTCTCATAACACACGTTGCCATGATAATTTAGAGCTGTTCACAATCAAAAATGCGAAAATTTGACGCGAGCTCACTTAACTTGCAAAATAAATGTCAGTCAAAATTAAATGACGCGCATGTGCACCTTAGCGCAGGACACACTTAGGACACAGTTTCCATTTTAACAACGCAGTACAATTCCTGACTTATTATTTGTTCATAAGCAATAAACATAATCTAATCAATAATTTAATATGACAATTCATTTTGTAAGTAGGTTGCCCCGTAGTTCTAGAATTCACAAGATGGCAAATCATGACTCGCGATTATTTTTGCAGGTTTTATAACAATGAAGCATACCAATTCGGTGAATGTAATCTTCTGAAGAATTAGGATAGTCATAGTTAACAACGAACTTGACATCCTCAACATCCAAACCGCGAGCAGCAACATCCGTAGCAATGAGGATGGTAGTGGCGCCATTTCTGAACTCCGTGAGTACAGCGTCACGCTCTGGTTGAGACTTGTCGCCGTGAATAGCGAGAGCTTTATGGCCATTGCGACGGACTGCACGTGCAATATCATCTACCTGAAATAACAAGACAAGTACATGCTTTAGTTTTGAATCAGTAGTCGTATGAAAAGTCATTCATGAAACATAATATAAATTAATGTACCTTTTTCTTTGTTTCAACAAACACAATCACTTTGTTATCTCTCTCAGATGAAATTTCCTTTAAGAGGTTTGTCAATTTAGCTTCCTTCTCATGCTCCTCGCAAGTTTCAATTATCTGTTTTATATTATTGTTTGCAGACAGATTTAAAGAGCCAATGTTTACTTTAATGTAATCATTTAAAAAGTCTTCAGCAAGAGTTTGAATTTCTTTAGGCCATGTGGCAGACCACATCAATACTTGACGATCTGGTCGAATTTGCTCGATGATTTTGCGAATTTGAGGTTCAAAACCCATATCTAACATTCTGTCAGCTTCATCCAACACCAAATATGTGCATCGCCGCAGATTCGTTGTTCCTCTCTCCAAGAAATCAATCAACCGTCCAGGTGTGGCAATAACGATTTCAACTCCTCTTTCCAGATCTCGCGCCTGAGGTCCTTTAGGAGAGCCACCAAATAGACAGGTGTTTCTTATAACACCCCGAGCACTGTAGGCCTGGGCTACAGACTGAATCTGTTGTGCCAACTCTCTGGTAGGAGCCAGAATGAGTGCAATAGGGCCATCACCTCTCTGGATACGCTGTTGATGCACAATATGAACAGCAGCAGGAAGCATGTATGCTAATGTTTTACCAGACCCAGTTGAGGCAATGCCAACCATGTCACGACCAGAAAGGGCAATAGGCCAGCCTTGAGCCTGAATTCCAGTTGGTTCAACCCAGCCCTGCTCTTTAATGGTGTTCATGACATGGTCTGGGAAATTTCCTTCATCAAATACTTGGCTTGGACGGGGTACATTGTTGCCGCTTACAGTTATTTCTTTGGCAGCCCGGAACATAGCAACCTCCTCTTCTGAACGGGATTCTACATCATCATGTGGCTTATAGAAATCTTTTTCAATTGGCTCAAGGTTAGCCATGTCCCACATTGGCTTCACCAAACTGTCTCCAGGGTGCTTGGCTTTCATGCTTTGCATTTTCCGCCCACTAAAGTCATTAGATTGCTGACCCATATTTGGGTTTGAAAAAGTTTTCTTCTGGATAAAATTTTGTTGATTTAAATGACCGTTTTGGTTGCTGAAATTTTTAGGTCCATAATTATTTTTGTGCTGGAAACTTTGTTGTTGCTTAGGTCCACCAAAATCAGGTTTTCCATTATAAAATGGCATGTTACTTCCTGGACCTTTATCCTCATAATCTTTCTTTTGAGGTTGCCCATTGTAGTTGTTTCTGGGCCTAAATTCTTTTGGGCCACCAAAATCATTCTGCATTCCATTCTCACTTTTGTGAGTATTGAAATCCGGTCTTATTCCATTAAAATCATTTCTTGGGCGAAAGTTGTTTTTATTACCCATGTTGTTGTTCCTAGGACCAAAGTTTTTTGGCCCTCCAAAATCTTGAAGCCCACCAAAGAATGGCATTTTACCGAATTGTTCATTCCGGTCTGGTCGAGGCCTGAAACTGATTTAGGTAACTAAATTAATTTTATAAATCCCCACATACTTTAAATTATGATTCTTTAAACTTTTTTTCTTCTGCTTGGTTCACTTTTTTCTTATGCTTAATCATTTTCGTTCAAATCAATTTCTTGATATATGCAGAGCCGGATTTAGGGGAGGGCGTCCACAAAAGAGGAGCCCCCACAATGGCGACTTCGGGTTTTTTTTTAAACACTTGTAAACAAACAACTATTCATCCTTATTGGCCCTTCAATCAGGCAAACAGTAAAATATCAAAATTAAATCGCCCTCATTTTATTAGGAAAATAGGTTGGACGGGGGGGGGGGGGCTCCACTCCTCTGTTGCCCCAAGACCTCCAGACTTCTAAATCCAGCCCTACATATATGTCTTTAATATTATAAATGCGAAAGTTTGTAAGTCTGTTTGTTACTCAATCACGCGTAAACAGCTGGACTATCATCCTAATAGGTCCTACCCATAGTACTTATTAACTTTGTTATTCAGACCCAGCTCCTTCAACAGTTGCGAAGTCATAGCGTACCACAGCGAACAGCGTACGGTACGACTTAATAGAAAACCCGCCATTTTGGTTTCAAATGTTTCAATCGGAGATGGCGTAGGTATAAGTACAATAACATAAACAAAGGTCTTCTAAGTACTTGGGTCTGAATGGGTATAAAACAATAGTACTACTGGTAGGACTACGGGCTGTAGTGACTACATGCCGAATTTTTCGCTGGGCGTTGGGTACTTTTATCCCGGTCAAGAATGAAACGATGAAATCGAGGGGTACGTATTATAATGTATACATTTAAATTATTTGACATAAGTTCTAAACGCATAAGCTTGAACTGCATAGAGGTCAAAATATATAATAGTTACAATGCATAATGGTTCTTAGTGATATGGCACAAAATGCATATTTTGATAATATATACGTTCAAAATACATAAAATGTGTCGTTCTCAGACAAAAGGGACCACTTCCGCGGTATTGAGTTATTGGTACCAGCGTAGTGTAAAAGATGCTCTATTCAATACCAAAAGAATTAGGTCTTAAGTTGTAAACTTATTTTTTTAATGAATTTTCAAAGTTTGAACATGGAAATACGTAGTTTTCAGATATTCGATTTCAGAGTCTGTGGGTGTAAAAAACCGAGTTCTAGATTGAAGTTATGGAGATAATGTACTAAGTATATATTCTTTCAATGAGTTTTTAATTAATAATAAGAAATTTAGCCTTTTTTTCGCTATTGACTAAATAACAATCTTTGGTTTAAGTAAATAATTAGTAGGGTGCCACTTTGTCGTCTTATGGATCAAAATCTTATCTAAGCCTAATCTTATCTTTCATTAGTCTTATGAGAGTGTTAGAGAGCTAACTTTTTCGGCCAACAAACTGTCATGCAGTTTGGCAGATAATTTATATAAAAGCAGGGTGCGCCTGCGAGGATATATTTCAATGGATTTTTTTATAAAAATCATTCGATACCTATATATCCATTTTATTAGATTTCAGAAAACTAAACTATTTTCGTAAGACAAAGGCTAAATGGGCTAGATTCCTTTGCCTTAAATCTAAATAAAAACCGGCCAAGTGCGAGTCGGACTTACGCACTAAGGGTTCCGTACCATTATTTTAATACAACATTAGACATTAACAAAAAACGGCAAAAAAACACGTTTGTTGTATGGGACACCCCATTTTGACTATTTATTTTTAAAGGGAATTAAATATTCTGCGAGTGTTTCAAACATCTAACTGTTGCAGTTATTAATATCAACCAAAAACCGGCAAAAAAATCTTGTTCTTTTGTATGGGAGCCCCACATATAGATATATTTATTTTATTCTGTTTTTAGTATTTGTTGTTATAGCGGTAACAGAAATACATCATCTGTGAAAATTTCAACTGTTTAGCTATCACGGTGCATGAGATCCAACCTGGTGACAGACAGACAGACAATGGAGTTTTAGCAATAGAGTCCCGATTTTGCCCTTTGACTACGGAACCCTAAAAAGTTGAATAATCTGTGTTTTTATTGTTTTTGCCGGAGTTGAATAATCTGTGTTTTTATTGTTTTTGCCGGATTTTAGCCACATTAGCCACAAAATAAATTGCATTGCCGGATTCTGTTCACTAGTTAGGTAAGAAATAACAATTTAGAGTCAATTATATGTTTTTATTAATATATCCATTATTTACGAGCTAACTTATTCAACAAAAGCAATGACCAATATGTAATCAATATAAAATAAAAACTATTAAGTATAATTATTATTATAGGTGTTATAGTTATATTATTAATTATCAAAGCTTGTAAAATGGTTTGTTTCTGCGCACAAATTAAAAAAAAAATATACTTGGATATATATCTGATTTATATAAAAAAACCTATTTTTGATATTTATTTTGAAAATCGGATTTTTTCGCACCCTGTTTAAAAGTGTATTCTGATTATTTGAGAAAAAAAAATCAGTCATAATTATTATTACAATTGTTTAATGTAGGTCTATTTTAATGCACTAGATTTTTTGTTTTTCATCATCATCGCCATTACATCATCACAATCATCATCAATTCATTACCATCTCCATCATCATCACCATCACCATAACCATCTTCATCATCATCACTTTGAACATGAAACTACCGTGACTCACTCATATTAAATGATATTGTAACGGATAACTCACGTCTTAAACAGAGTTTAGCTCGACATGTTTAAGACGCGAGTTATCCGTTACAATATCATTTAATATCATCATCATCACCATCACCATCACATCACCACCAACATCATCATCATCATTATAATCACCACCAATCATCATCATAACCACCGTCATCATAATCATCACCATCAATCGTCATAACCGTTATCATCATCACCACCATCATCATTCACCACCAATCGTCATAATCATCATTACCGCCATCATCACCATCAATATCATCATCACACACAATCACCATCAATCATCATCATCACCACTATCATCCTCATCGTCATACATAGTCATCACCATCATCATTTATCATTTAATTTGCGCTTGAAAGATCGCTTTTAGGGATGTTCGCCTTCGTACTCTTTTTTTGTATTATTTTTGTTTTACGTAAAAAAAAGTATTAACATACATCATTTCAACCTCTTCAAGCCTTTTTTTCGCGATATAATGTTCTTTCCCTTGGTCTAGTCCTTGGTCTTGGTCTAGACCTTGGTCTAGTCTAAACCATCTCCATACCAAATGTCATCAAAATCACTTCAGTGGTTTAGCCGTGAATGCGTAACCGACAGACAGACTGACTTTCTTTTTCATTTATAATATTAGTATGGATAGTAAGTATAGTATGGATATGGATAGGCTACTTTTTATCCCGGAAAAAAGCTCAGTTCCCGAGGGAACAGCGCGCGATAACCGAATTCCACGCGGACGAAGCCGCGGGCAAAAAACTAGTAATGTAATTAATCCTAGTTCATCGTTTTCTAAAACTGACTGACTTCTGTTAAAAATATTTTAATTTTTTCTCAATAATTTGTCCCGTTACTCGCCAGCGAGCCATGAAAGTGGTACCTACCTACCCTGATCACTAAACTTGAAACGCATTATTGTCAAACTTATCACCGAAATTTGTGACTGCATACAATGCACAATAGATTTTAGGTGCCTAAGAAGCTGTTTATTAACTAAACAAAATTTGACTAATTTTGAACAGATTTGGAAAAACTGCTCTAGCTCGGAATCTAGGAGCGACAAAGTGGTCCCTTTTGCCTGAGAACGACACAAATTATAAAAAAAAAAATAGTTATGGTCTATTCCTGAAATGAAGATACTAAAATGACAGTCAAAAGTAAAAATAATGTGGCCAGCATAAAAGGAACAGTGCTGCTCCATGATTTCGGTTTCGTAAATAACCGATAAAATGTATATTTTACGATAGCAAAAATAACATTATAGCATACAATATTCTACTCTCCATTTTGTAAATATAAATGCACTTTTACGATAAAGTGATAAAATCTAAGCACAGGTAAAAATACAGTGTTCATCACTTAGTGCCAACGTAAAAAATAATACAGAGGCCCCTACAAAACTAGAAAAACGAAGTTCGTATGGCACCGTCCCTTTCACTCGCGTGTTAAATGAGATAAGCGTCAGCGGGACGGCAACATACGGGGTTCGAGTTTTGCATTTCGTAGTTAGGGCCAGTATGGCTACTACGAAATTCGAAAGTCGAAGTTCGTGTCGTTCCGTCCTTCAGACACTACTATTTAGTGCGGGGGTGGGAGGGGCGTTGCGGTTCGAGCTTTAATTTTCGAATTCCGGAGTAGGCCCTTAGATATCACACAACGTCATTGTTCACGTTTTTCGTATTCAAGTGGTATTCAACCGATTTTCGATACTTTACTCGTATTGTCACGGAAACGTCAACCTCTTAGCAAAGCCGACAAGTGTATGGTTGTAAATACGTACAAATATCTATACATAGAGGCCAAAGAATGAAATTGAAACTTAAACATCAACATAGATCTATAAAAAGTCGAAATATCTCGAAAACGAATTAAGATTGTTTTTTTGGAATCTTTTTGTATTTTTTATTTCAATTCCAAATTTTTACTTTTACGGTCATCCCGTAAAACCTAAATTGAAAATACAAACTGAAATATGATGCACAGAAAGAACAGAAAAATAAGACCATCACTGGGAATCGAACCCAGGTCCTCGGTAATCCGTACCGCGTGCTATACCGCTACCACGGCCGCTACCGCTATAACGGTCGTATTTTTATTAGACCTATTTTACCTTTTCTAGAATGTCCTAAGTGCCCTACATTTTAGTACATCACGGATCCGTTTATATCTTAATATTTTACGACATACATACATAGGTACCTACAAAATCTTTCGCTGGTAACCGGTTGCGGCACATCACTATTTATGAGACAAAAAACAGGTAACACATGAAACGTCATTTTAGTATCTCGAATTATGGGACAGACCATAAATGAAATATCAATCAACATCTATACAGTATATTTTCTATAATGGTTTGGTTGAAATGGGAGTACCAAAGTTCCCATACTCTTCGCTAGTCATACCGTATTTTTTGTCATCATTTTTTTTCCGATGGGTACATATCGAAATATATAATAGACACTTTTACAATACAATTACAATTTTACAATACAAATTTCACAAAGAAAAATGCATATAATAAAATTCTGGCACTCGCCGGCCGCTTCCGCGGCACGCTCGCTTCGTTCGCTCGGCTCGTGCTTGTTTTGGTCATAGTTGAACCTAACACGCTCCTCCTCGCTACGCTCGTTGTCGCACCTGTTTCTATTCAATTAATGATCAGACTAGTTTAAAATGCAAGGTCTAGTTAGACGATACGGCCTCCGATCAGTCGGTATCGTATAGATTAGGTTAGGTTAGAGTTTTGTCCAGGCGCGAAGCGCCTTAACTACGCTGAATAGGAGCTCCGCTTCGAGCTCCGTCGACATTGTCTTATAGTCCTTAATTTTTCAGAATTTAACATGTAAATACAACGTAAATAGACTTGAGATCATGATGAACATGGGCATTTTTCATTATATCGCATGTATTTTGACCATTATGAAAAACGTACTATAGGAATTTGAACAGTTATTTCTTTTAACTATTATATATTCTGATTGTATACATTATGAACATTACCTTGTGAACTTGGTCATTTTAATTGTATGTATTTCAACCAATATGAAAAACGTGCTGTATGCATTTTGATTAAATTTTATTTTAACAATTATATTTTATAATTTTCGGTATTTCATTCAACTGTATGTATTTGAACCAATATGTATTTTAAATTTATACATTATATTACATACCCGAAATTGAGTAAAATATACAAAACCTAAAACTCAAATTTTCCATGCAAGTGAAGCTTTGATTAAAAGCTAGCCCTTACTATATTATAAATGTGAGTAACTATGTGTGTTTTACCTATTCACGCTTAAATTGCTGAAACAATTTAGATGAAATTTGGTATAGTTAAAGTTTGAGACTCTGGGAAGGATATATTATAGAGATAAACAACATAATGATAGAGATAAACGAATTCCTAGCAAAAAGAAGTCATAAACCTCTTAAAAAGAGGTCAAGGCCTCTTAAAATTAGCCAAGCTAGTGTCAATTATGATTTTGTTTGAATTTCTTACGATGTCAAATGAACAAATATTAATTATTTTATATTTATAATTTTATTTTATTATATTCATAAGATTAGTATTCTGGTAAGTTAGTTTTCATATCCTTACCCTAACTCCATAGTAGGTAATATTATAAATGGCATAGTAACTCTGCCTATGTCTACCTGTCTATTACCTCTTCAATACGTAAATCGCTGTATATATTCAGGAAAAAATTGGTATTGAGAAGAGAGAGAGGTACATTTCCAATAGTATCCTTCATAAACAGAGCATGTAAGTAAACCAAACAGTTAAAATATTATAGGTAAACTTGTTACCATTACTCATACAACCTAGAAAATAAATAAAATAAATAAATAAATAATCCCAGCCTATATACGTCCCACTGCTGGGCACAGGCCTCCTCTCAGAATGAGAGGGCTTGGGCCGTAGTTCCCACGCGGGCCCAGTGCGGATTGGGAACTTCACACACACCATTGAATTACTTCGCAGGTTTGTGCAGGTTTCCTCACAATGTTTTCCTTCACCATAAAGCTCGTGGTATATTTCAAATGTAATTTTGCACATGAATTCCGAAAAACTTAGAGGTACAAGCCGGGGTTTGAACCTACGATGCTCTGCTTGAGAGGCCATAGGTCAAACAAACCACTCGGCCACCACGGCTTCACAATCTAGAAAAGAGTGTTAAATTTAACCAATTAGCTACCATTAACAAGTATCTCTGTGTCATTATACTTAAGTAAGAGCTTGTAAGTAATTGGTCAACTTATTTTTGCATTAGCAGTAGGATAGTCCATAGATATTTCGGTGGCCCAAACGAATAAACGTGTAATCGAAAAACATCAACTTTACAGGAAAAAATAAAAACAACTTTAACAAAGATAACTGACAATTGTAGTTGCCAATATATATGTATTATATATTATAAGATAGATAATTAAATTACCTACAAAATAGTGTAAATTTTTAACCCTTATTTTTAGCCACTTTCCTGTAAATAAATAAAAACCCCTTTATTTTTTTATTTGGATCATAAAATATCTGGACACTTTTTGTAATGACTCCTTGCAACGTTATTCGCGTTAAAAAGGGTAATTGTCAAAGCGCACTGTACCATTATCCTGTATTTTCGTTGCTTATTTATTTTTGCATTCGGCGTTTGCAATGTTATTCGTGTTAATTTAGCTAACGCTATTCTATGCTATGATACGATAATCGTGTGTTGAAGTTTAAAATTATTATTTTTCTTAGTATTTAAAATCTTTGCTTGAATTATTAAAAAAAAAGAAAAAGGCAACACTCTTGGAATCAGTGGCGTAGCTACCAAGGGGCTAGGCGGGGCAGTGCCCCGGGGCCCTCAAGCTCAGGGGCCCTCGAAATTCTGCTTTATAGCTGATGATAAAGTTGCTCAGCGTTTTTCAAGTATTTGTATATATAATGATTTTACTTCAAAAAACCTTACCAGTTTTGTTAGCAGTGGGTTACCTAGCTACACCACTGCTTGGAATATTATTCGTGTAAATTTTTATGAAATAATTACCAACAAATAAACAAAAATACTATTTCTCAAAAACGGTTAATCAGATTGGTATATAAAAAATTTATGTCATACCTTAGGTCATGTAAAAGCAAAAAAAGCAACAAAAAATTTTTCGTGTAAAGGCCTTTGCATGTTTATTCGTTTGGACCATCGATTTATTGATTTGTTTAGTTTGTTATACAATCTGGCTGACAGATAGAAATAATGCCGTAACTAAAACAATACGCGCACGTCCAGTACTGCCTATATACTTTCATGTAGGAACCATCAGCCAAATAAATGGCCTATCAATTTTTAAACGCTATTGGCATTATTGTTTTATGACATGCAAACGATTATCAACTTTAGGGTGGTAGACCACATATTTGGCTGATGGTACCTCTGTAAGTTTGTCAATTGTATTTGTTCCTTTTGGAGGATAAATATGTAATTAAGTATAATGTACACTCATCTTTACACCTGGTTCATAAATCCTAACTGCGGCGACTTTACAAAATCACAACATAATTGGTTAGTAAAATATGAAAAAATGTCAGTCAAGAGAATATGAAGGAAAGCCGTTGATCCTGTTTCCGTTTTTTAACGTTTTAGTCCAAAATATTTTATGTTGTGAATTTGAAGAAACGTAAACCACTATGATTTCAACACGTAGATATTTGAATTCTGCTTAGTCTGGGACTGGGAATAGAATCTTCTAGTCATCTGGTATCAAATAACTACCGTCCTTGAGCGTAGGTTCAGTGACAATTGTATGTTATTTTATTACCTACATATAAGATTTTCTTACATAAAAATTTAACTAAACAAGTGTAACCAACCAGTCTCTTCCGTGCTCTCATCTCATTCGATGCACCTTGCTTTACGTCGTCCAATTAGTGAAAGTCGATAAATAGGAAAGTACGTACGTAACAAGACTAGTGCACTTTGCCGAGATCAGGCAAAATATTCATGGACATATGCAAATGAATAATTTTACATATAATAATGTGCAATTACAAAAAGTAGAATATTGCATGTGAGCTGTACGTACAACCATCATCCATCAGCTGTGCCAATGCACGCACAGCATTTCACAAAATGGCCGCTATGAAGAATCGGTCGAGATCAATTATTAGATTGGGAGCAATCTGTTAACTAATAGAATTCAGTAACAATCAAACATCGCAATATTTACGGTTTAAACGAAAAACTTACATAGGATGCTGACTGGTGAAGCCGTTGTACTGCATTCTGCTTTTTCTGGTGTTCGTAATTACGTGGAGCTCTACGGTCGAGTAGGTATCTAGAACAATGAAATAAGAAATTGGTGAGAATTTAAGTTTATTTAATAACACCAGGAATGCAGGAACATGTTAAACATATAAAAAATAAATTTACCTCTCGATTAGGAGAGAATTTAATAATTATTTGAGTTTTTCATCCACGATGATCCCAACACAGACCCGGCGAAGAACAACTCGATAATGGCCACCGGAAACGCCTCGCTTGAAGTGGGTTGCTTTGCTTTAGTACGAAATTGTTGCCAGTACGAAAAAACTTAATTTGATAAAATTCAAGTATACATTCGCATGCGGGTAAAATGAGGATCAAACCTAACTACTGTTTTAATCGAAGGTATGCGAAGACAGCAGCGCCATTCTTGACTGCAAGTCAAGCATTGTACCGATTTATTGATTTTGTATTTTCCTGTTCCGTGGTGTTTTCAAGAATAAACGATTCAAAATCTCAGAGGAAATAAATACATAAGTATAGGTCTATGTTCAAAATGAACTTTAAGATGAGTTATAAATGCATTATTTTATATTCTCTTCTAAAAATGGCTGATTACACTTGCCTAAATTTAGGATCCTAAATTTTTGGAAAGTGTAATCACGTTTATGCTACTCACAGCAAACCTTGATCCCTATGACAGGCCCTAAACTATACCTACCACGAAGTGCAAAACTCGAGCTTCGTATGTTGCCATCCCGCTGACGCTTATAGTGAAAGGGACGGTGCGATACGAACTTCGATTTGCGAAGTTCGTGGGACGGTACGATACGAACTTGAAGTTTCGAGTTTCGTAGTAGCCCTGCTGCTGCTGTTTCACTGGCATTTCTGATAGTGATGAAACAATCCCCAATCCTCTGGTGTTGTAGGTATCTATGGGCGGTGGTGATCTCTTACCATCAGGAAACCCGCTTGCTCGTTTGCCATCCAGTTGAATAAAAAAAACAGTCGATTTTCTCATTTTTTGCAGGCAAAGGTAATATCTTTCATTCAGCCAAGTTATTTAGCACCAGATTATTTTAATAAAATAAGATGGATGCACTGGTAATATTTCTCAAATTCTTATATTTATGCGTTCAGTACTTTATATAAATCTATTACACATACACACATAATTGCAGCTCGAAATCGGACTCCAAAAGTCAGACAGTTAACATTTCACTATCAGATTCTGATTAAAATAGAAAAGTTAATCATAACTCAAAGCGTTTGTTTTCAAGGACAATAAACATGATTGACAAATCCATGTTTCCTTACATCCTAATGTAGTCATCCACATTTGTTATCGATATACCGTTCCTTAGTCGATATAGCCTAACGAAGAAACTTTTGCAATACGTCGCTGTGTAAGTTTGAATGAGCTTATTTCCAATAATTACGAATAATACTTAATAATTTAATAATATGGGATGTGCTAGACTTCCAAGCATTGCTTTTAAACAATTTCACGTAACAGGACTCCATTACAAGTTAATATAAAAGTGGAGCTAATGAACTGTCACAGTCAGTATCATCAAGGTTCGCCGTGAGTAGTATAGTACTTGGCTAAACACGATAACACTTTCCTAAATTAAGATTCTAAATCATTTAGGATCCTATATTTAGTCAAGTGTAATAAGCCCTTTACCCAAGTAGCATCTTATTTCTCAAATTGTGGAACAATGCATTGCAATGTTAATTCAAGCTACTGGCAACATTTCGTAACTCCTCCCACCTACCCGCGTATCCCCTCTCTAGTTTCCGTTAATAAAAGAGCCAATGTTTGTCATTACAGCAGGGCTACTACGAATACTACGAAACTTGACGTTCGTGCCGTGCGGTTCCTCTCGCTCTCGTATTAAATAGTATAAGTGTTAGAGGGACCACACGACACGAACTTCGAGTTTCGGAGTAGCCCTGCTGGGCTACTACGAAACTCGAAACTTGAATGTGGACAAAAAAATGATTTATTTTGTAAAATGAATAAGAATATGTACAAATAAAATTGCTTATTCTGAACAAAACCTCAAGTTTTTCTCACAGATCTAGGGTTTTTCATAATCATAATCATAAATCATTTATTTGCGAGAATGTTGTATTACAATTTCAGGTGGTAGATCAATAATATAAATCCTTAATTAACCAAGCAACATCCATACTGTAATATTATAAATGCGAAAGTGTGTGTGTGTTGGGTGTGCAATGTTCGTCATAACAACGATTTGCGAATTTTCATTTTTCATAACACAAATATCAGAATTTCAATCTGTCGAAATATTGAGTTCGTATAAAAACAATATGCATATAAATAAATTGCCGAATTTCTCAAATCATAATATAAATTCGCAAAATTGTCTTGTGCATATTTAAGGTGCTGCACTGCATAATAATCATGCAGCATTGTAATCAAAGTTCATAATAAACAATTGTTATACAAACATCGAGGATAATGCAAACACAACAATGATAACAGCAATATTATCCGAGCTGCTATAAAAAAAAACCTAACATCGAAGGCTAAGGCGGGAGCTACGCTCCGCTTCGCTCCCGCCTAAGCCTTCTGAACCTAACCTATCAGAGTCGTTTCTGCTCCGAACCATCTTGCTCGCTCGCTCCGCTTGCTCGCACAAATCAAATGGTTTATTTTTGCATTTGGCGCCAGCCAAATTTAAACATGCGACAAAAAATATTTCGCTTGGTACAAATATGATACATGATATTATACCGACTAACCATCTATCTAAATGTTGTTATAGATTTTAATCATTATATTGAATAACCGAATATTCAAATGGAATTATTGAATATATATTATTTTAAAATGTATGACGACCATTTTACCTACACTTCCACTGAACGTAGATATAGTTTAGATATAGTTAGTGTTTAGTATTGTAACTAACGGACCCCATACATCCCTGTATTATTATTAAAAAAAAATGTTTTTTTTTTTCTTTAATTGTATATTATAGTTTTTAAGTATTTAATTTGTAATTATATTATTATGAAAAAATGACTTAATGCATGTTGTTGTTGTTTCTTTAAAAAAATATGGCTCTGTCCATCGGAGGACAATTTTGCCAGTGTCTA
The DNA here is from genome assembly GCF_025370935.1 of Choristoneura fumiferana. NCBI lineage: Eukaryota > Metazoa > Arthropoda > Insecta > Lepidoptera > Tortricidae > Choristoneura > Choristoneura fumiferana. The sequence goes on along the minus strand of NC_133479.1, from coordinate 10,740,265 downwards.
GTAGTTTTTGCCGTTGTACGGTAAAAAAAATCTAGAAAACGAAATATGAGAGGTAATGGTGGATGAACGATGACAGCGCGAATCTTAATGCATGTTAGATTGATTTCTATACACTGTTGACGTTGACAATACTACGATTACACAAAATCAATTAAACTAAACAAATCGTTCATCCACCATTACCTCTCATATTTCGTTTTCTAGAATTTTTTTACCGTACAACGGCAAAAACTACTAGACACTGGCAAAATTGTCCTACATATTTTTTAAAGAAACAACAACAACAACAAATTTTATGTTACGTCAGGGCTACTACGAAACTCGAAGTTCGTATCGTACCGTCCCCCTGCAGGGCTACTACGAAACTCGTAACTCGAAGTTCGTGTCGTGCGGTCCCTCTCGCTCTCGTATCAAACAGTGTAAGTGTCAGAGGGACCGCACGACACGAACTTCGAGTTTCGAGTTTCGGAGTAGCCCAGCTGGCTCTCTTATTATATTATATAGTGTGTCAGCAGGGCTACTACGAAACTCGAAGTTCGTGTCGCGCGGTTCCTCTGACTCTTATACTATTTAATACGAGAGCGAGAGGGAGCGCACGACACGAACTTCGAGTTTCGAGTTTCGTAGTAACCCTGCAGGTCTCAAACAGATTTTATACATATTTATAGACGGTAATACAGATTTCTTCGTTGAGGATATGGCAACACTGATTCACTCACGTCACTCACTGTCATCAGACAGTAAGTAAGTTTATTGTATTCTATATTCTATTGTGTTTATGCCTCACGATATTAGCGTCAACTAGCCTAGCCTATTAAAGCTAGTAAATATTACAAAGGAAGGAAAGTTCTCTCTCTTCTCTGACTGAACTGATCTTTGTGCCGTGTCGGTCCATGTAACGTGAGAACGTTACTGTAGATAGGTCTTTGCTCTGTGGCGTGTATGTTATGTTGTGCATCCGATCAGACTAGACAAAAAAAAAGAAAGAAGTAAAGCGTATTGGTAGGTTGAGGAGTTTGCTGCATTAAATTACAGTTGATTATTTTCGCTAATCTGTTAATTGTTATCACAGAACCAACTGATTCCTATTGGTATTTATAGTAAATAATAAAAGAATAGTATACTAGTAGTATACTATTGTGGACAAACAAGACTGCTGACAGCAACACAATATGTCAGGTACTGTACTATTTGCTTCTTTGACTATTCTATTCTATACCTAAAATAAAAATTACTGTATATTAAACAGGTAAAAGTGTCCATGGAGAAGCATAGTGCAATGATCATCTTGGTTTGGTTTGGCATTAGCAAGCTAAGAAAAAAAAAGTTTTGGATGGATGTTGCTTCATTTGTAAATGTTTATGTGGTGTTCACATGGTAAAATATTGTTTTCCATTCAGTCCCAAAATTAAATACCGTCCCGGGCCTCAAAAAGTCTTAGTCCGCCACTGCTTCAGAGTACACACAATAATCAACAATGAAGATACCAAGGAAGAAGTGTATGTTATGTAGGGGTTTTCTCTAAAACAACTGAAGTGATTCTAAAAAGCTAGCTACCTACTTCATCCCTGTAAGAAAGACTACTAAATATATTTAAACAAAATTTTGAGTGAATTTCTTTAATTTTTATCTCAGGAAAGAGCTAAATTTTAGACGTATAGAGAAAGTTGGGCACAGGGTACTGATTATTATTATTATTCATAATAATTTTTGTTTTGTTTGTACTTTTTGTATTTTACTTTTTATAATTATTGTAAAAACCTAAACATAGAATGAAAATAAATAAAGAGAATAATAATAATAATAGCCCCAGTGCATGGTGAATGTAATGCCCAATATAGGAATTTATATATTAACCTCAAAAGTTCTGATTATATAATAGACATAGTAGTACAGAACAGACCAATCTGAGGTTCCTATTTTTGTGATTTTGGGAAGTATTTGGCCAAGTGGTTAGAGAACCTGACTATGAAGCTTGTGGTCCCGAGTTTGATTTCCAGCTGGGATATTTGTATGAATAATATGAATGTTTGTTCTTAGGTCTTGGAGGTTTAATATGTGATTAAGTATGTATTTATCTATATAAGTATGTTTATCTGTTTTGAACATGAAACTACCGTGAGACTCACTCATATTAAATATATTGACCAGGATAACTCACATCTTAAATCGAGTTTAGCTCAACATGTTTTGGGCTAATCTGTAGACCTTCGTCTTCGGAGCATCGCGACTCAGCGGCTGCTGCAACACGTGAGTTATACGGGTCAATATATTTAATATGTTTATCTGTTGCCTAGTATCCATAGTACAAGCTTTGCTTAGTTTGGGACTAGGTTAATTTGTGTATAGTGTCCCGTGATATTTATTATTATTTCAGCATATTTAAAGTTCTCATTTCATTAGAATATTAATAATTATAATAATAATATTTTTTATAATAATTTATATATATTTCTACTCCTCATACATCCTCATAAATTTGGGAATTAGTATATAAATTAATTTGTACTTTTTGTACAAGTTTTATAATATATTTTTTTAAACAGGTAAAAGAAGGGACAGGTCTAGGTCTCCTATATCGTCAGTTGATAATGTTGGTCGAAGAAGGAATTCAAAGTCTAGGAAAGATAGCGCAAAGTCTGGTGAAATGCCTAATGTTATGAATCAAATGATGATGAACAACATGTATCAACAAGGTTAGTAAAATTATTGTAATAATATGTCACAGTGACATCTACATTAAGGACTTACTACTAGGTCAAGACCAAGCACCACTAACTTCCCTTGTAGACAAGAAAAATGTTTTTTAGATTGATAGAGACAGTTGACTGATTGAATCAAGATTCCTTTGTGTGAGATTCCTTATATGTAATTTTATCTTATGGTATTTTATATTATAAGTAGGGCCTGGAATTTTTATCTTTTTATTGATGTTATTGACAAATCAATAGTTTTACTTTTTCAGCAGTCAATGATAAAAAAAGTTTAATCCGTTTAAATTGCTTTATTGAAATCACTCTAATTATGAATACCTTTATATTTTTTAACTTGAGAAAATATCCCTCTGAGACCACTTAACGTTAGGTAGCTTGTTTATTTACCTACCCTTTGATAAAATAAAAGAGAAAATAAATTGAACCATAGCCAAACAAAGTATTTTGTAATAATATTCCAAGCAAAATTATATTTACAATTATGTATTAAAGTTACAACATAAATTTAAAACAAAAAAACTATCGATTTGTCGATAATATTGATAAAAAGCTGTGCTCTCTCCTTACAATGTGTCAATAGCCGCACGCAAAATTCCAGGCCTTAATTATAAGTATTATAATTTGATTGTGCCGGCCTTTCCAGGGGCCTTCTTGTGTCAGCACTACGTGTTTGATCTGGTCACATTCCACTTAATTGTTTCTTGCATTCAATTAGACTTGTACAATCACCTTTGTGTATGGGATGTTATAAGACTGAAGACCTTATTCACTTTCTTGTGGAATGTGATCAGAATAAGGACATCAGAGTCAGGCATTTGGATGGTATGGGCTTTCAGAAGAAGCGACGCGAATATACAGAGGCATTGGACGGGGCTTTGCATCCAGAGACGTGGTTTCAGTGCAAGGGAGAGTGTAATATCTGTCTGTAGTGTGGTGTATATATCTGAGGCTCCCCATGAGGCTGACATAGTCACATTTGGTGTGCTAAAGCCTCCTTAAATATCAGAGAAAAAAAAATAATGCTTTACTTCCTCTTTTGAATACGTATTATACTGTGAATTATTAATAGAACACCCTTAATTTTATTCACACATTTTACTATGCCAAAATTTTAGGTAACATGATGATGGGTAGCATGTACCCAAACATGATGATGACTAATGCAATGATGGGCAGTGGAATAATGCCTACTACTGGTATGGAAATGATGCCTACCACTGGTATCGATATGATGTCACAACAATCGATGGAAATGTCTGCAATAGGTGGACAAGCTATGACTGCTACTGGTTCGTCTTCCATGGATATGAATATGATGGGTGGCATGATGATGGACCCTTCTATGATGGGCATGTATTCCAATGTTGGGACTGACATACCTATGGTCCAAGAAAAGAAAGAAATAATCCTGAAGCATTGCAAGCTTATACCTCCAGCACCAGGGACTCCAGATCCTCCACGTAGGACCCGACCGCCTGGTTGCCGCACTATCTTCATTGGAGGACTCCCTGATCAAATCAGAGAAAGCATAGTTCGAGAAGTTTTTGAGAACTATGGCAGAATACAAACTCTGAGACTGTCTAAGAAAAATTTCTGTCATATACGATTTGATAGAGAGGCTTGTGTGGATGCTGCAATGTTTATATCAGGTTATCGCATCAAATTAATTAACACCAAGGACAAAGATATAAATGATATGGATGAAGATGATGATTCCCATGCTACTAGTGGCTGGCTTCATGTAGATTATGCATTGGTAAGAAATAAACTTAAAATTATGCTGTCTAAAGCAATTTTTTTAACCCCTGACAGAAAAAGATTGTTGTTATAAGTTTGACCGCTATGTGTGTCTGTGTGTGTGTGTGCCTGTCTGTGGCATCGTAGCTTTTAAACGGGTGAACCGATTTGAATACGGTTTTATTAATTTGAAAGCAGGTTTTGTAGCGATGGTTCTTAGGCATGTTTTATCAAAATCAATTCAGCCGTTTTTGAAATATTGAACTTTGAAGTGACAATGTCGGGGGTTTTTCAACTTTTTGTTGATTGGGTTATCCATAAGTCAATTCAGTTCTTTTTATGCTAACACATTCAAACCTACGGGTAATGAACAAGATACTATCAGACATTGTGGGTACAAATGTGACTTAAGAATCGCACTGCACCTATTTTTAAGAGGTGCCTAAATGCAGCTACAATGTTAAAGGATAATTAAGCACCTATTTGTTTTTTTTTTGTTTTAGTAAACTAAACTTGCCTTTACACCTAAAATCAAGTTAATTATTTTTGCTAGTTTTCTTTTCGATAAAAGAAAAATGCACAAAAAATACTGTATGACACTGCTCAAAAAAAATCGGAAATCAATTCTTTTATTTCACTGAACTGAATGGAATGTAAGGTTTTTTTTATATAAGAGGGGGCAAAGGAGCATGCATGTTATGTTCTCGCAGGTGGTAGGACCTTGTGCAAGGTCCGCCCGGATTTCTACCACCATCTTGCTCGTTAATCCTGCCGTGAAGCAGCAGTGCTTGCACTGTTGTGTTTCGGCGTGGAGAGTAAGACAGCCGGTGAAATTACTTGCACTTGAGGTATCCCATCTTAGGCCTCTAGGTTGGCAACGTATCTGCAATCCCCCTGGTGTTGCAGGTGTCTATGGGCGGTGGTGATCTCTTACCATCAGGAGACCCACTTGCTCTTTTGCCATCCAATCGAATAAAACAAAAAAAAAGTCACCTGATGGGAAGCAATTACTGCCGCCCAAAATTATTTAATGAAGTCGTTTGTCCATCAGCTATCAAAATAATGCTTTTTTGGTGTTCAAAATGAAATATTACTTGTGAAATTACCAATTTCGTTCAAAAGATGATTTGTCAAAAAATATATGAAAAATGCCTAAATCGAAAACCACTGAAATGACTGAACCAAAATTGTTGCAAATTGGCTCTAGTATAACCTTCAAGGTATAGGTCGAATTACCAGTCAACTTCTGCTTGCCTTCATAACAACATTTTTATTTCAGAGTCGAGATGACCAAAATGAGTACGAAAGACGCCAGAGACAAGTTCTACGAGCACAAGAGGCTCAAATGCAGCAATTGACTGCACAACAAGAAATGGCAAATAGGAGTATGAATGTTTATAAACAACGCTCACCATCTCCGATAAGAATCCAACCATTCTCAAATGTGGCCATTGCTCAACTTGCTGAAAAAGTTAAGAGTGAAGATCAATTTTCCCATTCTCTACCAGTAAGTAGCAAATAACATACATTACCGAATTATTTATATATAGTTAATTGATGTAGGTATGCATAAATAAGTGGTTTTTGTTTTGTAGACTTTAGTCGCTTGGTTGGAGAGAGGAGAGTGTTCGAAGAAAAATGCAAATCAATTTTATTCCATGATTCAAGCCACAAATTCTCATATCCGGCGATTGTTCAATGAGAAAATGCAAGCAGAGGATGAATTACAAGATTGTAAAGAAAGAGTTAAAAACCAAATTGAGATGGTGATCGAACAGCGTAAGTAAAAAGAACTGCCCAATTTTCAAACCCACACTTCTCAGTTCACCGCAATGCTCCCTCTTGGCTGCAAGTCTAATAAACTCCTTAGTATCGTGGTTAACGATCTTAAACAGGTAAGAGTAGAAGTTCACTTTTTCAAGACCAACCATTAAAAAGCATTTTGTGCCTCAAGTACCTACCATCTTAATCTTTTTATAAATATTTATAAAATGTACAAAATAACAATTCAGTTCCATCCTTTTTATAATTTACAATGTACCTACCTACTTCTTTTGGGAAAGTGAAACTGGAACATTTAAATTACTTAATCACAAAATGCGTTTTTGGTATAAAAACGTGCCAACTTACGAAGTTTAAAAGTTGCACTTGTACCTAAGACATTTTAATAAATTTTAATGTTAAATTAAAATTTACTGAAATATCTAACAGATCTCTCAGTCTCTCAAAATCTCTAAAGCCGAGTTTAGATTTGCAAGAAAATTCGTGCAAATTGCTTTACATTGCGGCGCTCGATTGACCACTACAAACTCGTTGGCTTTACGGCCTCGCAATGTAATGCAATTTGCACGATTTTTCTAACATGTCTAAACTCAGCTCAAGTTCTCTCTCAGCTCAGTCAGTTCAAAAGTAAAATGTTAGTGGTACATATTCCTCCTGATTCCTGCCGACGTCTCCAAGCCGAATCAACTTAATATATCACATACAGTCTGATCGTACTGTGTAAGTTATAAATTGCTTTTACATTGAACTTTTTCTACTGAGCAGTTGTTTTTGAATTTGACCAAAAACATGCAACGTGAAGCATCATTTGCCAAAATAGTTTGCCATTGTAAAAAGGGAGAATTTTATGGCGTAGCGTAGTCGGTATTTCAATTTACAATACTACAATATGAAATTGTTCAAATATAAGAAAGTATTATGTATTCTGATATTTTGCCGTCGCCGATTAACCCTTTGTAAGTAAGATATTTATTCTCACGATTTATTTATTGTTACGAGGAATGAGATAGATTTTATCATGTCGACGAAAAAGCACATATTCAATGATGTCTCCGTGATCAGTGCGCTTAAAACCGGGAGTGATTACCGTATGGTACGAGGCTCATTGAATATCCAGTTCAAGCTTGAAATGAAATCTACGCTCCGCCCAGAACCCGCTCAGCTCCAAAACCCCGATAGTCATACTTGTTAAGGCCAATTTTTGGCCGGATGCTGCACTTCGTAAAGAAAGCAAGCCGCTTTGCACAGTGATAGTACAGACTAACGATGGGGTCAGAAGGTTCTCGAATGGCGTCCGCGGACCGGGAGACGAGCTGTCGGCAGGCCTCCAACAAGATGAAGCGACGACTTGGTTAAGATCGCGGGATCGCGGTGGATGCGGAAAGCACAAGACCGGTCTGAGTGGAGAGCCTTGGGGGAGGCCTATGTCCAGCAGTGGACGTCTTTCGGCTGACATGATGATGATGAAATTAAACAAATCCGGCCACAGCACTGGTGACAACTTTAGGTGATATTGGCGTACGAGACATTGACGTAATGGCAACGATTTTTGAACGATGAAAAACCCTAATATTTTCTTATTTTGACCTGTACAAACATATTATTATATGAGTTACTATAAGGGTTGCACCATGATTTAATGTAACAAGTGAGCCAATAAAAATATAACATAAGCGATTCGAAATAAATGTTATTCATGATCATTTTACACGTTAGTTCAGACACCTTTAAGCGTTGCTGGCGTGGTGGGCACGACAGCACACGACACCATTACCCGTTCTTAGCGTTTAAAGGGTTAAAATACCGCCCGGGGCGGGTGCTTCTATCATCCCCACTACGCTACAATACTCTAATAAATAATAATGGTTGCGTATCATGCATGGCAGCTGTGTTTTCCAATAAACTAAAATAAGTAAAAAAATAAATATAGGCACTTATGTTGTGTATATAATCTAAAAAATTGAAAAGTTCAGTGTGAAAGCATGTAAGAATGTCTCTGTGTGGTAACACACTGTCATGTGTCTTGTGACACTTCTCGTCTGAAACCCCGTGTTTGCAACATTCTCGAACAAGGTCCCGGTCTGAACCGTACCACGGTTATCGTAGATGCCGACAATGAGAAAGCGGTATAGAGATCCCGGGACGGCCAGTCGCGAATGTATGACGGTATGTGTGGTCTCATGGTCACATTAAGGGCTCTTAACGTAATTCTTTGTGAACCTCAGTCGAACAGGTGGCGAAAGTGTTTACTGCAGCGACTCATCAACGCGTGTGGGATCACTTCACTAAACCTCAGCGGAAGAACATCGAGACATGGCAGAAAATGACACAGGTAGAAAATTCATGCACAACTGCTTTATAGACAGGGATATTATATCGTGAAATGATACGACTTCATGACATCTCTCCCTAATATAACTTACAATAATACATTATTATTTAGATATACTTGTGAGATTATATTCTGAAATTAAAGTAGAGATGTTATGAGAATCGGTCTCAAATATGTAGGTACGTACGTTAAGTAGGTAGTTTTTTGTCTGAACCAGAGTACAGCAGTCGCAGGTAAGTGACAACATGGTAAAGTTCCATTATCCACAACTGGTAAGGTAATCACAAAGATGCAACCTGTCTACCTGTTAAGGAACATACGTAAATATTCTAATGTTCTGCCTTCCTGTATTACACAATAATAATTGGATTAATAATTTTTCCAGGAATTCCATACGTTGAAAGAAGAATTCAACGAGAAATTTTATAATAACACTGACGACAATAATGATTACAATGGCGGATATAACAATATGGCCAATATGAATAATATGGCCAATATGAGTCAAATGTACGACCCCAATGTTGCCAACAGTGAGGCAACGCAGGAACTAAAGGTAATAAACATTTTGTACACAGCTTTGGTAGATCTGCAGTTTCATCCATGCAGCAGAGACTATTTACGAACGTATATTGTGCCACTTGATTTCCATTTTTTTACTCGTACTGTCCCGCGTGAGGTTTGTTGGATTTTGGTAAAAAAAAAAATCAAGGTCACGAAAACTTCAGTTTCATGTAAGTTGGTACACATACGTAGGTCACTAAATAAGTTTTGAGATAAAGAAAGAGTATTAAATATATAAATACGATTTATTTAACATTTTTTCAAAATAATTTCCACGATGCTCTATACAAACTTTTATTCTTCTAAACCAACATTGTAAACACTTTTGCCAGTTTTGATCTGACATGTCAAAAGTAGCCACTTCGTAGCATGATTCCTCGAAGCTCGGCCTTTGGTTTACGCTATCGCACATCTTGGATAACTTATGCTACTGTGTATACCGTTCCGAACTAACTGATCTACGATTTTTCAGCATAGATATCCGCTCCGAGAAAAAACTAGCCACCATTTCTTTACCGGCGTTTCGAGGTCTTTGCATTCTTGTCGGCAATTTTCCCTCTGAGTAGACCCAGACCGATGATTGCTTCATACCTTCGGGGTCTTACTGAGAGATCTATGTTTCGTCACCAATAATGATTTCCGAAACACGTCTTGATGCCCCATTTTTAAAACGTTTACTCATTTCACGGCACCAATCCACACGAAGCTGTTTTTCAATTTCGTAGTGCAAACGCGGGATCAACGACAACAAAGCTTCCTTTGTGTTATGAAAATTTGACTTAGTGATTTATGTCATAAAAATCAGTCCGTGGTCTTTTTAGGGTTCCGGAGCCAAAATGGCAAAAACGGAACCCTTATAGTTTCGCCATGTCTGTCTGTCTTATAAATGCTAGAAAGCTGTAATTTTGCACGGATACATATGTAAACTATGCCGACAAAATGGTACAATAAATAACAAATAAAAAATTTTTTTTAGGGTACCTCCCATAAACGTAAAGTGAGGGTGATATTTTTTTCTCATCCAACCCTGTAGTGTGGGGTATCGTTGGATAGATCTTTTAAAACCATTAGGGGCTTACTTTGTCGATTTTTCGATTCATTGTTTTTTTTTTGCGACATATTCAACTTTAAAGTGCAAATTTTCATTAAAATCGAGCGTCCCCCCCTCTAAATTCTAAACCGGTGGGTGGAAAAAATTGAAAAAATTCAGGATGGTAGTAAAAATATCAAACTTTCAAGGAATACTATAACACCTAAGTTTGCTTGAAAATTATTAGTAGTTTTACTCTTAAATAGCAGCCTAAGGTATAACATATACCTAAACTTGGAAGATTCCGTATAAAATACGAAATCTTTAGAAAAATATTACTTAACTTTTTCGTAATGGCCGGTTTTTATAATAATATTTTATGTGTTATAGTTGTGAGTAAACTATACTAAAAAATCAAGTCAAAATAGCTCAAGGGCAGATGTTGTTCCCTTATCCAGCTACGGCCTTTGAAATCGTAATAGATCATGACCCATGTGGCACGCAAATGTTCGCGTTAAGTTCCATCGTTTCAGGCAAAAAGCGCGAGAAGCGTTGTAGTAAAACGACTGAAACGTATTTTTTTTTAATTGAGTAAATGGCTTATAGGGCACATATTTGAATATCGAAATTTAAAATATCTTAAGTTAAAACGTCGACGGCCAAAATATCGAAAATCAAAGTATCGAATTCTAAATATCTACTATCATTATATCGACGTCTGGAATTCCTAAAACCGAAATATCGAACTACGTGAAAAATAGTGATCGACTATTGTGTTCTATGTTCCTTGTATTGTGTTGTCCTTCGGTATTATAGACATTCTATATTTAGAATTTCGACCTTAGAATCGTTCGAAATTTCAATTTTCGATATTTTATCCGTCGATATTAGGATTTTCGAAATTTTAGCATTCGATCATTGTACCGTTCGATAATTTATACTTTCGACATTTTGAATTTCGACCTTATGATCGTTCGACATTCTGATTTTCGATATTTTGACCGTCGACGTTTTAACCTTAGATATTTTAAATTTCGATATTCAAATACGTGCCCGGCTTTTTAAATAAATTTGCTTTTTATAAACATACATAATAACACAGATGTGTTCAATTTTTTTATTTCGAGCATCTCAAAACTTATTGAGTGACCTACGTATTTAATGTTCAAAATTCCCTGACACTTGCTTCAATTTTCTATGGGAGTTTTTTAGTTGATTTAGGATGGTGTAGTTCAATACTTGCTCTTTTAGTCCCTTGTTATAAAATATCCTTACTTATATTTTAAATGCGAAAGTAACTCCGTCTATTAGAGTGCTTTCATTCTAGCATGGTGCGAGTGACATTTGATGGATGCAAGTTTCGTTTTACACAAAAAAAGTTGCTGCTGTCTGAATATATTAAAGTGTATTTCAGTTGTAGCCTGAATATGACTGGTGTAAAATATTTGAACATAAAGAACTATGTTATATGAAATAAATTTAAGCTATCAGGTTTTTATAATAAATTAATTAAATTCAAAGCACAATTAAGTGAAGAAACGTAATATGTATTAACGTAATACCAGAGACTCGTTTAGTGAAGGGACCTAATGGATCTTAAGTTATATCGGTACTTATTAATTGGTAAGTAACGAATATTCTTGCAAACTCCGTTTAGCCTTACTTAAGTGGTAAATAATATTCCAACCTAGAATTTTACTAATATTCTCATCAAAATTAGCGTAATAATCGGATTAATGATGATATTAATTATGATTAGGATTTTAAATTATTAGTTTTATCGAGTCAGTTTCGACACTTTGACTCTTTAGTCTTGTGATATTGACAGCTGTCACCCGCGCCATGCTACAATGAAAATACTGTAGTTACCTCTACACGCTGAAACTGCTGCACCGATTTAGATGAAATTTGATGTGTATAGAGTTTGAGACTGGGAAGGACATAGGATAGTTTTTGTTCCTAAAAGTTGCATAGTTCTCTCAGGAGAGCTATAATCGAATTTTCGGCAGACAAAGTCGCTGAAAAAACCTAGTACTGTTTAATAGAACCATGTAGATAATATAATAAGCGAAATGAAATTAAAAAAAAATGTTTATTACCCAGCGCGAGAATGACAGTCTTCGGTTCCAACTGGAAGCATACAAGAATGAAGTTGATGTGATTAAAGCGGATGCTCAAAAGGAGATGGAGAAATTCAAGGCACAATTTATAGCTCGTCAAGCTTTGCAGGGAGCTATGGAGAACAAAAAGGTTAGTATTAAAGTTATTTCATATTTAAGACGGGTTACTCTCGAATTTCCCTTTTCGCCAAAGGACCATTGTCAGCAAACAGTCAATTCAGCTGAAGTCAGCAAACTGTCAATTTAGCAGGACGTCACAGAATTGAAATGAGCAAGTAGCCAAACGTTTGGAAATATAAATAGTCCGTGTGATTAGAATACCTAATTAACCGGGAGTAAAATTAGTTGATTGACATGAACACAGAAGGAGTTATTAGCAAAACGTCTGGAAATTAAAATAGTCCGTATAATTGAATACTTTTTATGATAATATGTAAGAACTACAATGTTGAAGTGGCCAGGATTTAAACAATAGATAATAATCGATTGTGTGGAAAGGAGTTTGAATTATCAAGTGTTATATCAACACTTTCCACTTTAAGATTCAGACGTTTTACTAACGGGCTATTTGGCGTTCATGTCTATTTACTAATTAAGACATTTTGAGATACAAACTTTTCGCTACCGGTCCATTTATCGCTTATGTCTATTAAGTAATAATGACATTTTAAAATAATGATGTTTCGCTACTAGAATATTTTAAATTGTAACATTTTAAGATCCAGACGTTTTGTCTATATAGTCATTATTTTTGAGCTATGTTATCATTTGGCGAAAAGGGAAATTCGAGAGTAACCCTTTATGGGGTTAGTATCATTTATCATCTCGTCTAAAAAAGCAGCTGGTCTAAGTAGCAACTGGTCTAAAATGCAGCTGATCTAAGTAGCAACTGGTCTAAAAAGTACCTGGTCTAATTAATACCGACCCTGTTTTTAATCTACACACCCATAGAAGCTCATGCCATTTTCTATGGGCGTGTACATAAAAAACAGGGACGGTATTTCCATGCCAGTATTATTCAGCCCGGTAAAGAGTGTCACCTGTCAAAGCGATCGAGTCAAAGACACAAATTCTTTTTTAATGTTTTTTATTCTGGACTATGGAACAACCCGTAACCGACCGGACTGTCGTAATTTGGCGGTAAAGAAAACTCTTTAATTTTTTTAAATGTATTGATGCTACTTAAAAATCTGATATTTTTTCTGTTATATTAGAAAGCTAATTCCTATTGATATAAAAAGTTTCAAGCGTTTCTAAATTTTTCAGACATTCCCCATTATTTTCATGCATTCCAGAACATCCGGACGAAATCCCTTTGCCGCAATAATGTAACACTTCATAAGAATCCGAGTCTAATAAAGAATGATTTGATTCTAACAGATGTTTGGCAAAATTTCATCTGTCAGGATGCTCATTCCCATATGCTGCAACCAGCTCTTTAAATCTAGCATTAATAATAATAATAATAATATTTATTCAGACTTTTCAATCCATTTTGTTAGTAATACATAATCACTTATTGACTAATGTTAGTAGCTTTCTATGTTAATTTACCTTGTGTTTATGTTTTGTTTGCATCAAAACTGCGACCTGTCTGACTTACATATACTTTATTGCAGTCTTTGCAATTGTCAAATCATTATTAAATTTTATAATTATGACGATTAAAGTTTATTAAATGTTGTTGGTAGTTTTTTTTTGAGGAAAAATATAGGTGGGTACAGAGGGAGGTACAGTGACAAATTAAAACGTTTGTTATGGTTTATTAGTCTAACATCTGGTAGCATGGCGTGAGGTTTTGTTGCTCTGAAGATGAGCTCTGGTTGAGTTCGAAACGCGTCAGTCTAGTGTGGTGGTGGTAATAGATGGGTTTGTGTGATTTGTGTGTGTTCTTACAGTGTGGAGGTGGAGGAACTGCATGAACACGCATATCTCTCATAAACTTTGCTATCATACATTAGGTCGCGGGTGAGCAAAGAAATTCTTTATAGTTCATTGATATGGACCTCGGCAAAGTAACGCCTAATTCAATAAATCAGTTTGTACTTAGACCAGCTGATTTTTAGACCAGTTGGTAATTAGACCATCGGTGCTTTAGACCAGTTTGTACTTAGACCAGGTATTTTTTAGGCCAGTTGCTATTTAGACCAGCTGCTTTTTTAGACGAGATGATACTACTTACCCGTTTTATGTGGACAAATCTCCAAAATAGTTTCATTCGCTGCCTGAATCCCACTAGTTTGCCCACAATGATCATGTTGGTCGGATCCCGACTCTCTAAATCCTATCTTACTACATATACAGAGACTACATTATAATATATTTATACCGGAATATTATCGCGTTAATTAATAAGATATTTGATTTGCGTATTTTAGCCGCCTCTGCCGCAACCTATCGTGAAGCCGCCACCCCCACCACCGCTTCCGGATGATTTGGACGCTAAAATACATCTAAAGGAATCTGTGGAAGCCGGATGCGGTGAAGCCAAATTGATTGGAGTCATGTCGGCATTCCTGCAGGTACTTTTTTTGAGTTGCGTACACGAAGGGTCCAAGAGGACCCAATTACTGTTTGAACTCCACTACAATTCATGCACCACAGCTCCGACTATGCGACACAATTTGCAAATAATGATAGGTACAGACCAGCCTGGGCTTCGCACGGGTACGATTTAAAAAAAAAAGAGATAAAAAAAGGTTTATTATTAAAAGCACTTCATCTCACCTCCCTTTCGCTAATCCAGTGTGAAGCGGGGGCGCGTCGCTGGTTACTCATGTTATACTTACTACTCGTATAAGTTAACATTCTCAAACTGATGGTGAAAACAGTAATAAAATCCGTAAACGTACATACATACAGTACCTACCCCGCTATAAAGATTGCACATGGGTCTTTGGAAAGAGACTAAACTCTTTTTTTAGTCCGTAGAATTCTGACAGCTCTCATAATTTGACGTTTCAGGTGTAAGAAACCTTTTTATCTGGACTTATTATTGGCAGACTGACCTATTATTTAATCAAATTTGTTGTCAGGCCGTTGTTGGCCGACTTACTATTATCAAAAAGGCAGAAAGCTGTCCAAAAAAAAAATTCATTGCAAAAATAACTCAACGAACTCGTATCAGTAAAATCAACAAAAACAGCAAAAATAACACGGGATAAGTAGAGAAAACACATTCGAGCACTCATGTCACAAACCGAAAGCCGAATGACACATGACATGGCGTGGGTGGCGTTACCATTAGGGATGGCTATCTAAGATCGATTAATCGAAGAATTGGAACAAAAAAAAGATTGTTTTTTTAATTCAATATTAAGCATGGATTGATTCAGTGAATCGAGGTTCGTTTTTAAGGTTCCGGAGTCAAAATGGCCCCTGGAACCCTTATAGTTTCGCCATGTCTGTCTGCCTGTCTGTCCGTCCAGGCTTTGCTCAGGGACTATTAATGCTAGAAAGCTGTAATTTTGCACGGATATATATGTAAACTATGCCGACAAAATGGTACAGTCACCAGCATTAATATCTGTCACAGCGGAGCGTGCAAAAATATCTGACACGTTCTTCCGGCCCTAGTAATAGAGTCGTATCAGATATTTATGCACGCTTGTTGTGTCAGATATTGGTGCTGGTGACTGTACAATAAAAAATAAATTTTTATGGTACCGCCCATAGACGTAAAGTGGGGGTGTTTTTTTTTTCTCATCCAACCCTATAGTGTGGGGTATCGTTGGATAGGTATTTTAAAATCATTAGGGGTTTACTAAGTCGATTTAGTGATTTGTTTGCGAAATATTCAACTTTAAAGTGCAAATTTTCATTAAAATCGAGCGTCCCCCCCCTACTCTAAAATCTAAACCGATGGGTGGAAAAATTTGATAAAATTCAGGATGATAGTAAAGTAAGTACATCAAACTTTCAAGGAAAACTATAACGGCTAAGTTTGCTTGAGAATTATTAGTAGTTTTAGAGTAAATAGCAGCCTAAGGTATAAAATGTGTAAAATTCAAAATCCTTAGAAAAATATTACTTATTTTTTTTGTAATGGCTACGGAACCCTATTTCGGGCGTGTCTGATACGCTCTTGGCCGGTTTTTTTTCTGTGTTGATAAGAATGCCACTAAGAAATTATTTACAACAGCTTTTGGGCCAATCAACTTTTTTACCGACACTAATCTGTCCGCGACATTTTTCAAACAAATGCAAATTTTTGTAAATTAACATGTTTTTTCTGTAATTTAATAGATGGTGTAGGTACATAAATACATGCCATCCTACGTAAATTAAACCTATTAAACCGTAAAATATCTTGCAGAAAGTACGATTTTTTGGTAACGCCAGAGTTTTGGTAACGCAGGAGATGCCCAAAGTGTCGGTAAAATAGTTGATTGGCCCTTTTGCCCGCGACTTGAATAGTAACTTTGGAAAGTATTTGATTTATTTAGGGTACCTATTCTGCCAATAATAGAACATAGAAACTTCTACGGTTTACTGAAAATAACCTATTTTAATACATTGCTTTATATCTAAACAATTTTTTTTTGTTCTTCCATTCTTTGGTAAAACATAAATATTTTGCGAGCAATATTTTAGCAATACGACGTGTATTCTACCCTGCCAAAAAAAAAAGGACTAATTCTTCATAGTGAACTCTTGACATCTTACGTCCTTTATTGTAAGTTAGGAGGGTAGGATTATAATTAAGACGGCATTCTTACTAAGCATACCATAAGCATAGCATAAGCTACACATAAAATATTTCCGATAAATATACTTTTAGTAAATTTGTTTGGAATTCCTTACGAACTTTCATCGCCATATTTTCAAGTATGAAAAATGTCGAGATGTGAAAAGAGCCGGAACAAATGTTTTTTAGGGTTCCGTACCTCAAAAGGAAAAAAATGGCACCCTTATAGGATCACTTTGCTGTCCGTCCGTCCATCTGTCTGACAAGACCCTTTATCCCGTAAACGCGCGGAGTATGTATCGAATTGAAATTAAAACCCTAAACTCAGGTCAATAGCCCCGGAAGCTGTGAAAAAAATTAACTTCTAAGTTAACGCAATCATAAGCTACAGTCATTATAAAGGTGTTTCCATACAAATCGCCTTAACAGAAAAAGTTATAGGGTACTTCCGGCTGTCCTAGAAACTTGGAATTTTGTACAAAGGTAGCTCTATTAGCAATTTTTTCCCCTTATAGCAAAATAAATAAGAAAAATCTGAAAATCATAATTTTTCATGTCTGACTGTCTATGTCAATAAGCCATCTAAAATGACCAGACATTGCATACATTTTGCTTATGATCTTAAAATAGGCTCTGCTAACACTGGATATTCATAAATACCTACGTACGGAACCCTTGATGCGCGAGTCCGAGTCGAATTTAACTGATTGTTTTAGTTCTTATCGAATACCTAAAAACAAAGATTTAGCGATTTATCTGTGATAATGACGACGTTCCATATAAATTTTCATCCCCTATTTAATCCCCTCGCAGGTAAAATTTTCAAAAATACTTGAACAAATATCTATTTATTTTTTATAAGTGCCCAAATGCCAAGTTTCATAAAGAACCATCGATTTATCTTCGACAATGATGACCTGCATATAAACTTTCATCCCCTATTTCACCCCCACACAGGAAGAATTAAAAAAAATATCTATTTATCTTTTATCACGTGCCCAAATGCCAAGTTTCATAAAGAACCATCGATTTATCTTCGACAATGACGATCTTTATGTATAAACTTTCATCCCCTATTTCACCCCCTCACAGGAAGAATAAAAAAAAAACGCGCGAACAAATATCTATTTATTTTTTATAAGTGCCCAAATGCCAAGTTTCATAAAGAACCATCGATTTATCTTCGACAATGATGACCTACATATAAACTTTCATCCCCTATTTCACCCCCACACAGGAAGAATTTTAAAAAATATCTATTTATCTTTTATCACGTGCCCAAATGCCAAGTTTCATAAAGAACCATCGATTTATCTTCGACAATGACGATCTTTATGTATAAACTTTCATCCCCTATTTCACCCCCTCACAGGAAGAATAAAAAAAAAACGCGCGAACAAATGTCTATTTGTCTTTTAATCACGTGCCGAAGTGGCAAGTTTAATAAAGATTCATCGATTTATCTTCGATAATGACGACCTTCCATATGAAGTTTCATCCCCTATTTCATCCCCTCACAGGTCGAATTTTCAAAAAAGCCCAAACAAATATCGACTTATTTCTTATTAAGGGCCTAAGTACCAAGTTTCATGGTTTTATCTTCGACAGCGACGAACTTCCACCATATAAACTTTCATCCCCTATTTCAACCCCTTTAAGCCTCTTTTTCACGATTAAAGATAGCCTATGTTCTTTCCCAAGGTATATTCTATCTCTGTACCAAATTTCATCCAAATCGGTTCAGCGGTTTTGGCGTGAAAGCGTAACAGACAGAGACAGACAGACAGAGTTACTTTCGCATTTATAATATTACTAGCTTTACCCGCGGCTTCGCACGCGTAACTTTTTCGGTCTGGTAGTTGCAATTTTCGGGATTTTACAAAATTCCCCTGGAAATTTTCAAAATTTATATCGTGGTCTTCATTGAGGTTGTGTTGTGAAAATTATGATTTACTGAATGAAATTTCAAATTTTTCCCCAATCCAAATTCAAATTTAAAATTCATTCATTCAGTAAATAGGCCGCAATGGGCACTTTTACACGTTATTTTTAAACTACCAGCGCTTTCGGAAAGACCATCATTGCAAAGAAGAATGCGCCGCAAGAAACTTGGCAGAAAGTCATTTTTTCATAATAAAAGACTTAAAAACTACAGTATACAATTAAAGAAATAAATACAAAATAATAATAATAATAATATAGGGATGTATGGGGTCCCTTAGTTACAAAACTATCCCGTGGGAATATCGGGATAAAAAGTAGCGTATGTATTATTCCAGACGTCCGGCTACCTACATACCAAATTTCATGCCTCTAAGCCGGGCGGTTGTTATTTCGACATTTTATCCCTAGGTATCCCGTGGGAATATCGGAATAAAAAATAGCTTATGTGTTATTCCGGAGGTCCAGCTATCTACATACCAAATTTCATGGCTCTAAGCCCAGTGGTTGTTATTTCAAGATATTATCCCTAAGTATCCCGTGGGAATATCGGGTCGAAAAGTCTCTTATGTGTTATTCTAGATGTCCAGCTACCTACATACCAAATTTCATGACTCTAAGCCCAGCGGTTATTATTTCGAGATTTAATCCCTATCCCGTGAGAATATCGGGATATAAAGTAGCGTATGTATTATTCCAGAGGTCCAGCTACCTACATACTAAATTTCATGGCTCTAAGCCCAGCGGTTGTTATTTCAAGATTTTATCCCTAGGTATCCCGTGGGAATATCGGGCCAAAAAGTTGCCTATGTGTTATTCCAGACGTCCAACTACCTACATACCAAATTTCATGACTCTCAGCTCAGCGGTTATTATTTTAAGATTTTATCCCTATCCCGTGGGAATATCGGAGTAAAAATAAGCCTATGTGTTATTTCAGAGGTCCAGCTACCTACATACCAAATTTCTTGGCTCTAGGCCCAGTGGTTGTTATTTCGAGATTTTATCCCTAGGTATCCCGAGGGAATGTCGGGTCAATTAGTCGCTTATGTGTTATTCCAGACGTCCAACTACCTCGTTACCAAATTTCATGACTCTTAGCCCAGCGGTTATTATTTCGAGATTTTATCCCTATCCCGTGGGAATATCGGGATAAAAAGTATCCTATGTTTTAATCCAGGTTATAAACTAACTTTTCGCCAAATTTCATCCAAATCCGTCCAGCCGTTTCAGCGTGAAGAAGTAACAAACATACTCACTCACTCACAAACTTTCACATTTATAATATTAGTAGGATTAGTATATTAGTATAAGTATGGATAAGTAAATATAAGTAATAATATTATAAGTAATAAGTAAATAAGTAATTAGTATGGATTAGTTGAACGTACAAGATGGACCGGCTGTCGCTGGCTGGACCTGGAAGTCTTTAGGGAGACTATGTTCTGCACTGGACGTCCCCGAGTTGAAAAGCAGAAGAACGTACCCAAACACATGTAAATAAAAACCCCCGACGTAAAAAAACGCCAGCAAAAATAAAAATAAAAACGTCCGAAAAAAAAACGCCGCCAAAAAAAGACAACTAACACCTAGGTAGTGCATAATTATTGTTTACTTTTTAGTTGTCTTTTTTAGCGGCGTTTTTTTTCGGGGGTTTTTATTTTTATTTTTCTGGCGTTTTTTTACATCCGGGGTTTTTTAAAATTTTTAATTTAAGTTTTTTTTTCATGTTTTTTAAACTGACATACTTATATATTTTTTTAAAGTGTACTAGTGTGTTGGATATCCTGGCTGCAGCATCAGCTCATCTTGTTGCCACCATTGCATTGTATGTAGAATCAAATACTGATCAAAAGGAATCGGGGCGTCGGTGGTTAAAAACGAAGTTTTTTTTATATCGCACCTTTTTTTATTTTACAAATAATAGCAAAATCTAAAAAGAAACAAAATGAAAACAAAAGATAGATTTTTGTGAAATCGATCTTTTAGACCTCGATTTTTTTGTGAGTTTTTTTGAGAAAGAGCGATGCTTTAGACTTCGACTCGAATCGATTTAAAAATCGATCTTTTTCCGGAAGAATCGCCATCCCCAGTTACCGAGGCGTAATTTTTTTTAATACTTTGATGAAAAAAAAAAAGTTGACAGCTTAAGTTTTCCGTTCTGCTACGAATGTGTTATGTATATTTTATTTTCTAAGATTTTTTTAATAATGTAATTACGTGTTACGACATAAATGGCATGTTGATTAAAATAAATATAAGATTAGTCCGAAGGTTTGTAATATACGATAATCGTCAAAGTAATACCGACAATGACTTTTTTTTAACAAACAATATACAAAAATGATTGTAAATCATTGTATTTCAACTGCAAGATTTATGTTCTAAGTAATAGTACATTGTGTCTCAAGGGCAGTAAATAAGGAATTACGAACGAGAGTCTATTAGAAGCCCGAAGTCGAAGACTGAGGGCTTTAATGAGTCGATGTTCGTAATTCTAGTACCGCCTGTGTGACATAATGTTTTTCATCACATTTGCGAGTAAAATTGTTTATTTTGAAAAGAAAAACTAATATTTTTTCAAAAATTGCCGATACCGCTGACTGCGCTCTTGGCAGTGCCAGCTCAACCGCAGCATGTGCCCGACGTGCGCGCACCGCGCTCCTGCAGCAGGAGCGCGCGTTGCAGGATCGGTACGGGCATTGACTCATTTACCGACCTTGGGCTTCATGACAAGAAAATTAGCATGGGCAATGACTCATTTAGCGACCACGGTTTCATGACAAGCACATTAAGGTCGAGGGTTTTATTTGGGGGGTTGCAAGCAAGGTAGCCTGCATGTTACGACACTGTTTACGAGCAAGTGTGATGAAAATTTATTTCATTTATTCATATCTGAGGAACGTTTTTTCCACTGGTAATGGAAAAAGAAACGTCAGAATTCCACGGACAAAAAATTGGAGTTTAGGCTAATTTTGGCTTCGTAGAGCGTTGTCACACTACTTTTGTGACGTTTGTCAGTCGTACAAGTGCAGTAGAGTACGGACGCATTTAGATGTAAATCCTGTAGATTCCTGATGTAGGATAGTAGGATCCTACTATCCTACTAATATTATAAATGTGAAAGTGTGAAGATGTTTCGATGTTTTAGATGAAACCGATTTAGATGAAATTCGGTATACAGATAGTTTGCATCCCGGGGAAGGACATAGGATAGTTTTGATTCCGGAAAATTGTATTGTGTTCCCGCGGGATAGTGAAAACCGAATTCTACGCTGACGGAGTCGCGGGTAACGGCTAGTATATAATAAAGAGTTGTTGAAACCCCCCAAACCTTTGAATTGTACGATGGCATCTTTAGGAAAAAGAGGGAACTATCCTTTTTCTAGTAGTTGCCACAGCTCTCTACAGATATCCGAAGTATACATGTCATTAATTTGACGTAAACTAATTAAGTGCATAATGGTGCAGTATTTATTTGATAAAAATGTCACTTAATAAATACTCTGTCACTTAATAAATTGTCTTTTTCCGGCTCTTTTCCGAAGACCGATGTGCAATCTTTATCGCCGGGTACTGTAGGTACATATTTAAGTGATATTATTTTATACCATACCATGTGAGATGACCTCCGCAGTGAATCAAATATTTGAATTCGAATTAGAAATATATATATAAATTTTATTTGTATTAAATAATGTTACAATAAAAGATGTTACAATTAATTTTGGATTCAAACATTGAAACTTAAAAAATCATGCAAATATTAGTATAATCGATCATGCCTATTTATATATAACATAACCTAAATTACAATTAATTCATATATTATTAAAATATGGTTTAAGGGAATAAAAACATTTTCCAGTAAGCCAACGGAACAATCGAGTTTTAAAAGGCGTTAATTGGAGCTCTTTTATAGTCTCCGGTAAATTGTTGTATAGTTTTATGCACATGGCATAACTGTTTCTCCTTTTTATGTCCGTATGCATCCCTGGCAGAACCAACCTATTAGGATATCTAGTAGTGATGTAACGAATGTCATATTTTGAACATAGCGAATATCTGCTACCGACATTCGCGAATGCGAATATTCAGTTTTTCGTTCTGGCGGCAATTGTCTCGTTCGTATGAAGTGCGTTCCGTACCCCCTTAGTGTAAGTTTTCGGTTACAAAATACGTCTCGATCGCGTTCGCGTTAAATTCTCAATTTGTATGGAAACACGAACAGCGCCTCTAGCGGAACGTTTGCAATGTTCGTGTTTCCATACAAATTGATATTTTATCGAACGTGATCGAGACGTATTTTGTTACACTAAGGGTACCGTTTGTACTTTATTCCGAGAATAACACAGTTTATACGAACACATCGCAAAGTAAATAAATAAATAATACCAAATGATTAAGTGAAGATTGATAATGTGATTACGAGATTATGTTATTTTTTTGTATAAAAACATAAGAAATTAATGTATTTTGATTTTATTAACCTATCTATTATCTAATAATTGTATTTTTTTCTGATATTCATATTCGCAAAACATTCGCAGAAATTTTGCGAATGCGAATATGCAAAAATATGCGAATATTCGCGAATGCGAATGTGAATATTCGTTACATCACTAATATTAATTAACCTAATAATGAAAAAAAAAAACTATTAAATAACTTCCTTTGCTTTATCAGGTACACCCACACGGAGCCAGCCTTGACTACGTGGTTTCGTATGTTCGCGCCCTGTTCCCGCATGTCACTCAAGCAACCGTGCACCACGTTCTTCAGAAACATGGTGACGTTTTCCAGTGCTCCACAAACGGCGTTGGCGCCAATATTGAGAAACGCTGGTATTTCAATGCATTTGTCAAAGACGACATCAAACCCTAATTAGTTCTACAACAGCTTCCATTTACAGGTTCAGCAGGTTATTTTTAAGTAGCCATATAATTTTCCGTATATTTTTGAAAAGTGTACGATCCCTTATTTTGAAGTATGTACGTAATAAGTAATACATTCTGCTGTCACACCAATGGTTTTTATTTGAACCTAGGTAGGTAAAAATATTTTTAATCTAGAATTCCCTAATACTACCTGCAACTGGTAGCATTTAGTTCTAGGGGTAACATTGATGTTACACTCAAATAAATATACAAACTTGTGTCTAATCCAACTAATTCTTTATGACGATGGCACTAGTTGGAATTTTTATGCCCAGTAGTGGCATTGAACCAAAGTTTTGTTTTTGTGCAACTTTTTGGATTTATTTTCAAAGTATTCAAATTAGAAATTGTCGGGTGTCATATTAAGTGAAAAAATATTCAACTAGTTCCCTGGACATAAGTAAGTGGTTCAAGTTCTTTATATGTTACGTAAAAAAACTATCAACAATGAAGAACGCACTGAATTAAGAGGGCACGATATAATTTCTACTTTATATTGATAGGCTTGTTACTTGTTGCTACAATAACTTTCATGAATCAGGATGTCTTGATTCTATAGTATATTTTATGACATTTTCTGTTGCGCTTGCAGCTCGCTGATCGTTTGCATGTACTCGGTCGTTGCCTCTTCTAGGTCTCTGTCGTTGGCGGTGTGGTCAGTCTCAGTGTTCTGCTGTGCTCCGTCGCGATCTTGTCGCATTCTTAATCTCATTTCACGCATTCGTGCCTCTAATATTCGCTCACGCTTGTTTTCACGATCCAAAATCTGTAACGAAATATCGTTAAAAATTAAAAAAAATAATGTAAAAACCTTATCGTTATTATGTTAGATAAGTATAATAAGACCATAGACTTACATGCGTGAGAAGTTGTTTGTCATTTTTATCTGCAGTTCCTAGGTTTTGGGACAGTTCTGCCAGATACACGGTTCCTTTACTACTCCCGCATGCCACTAATAAACCCTGAAAACAAATAGTTTCAGCATAGTCTTGATTTATTATTTTAGTTCCAGGAAATAAAATGTTTACTGGCCATACTTACCCCTTCATGTGGTCGTAATCTTAGTAAAGGTTCATCGCAAAGTTGCGCCGTGACTATTGGTGCGCTCCTTCTTCTTAATAAATCCCAACACGACAAGCATCCATCCCATTGTGTTACCAACATTAGTGAAAACCTGAAGTCAACGTTATTATTACTGGTCCCTACAACACTCAGCCTTTCGTACACATTCTCTTCGTTCTTTTATTACTTACCTTATTGGATTCCACGCGCCATCAGTAAGTTTAGTACGATGAGAATAAGTCCAAAGAATGGAGGACTCCCGGCAATCTTCGCTCCATACTCGAGCTGTCCAATCTCCTACAGTCAGGAAGTTTTTTAAAAATGTGGGGTTACGTTGTAGGGCATATACCGGGCCGAGATGGGCTTCATACTAAAAAAAGTATGAAGATGTAAAATATTACTTTGTTAGCGCTCGTAATGTATTTGCTCATGTTAATTTATGACTTACTTTATTTGGTAGTTTTTCGACTGGGTTTTTACCTTTGCGATTTCCACCTATCACTGCTCCAGTTTCAGTTCCAACCATGAATCTGCCAACGAAAAATAATTATTCTACAAGATCATGGATTTTTAAGCTTCTTTAAACCGTTGATACGTAATTTCACTACAAAATTACCTTGTTGGTATCGTCGGTTCGTACTCAAGAGCCGAGATTCCTATGGCTGTTTCAATGCTCTGTGTATCGGTAGGAAGCTTAACCAAGTCTATTATCATCGAATCTGTCGGTTCCGCCATGTTCCTTATATCCCACCTGTAAAATACAACAGTTATTTGTGCAACAAGACAGCAAGGTCGTTTTTTGGCGCGAGTGTTGATTTTGAATCCGAGTAAGCGAAGGATTCCAACTCACGAGATGCAAAAAAAACTTTGGTCTCGTGTGACACGTACAACTTTTCACCTCAGCAGCGAGAACATTCAAAATAACCACATACATATATTTAGAAAACAAAATACTTATCAAAAACTTTAAAATATAATCCGTTTGTTAAGAAACAAATATAGTACAAACTTAATCATATTTAAAATCTTTTCTCAAAAATGATTCGTACAGTCGCCATTAGGTACATCTTTAAAAGTCACTTAAGAATAAGTACCAAAAGTCTCCGGTAAGTAGACAGGTTTTGAATACGGAACGAAAAAGTATCCAGTATAGGTACGATACAAATCTCATACTCAGTTCATAACATGCATTGTAATTTGAACATAGTTAGAATTCCTTGTAAAATATGTCATACTTTAATACTTACTGCAAAATACGTCATCTTTGGGTCATTAAAAAGGTTGAAAAATAAACGTATACTTAATTTTTTATAAAAACTACATATAAATATGATTTTATTAGGATTTCTATTGTTTGAATTTTTTTTTTGTTTGTTTCTTAAATCTGCAATCAACCACTTGGGTCATAATCAGATAGTCTGAATTTTATTAACTTTCGTGGGTTATTCCAACAAACACACTCACACTTGACTTGCAAAGAGACCCTTCTAGTGTCTCTGATCTAACTGCAGTATCTGCCATTCTATAGAGCCTTGATGTGTCACTACTTTTGTCAATCAGGTCCCTGGCAAGTTGGGTTTGCGTGCTTCTGGAGCCGTTGCTTGTATTTAATAATAAAAATAATAATACATTCATTTATTTCGGGCAACTTGGCCCATACAATAAATACCTTACAGACTAACATACATATTTATAATCAATAACATTTAAAACTAATTTTAAACTAATTTGGTGACAAACCGGCGTGACCCCGTTGAGTCACCGTCCCCGACGTCGCATTCATCTGCGTCATGGTGCCCCGGAACACGAATACGATGTCTTTCGGCCAGAAGGCAGCACTCGCGATGGTCCCCATCAGCAGCCGCGGCACGCGCACCACAAACGAGCTGAAGTGCACGTAGTGGCGCGACTGCAGCTGGAACACCCTCATCGTGTATCCGCCCTTCCGGCGGACGTATTACACCACATCTGCGACTGCGACAGTGTGATGCAGACGCGCCACATACAGTGCCGTATTCGGCGTGACCGACAGGCCGCCCTCAGCCCGGAGCCTGGATCCGGTTCAGCAGAGCCACACTGACTCTTGCAAGGTTTCTTGCGAGCCTTGCTTTTCTTCTGCACCAATGTGAACCCCTCCTCGTCTACATTAGTGCTCAAGGGCCTGTTCGGCGTCGAAGTAGCCCTCGGTTCAGTAGTTTTAGGCGGCGCAGGAGGCTGGCGGGGCGTGGCGGCTCGGCCGGCCGCGTCAGCATACCCGCGCCCAGCTGGCTGCTTGTTGGCGGAGTGCTGCGGCCCGCGCGAGGGGCGCGCGGGCGGTGGGCGGAACACGAGGCTCAGGTCTCTCACGTTGCACCGGCGGTCGATTCGACTCGAAACTTGATTCCGCTGAACCGGCATCTGCTTCCAGTCGGTTGTTTACAGGCCGCGCTACGCGATTTCGCATTCTTTCGGTGCAGTGAGATACGTCCGTTTCCGAGCGTTGCACGCAGTTCACTCGATTTAGTGCAATACTTGTTGATCTCCTCTTTAACCGTTGGCATTATTAAATATTCATGTATCTCTGTGTTTCTCACAAACCAGTGTGCATGTGAGATCACTCTTAGGACATTGTTTGAAACATAAATATAAATAGATTAGTTGCAAATTTATTCAATTTGATAAATATTTTTAATACTAAAGGTAAGTATAATTTAAGATTGTAATCAACACAGTATTCTTTTATTATGTTGGTGTATGGTGTATGCTTCTTGTTTAATTAAAATGTAAAAAAAAAACTTAGAAAAAAGTAAAATTGAGCGGAATATTCGTTATTCGTTCATTTATGTTCGTTTTTAGGGTTCCCCATACTTAGAACTGAAACTAGAATTTTTTTTTTTTATCAATCCCATACGTGGAGTATCTATGGATAGGTCTTCAAAAATGATATTGAGGTTTCTAATATTTTGCGCGAGACACTTCCAAAGTGGTAAAATGTGCCCCCCCCTGTTACTTCTAAAATAAGAGAATGATAAAACTAAAAAAAATATATGATGTACATTACCACGAAAAATTCCAACGAAAATTGGTTTGAACGAAATGTAGTAAGTAGTTTTTTTTAAAACATCATAAATCGTTAACCGCAATTTACCTTTCATTCAATCAACTCAAATATAAAAATAAATGTTCACGGAACCCTCGGTGCTCGGGGCCGACTCGCACTTACCTGGTTTTTTAGCTATATATTGATCTTTGTAGTTTTTGTTTTGTATTTGAGAAAAGAAAAGCATCGTACAAGTTTCAAAAAATAAGTGCTATAGGATCAAGTCCCTAGTATTGTACTACACTATTACAGACGTTTTGTAATTTTGCGGTTATATGTGTATCCGCAAGTTTAATTGTTTGTTTCTTTTTAGGCCTACAGAATTTGAAAATCGAACTTAGTATCGACTTGATCCTATCTCTCGCTTTTTTCTATTGAAGTGAAAGTGACAGATCAAAGTCAAGTTCAAATATTTGGAATTCAGCGAGTGGACCCAGCACTGTCCTCAGTATTAAAAAAAAATACTTTGTCTCACGGAGTGAGAAAAATGCGATTGATTTTGCTCACTGATTTTTAATAGAAAAACCTGCCTGTTTGAGCTGCTGAGGTGAAAACTTTTTTTTTTACTTTCATTATATTTAGGTAGGTATGTACTAAAAAAGTATCTATCATTTGTAGCTTACCACTTCACAACACCGTCTGGCGAAGCTGAAAAAAATTCGGCTCCAGTTTTGGAGTTGATGAATAAAACGTTTCTGACGAGGTCGCGATGAGCCATGTGTGGAGGACAAACGCCAGCTGCTTCTCCTCCTTTACGCATGTCCCACCATCCCACCTGAATTAAGAGCAAGAAAATACCAATTAAATTTGCGAATATTAATAGATTTCAATGTACTATTAAAATATTAGTTACCTGTCCGTTCAACATCCCTCCCACTAGAATATTCTGATCACGTGGATTATATTGTAAATCGAGTAATGGTTGTGTCGGCTTTATAGTAAGTTCCGGTGCGTTGGCATTTTCTACAAAATAACGATGAATTGTTATGGATGGGCGGTATTTCTAGTCTAGGAGAATATTGTATTAGTTGTTCTTACCAATATCCCATATGTATGATACTTGCTGAGCTCTATTATTTCTTGAGAGATCGACATCAGCATATGCGGTCGCCAAACGTGCGCCTCCATCAGCTTGCCAGGAAAGGGATCGTACGGGTCTTCTGGTACCTGGTTCTCTGTACACGTTTACCGTATGACAACTGCTGCGTTCTACTGGTGGGATGGAAGGCAGCTCTTCATAATATGTCTGATACATGTCTATTGCCTGGTTTTGAAGGATATTGTGCTCCATGCTCTATAAAATTCATGAAAAAAACCTTGAAATTTGCTCTAGATGTAGGCACTAACTTTACTAGGAATGTGGTTAGAATATGAACTGCGGTTATCTTACGTGCCCCAAATGCATAACAGCGTGCATATATGCATCATCCTTCTCAATTTTCCTTCTATATCTTTGCGTGGCTTCGGGATCATTCATGTTTATGTCTTTTGGCCAGCCACCTTCTACGTGTCTTATGCCGGAACTTGTGTACTCCGCTCTGAATTCAGTTTATAATTTTATATACCTATTCATATCTTTATTTTTATTTATTATAATGCACGGCTTACCTAACTGAATTAACCCAATGCTCAGACATGGTTCCGGTGTTTTGTATAGCCACATGCACTGGATTACGTAATATGTAGTTCTTATAAAATACTGGATTATTGGCTATGTTGATCAGGACTTCCGGACCGTGGTCTTCGAACAAGCATTGCCTTCCAAAGTATTTCCTTTTCCTCGTGTATTCGTAAGTTATTTCATTCTTTTCTGGTTTCTCCATATTTCTAAGAGTTGTTGATATCAACAGCAGTCCTATGCTCTAAACTTGTTTGATCAATACAAAAGTTGCTTGGTAACGCACCCTATAGAGTTTATCCATCACAAATTAACAAAATATTGAAACAATAAAATAGATTAATAAGTTTATTACAGGAATAAAGGCATGTAACTTATTTTAATAAAGAGGAATGGGATCTGCTTGCGATGCTCGTCTCAGAGCCAGGACGAGAAGTCTTGGCGGAGACGCAGCGAGTTTTACATTGCACTGCTCCAGAAGAACTTTCCATCGAATCATTGCTCTTTCATCAGGTGACAACGCCTTTAACTGAGCTGCCTGAAACATGTCATTTCATTATCAGTATTATTTCATTGATACCTACTGTCACATGTCAGCATACCTCAATGCACCGTGTTTTTTTATATCCGTTAATTTCGGAAGACGACTTAGTTCATTGCTATTGCTATAAAAAAATTTTTTTTTTCGATTACAAATATCTCTTTTTCTTGCATATAATAGCTTCACATTCCTTGTTAATTGTTAAATTGTAATAGTACATTGTGTCTTAAGGGCGGTAAATAAGGAATTACGAACGAGAGTCTATTAGAAGCCCGAAGTCGAAGACTGAGGGCTTTAATGAGTCGATGTTCGTAATTCTACTACCGCCCGTGCGACATACAATGTTTTTCATCACATTTGCGAGTAAAATTTTATATTTCTATAAGAAAAAATATAATTGTTCCAAATATTGGCGATACCTAAGGCTGCGCTCTTGGCAGCGCCGCCCTCCCCCTACCTCGGCATGTGCCTGAGCCGCGTGTGCATGTGGTCCTGCTGCTGCGCCATGCGCAGCAGCGCGCGCAGCGCCATCAGTACGGACATTTACTCATTTACCGACCTTGGGCTTCATGACAAGAAAATTTGTACGCGCAATGACTCATTTACCGACCACGGGTTTCATGACAAGCACATTAAGGTCGAGGGTTTTATTTGGGGGGTTGCAACCAAGGTAGCCTGCATGTTACGACATTGTTTACGAGCAAGTGTGATGAAAAATAAACAAACTTGACAAGTGACAAAAGAAACCACATATTTAACTTTCTTTTGCTAAATGGGCCAATCAACTTATTTACCCACACTAATCTGTCCGCGACATTTTTCAAACAATTGCAGATTTTTGTAAGTCATCATCCCAGCCTATATACGTCCCACTGCTGGGCACAGGCCTCCTCTCAGAACAAGTGGGCTTGTAATTTTGTAAGGAAACATGTTTTTTCTGTAATTTAATAGATGGTGGTACATGAATACATGCCATCCTACGTAAGTTCAACCTATTAAACCGTGAAATATCTTGTTGGAAGTACGGTTTTTGGTAACGTCAGAGACAATTTTGGTAACGCCAGAGACAATTTTGGTAACGCAGGAGACGCCCAAAGTGTGGGTAAAATAGTTGACTGGCCCAAATACGAGTATGAGTGAATTAAACATGGATTAGTTATACTTTGAAAAAAAAAACATAAATAAAGGATCTTTAGGTACGCTGTTTTACTGCTAATAATTAATTAGCTTAACTCTTGATTATCTTTTAAACAGAAAATGTTAGACCACTTAGTGTCTAGAGAAATTAACTTTATTTGACCTGTTAACGGATATCCAAAATAGCACAGTAAGTATACAATGTGTGGTAGGTACAATGATTTCCAAAAGCCCTAGCTAACTTTTATTAAGCTGCACGTGTGCTAAGCATTAAACAAACAATAAGCATGGCATGCAGTAGGTATTGAAAATACAAACTGAGACAATGGATGCACAGAAAAACCAGAAAAAGAGACCAGCGCTGGGAATCCAACCCAGGTCCTCCGCATTCCGTGCTGCGTGCCATACCTCTACACTACCACTGGACAGGATATGGATTCGACATTGTTTTATGGGATGACCGTAAAAGTAACAAATTTGGAGTTGAAATAAAAAATACAAAAAGACTCCAAATAACCAATCTCAATTTTATTGCTTAGTAGCGACCGACATCTCTTGCTTGACTAGGTGAGCGGTTAATTAGTTCCGAAAGTGTGTTACGTCTCTCGATGAGAGCGAAAAATAGATGTCGCTGTAGCGTAGTAGAAAATAAGCAACCTGAGATATGGGTGCATAGGAGAAATTCGGAAAAGAAAGGGGTATGGCACGCAGCACGGAATGGTGAGGACCTGGGTTCGATTCCCAGCGCTGGTCTCTTTCTGGTTTTTCTGTGCATCCATTATCTCAGTTTGTATTTTCGATATGGTTTTACGGGATGACCGTAAAAGTAACAAATTTGGAGTTGAAATAAAAAATACAAAAAGACTCCAAATAACCAATCATAATGCAGTACGTACGGAGTATCCGATCGTTTCATCCAAGGTATTCAATGGGAGTCGTGCATTTAATTCCCCCGTGTGATCTGCAAATCGAACTCTCAACTCTTCAATATTTTCTTCACTATAAAGAGAAATACAAAGGTAGGTATGTAAAAATAGTCCGGAACTACATCTGGCAAAATCACTGAATGGGATATCAATTCAATAGGGTAGGGAAGTCTGGGCTACGAGCAATAATGGATGGGCAATGAGTGACTAAGCCGTCCGGTCCCTGATTTAAACTAATGTTATTATTAAGAGAAAACACTTGATTGTTTTGTTTGTTTGTATGTATAACTACTGAATCGATTTAAAAGGTTCTTTCACCATATAAAAGCTATATTATTAGAGGCTATAATTTATCTTGGGAACGTGTAAAGCTCTCATAGGACGCAGAATTGCCTCACCCTTTTTGGGTAGGATGATGATAATGGTATGATTGGGTCTTGCGTTACGGAAGGTCACCCCGACCCACAGCCCCGACCATTTAGAAAGTTTTATTCATACGTGACAAGATCTTCGAGGTCAAGATGCGTGAGTAGAGCGTGCAACGAGGCACAAAAGGGAGCGCCGGTCGCGAGTCGGTCGCGGACCTGTGCCACGGACGCGGCGGCCGCGCGCTCGCCGCCCCACGCCGCCCAAGCCGCTGCTTCGCCGCCGCCTAGAGACGACGGAAAACTCGACTGAATTCAGGCCCTATACCTAGTACAAAGTGCAAAATTCGAACTTCGCATCTCGCTGTCTCGCTGATGCTAATATTATTTAATACGAGAGTGAAAAGCACGGTACGATACGAATTTCGTAGTAGCCCCCGGTATCTTGTTGTGACCCGAGAATTACGAGAAGATTACTCCCGGTCAATAAGTGTAAAAATTATGTGAAGATTGAAGTGCCGACAAATGTACAGAACGCTGGTGTGTGGTTACGGCACCCGCAGCAGCAATTGTATCCTTAACAAGCAATACCATATACTATAATAGGCTACGAATAATAATAGGCTTAGTTGATTGGGGAATCGGGAGACGTGAGCAGAACCAATCATAATAAATTAAATATTGATCAATGGATCGTTCACAAATATATAAACCTTCACACCTTTAATTACCTATTGTATACTGTACCCTTAGTGTAAGTTTTCGGTTACAAAATACGTCTCGATCGCGTTCGCGTTAATATCTCAATTTATATGGAAACACGAACATCGCAAACGTTCCGCTAGAGGCGCTGTTCGTGTTTCCATACAAATTGAGATTTTAACGCGAACGCGATCGAGACGTATTTTGTAACCGAAAACTTACTCTAAGAGCACTGACCATGCAGTGGTGTAACGTCGTAACAACTCGATCCATGCCTTCAGTGATGACAAGTGTGGCAAAGCTTTTAAGTCCACTTAGTCTGAGGAGGAGTTGCATCCAAAAACATACTGACCTAACTCTCCAGGTTGCCTGACGAAAATGTTCACTCCACACCACTGCCATGCAGTAATTTATAGGTACAATTTCAGATTGTCTATCGCTGTTCAATACGGCAACGCGCGGCGAGTGTGGGCACCTTTGCACCTGGTATGACGCAGCGCGGGTTATTTGACTGATTGTGTGTGTACCTATTTATCTGTCTTTTCTATTATTTATTTAAATTTGTGTAACTTGACATTATTTTAATAAATAATACAATTACTTTTTGTTTTTAAACATTAATCATCATCATCATCATCATCATCAGCCTATGTTCGTCCACTGCTGGACATAGGCCTCTCCCATGGCACGCCACTGAGCACGATCCTCGGCTACTCTCATCCAGCTCTTGCCAGCCTCCCTGCGAAGATCATCGCTCCACCGAGTCTGAGGACGTCCTACGCTACGTTTGCCGATCCGTGGTCTCCACTCAAGAACTCGTCTACCCCAACGGTTATCGGTTCTTCGGGTTATATGGCCGGCCCATTGCCACTTCAGCGTGCTAATGCGCTGGGCTATGTCGATAACTTTGGTTCTCTGTCGGATCACTTCGTTACGAATTCTATCTTTCAGAGAAACTCCGAGCATAGCCCTTTCCATAGCACGTTGAGCAACTTTAAATTTGTGGACCAGCCCTAACGTGAGCGTCCATGTTGCAGCACCGTATGTCATGACATATATGATTAAACATTAATAAGAAATAATAATCCCACTAATAGTAGTAGCTACGATAACTAAATGAATCCGGTAAAATTGGTACCTACAGCTCACGTCTTCCAAATCGCCTATAACCATCTGCGACGACTCGCCTTTGCTTTGTATCCCAGCATCCATATATGACACAACAAAGCGTGCATAATAAATTTACCTATGATGTAACTCTTTTTATAGGGTCGGTACGACGTGTCAGAATTTTTGCACGCTCTACAATGCAATGGCAGATATGAAGTCAGGTGACTTGACCTAAACTAATTGCTAATTTAGTAAGTAGTTCACGTACGAGTATTGGCCTGGTTCCGCACATAGAGGAGCAGCGCCTCCGCGTCCGCAGTGTGCGGCTGGTGCGTGACGACGGAGCGCGCGCACACTTGCACGGCCACGCGGCCGCGCCACGACACGCGTGCGTCCGCTATGAACAGCACGCTCTCCAGCGGTCGCCACTCCTCCGCTCTGAACAAAATTGATCATGTAAATAAGAATAAATGGTACAGTCACCAGTACCAATATCTGACACAACAAAGCGTGCGTACAAATCTGATATGACTATTAGGACGTGTCAGATATTTTTGCGCTCTCCTCTGAGGCAGATATTAATGCAGGTGACTGTACAGTCAAGGGCAAAGATATTGACACGGCCGAAGTTGCAAAAATATGTATACACGGCCTTAATGTTAAGTGCATAAAGTCGTGTACTTATACATATTTTTGCAACTTTGGCCGTGTCGATATCTTTGCCCTTGACTGTACAAAAATATGTACAGTAGATGAACTGGTGGTGCTCAAAATAATCTAAACATTCTTACCTTGGCAGTAGTAGTCGTGTGTAGATCATTTTGAACACTGTAGGGTACCGCTCATCCACTTCTGCTGCTGACTGTATCTATGTTATTTGGATTAAATAATAAGTACAGTCAACAAATAAAACAATCAACAAAAAGATTGTAGGGGTTGTTGTTGTTTCTTTAAAAAAATATGGCTCTGTCCATCGGAGGACAATTTTGCCAGTGTCTAGTAGTTTTTGCCGTTGTACGGTAAAAAAATCTAGAAAACGAAATATGAGAGGTAATGGTGGATGAAAGATGACAGCGCGACCATTGTAAGGGTTAAAAATATTTTTTTAAATAAAACTGATTAATCTTAGAGCACTCGGAACGATCTGTCAACTGTTTCGTACAGATCACAAAGGAATAGTTTGGCATTAAGCTTGATACGCACTGACAGCGGTGGTGTAGCGGTGCGGAGGTGGTGCCGGTTGTAATATGCGGACTCTTTCATGTTAGCTCGAATATTACAACCGGTATCCGCACGGCTCCGCCACCGCTGTCAGTCGGTTTCAAGCTGATATTAGCTTGTGCAAGGTCCGCCCGGATTGCTACCACCATCTTGCTCGCTAATCCTGCCGTGAAGCAGCAGTGCTTGCATTGTTGTGTTTCGGCGTGGAGAGTAAGACAGCCGGTGAAATTACTGGCACGTGAGGTATCCCATCTTGGGCCTCTAGGTTGGCGGCGCGTTTGTAATACCCCTGGTGTTGCAGATGTTTATGGGCGGTGGTGACCTCTTACCATCAGGAGACCCACTTGCTCGTTTTCCTTCCAGTCGTATAAAAAAAAAAGTTTATATTACCTTTGTATAGTATCGATGTCAAAGATGTCCAATACAACAGAAGCAGGAGTCGTATTGTCTACCAGATCTACGCTACGCACCGACATGTCGACACCGGCTTTAGTTTTTATGTTTTTCACGGGTTTCACAGATTTTACCACTACTAGCAAGTCAACGTAAACATTATTGCTTTGTTCTGTAATAAAATAAATAACTACAATAGTAGAGACGGGCTTGCACAGACCACAAACCACAATTGATTTTAACTTCAAGTTAATTGCTATTTAACCCAGGGTAGTCAAGGGTGTCATGCGTAAATAGAGATTAATGTTTTTTTTTTTACCCTAAACCGTGTAAGCGGGCGTAATTGTGAGAACATTTTATCGCTTTTAATCCAAAATCACCCATCCAACAACTTATACCTTCGTTTGATGACTCCAAGTCGTTAACTTAATACATCGCAGTAGACACCAATGTTTCCATGTTTGAGCAAATAAAAATGTCTGATTAAAGATTAAGAGCGTTTATACCTGCTGAGCTGGCAACGTTGCATTTTTGTTAGTTTTTCTCGATTATTCCATAAAAATTGAATGAAAAATAATAATGTTGTCTGATAGAACACTTCTTAATATATTAGTTAATGTGTCTACTCCATTAATTATTCGTTAGACTTTTATTTTCTACAATAACCGGTCATAAACATTAATTCGCTTTTAAGGAATATAAAAGTTTATCTTGAATAATTATTGGAGTAGACACATTCACTTATATATTAAGAAGTGTTCTATCGGAACCCCTTTTTTTAATTTTCATTCATTTATTATGAAATAATCGAGAAAAACTAACAAAAATGTGACGTTGCCAGCTCAGCAGGTATAAACGCTCTTAATATTATCCACAGGAGACAATCTTTTTTCACTAGCTTTTATTTAACTTGCAAGGTGCTTTTACATACAGTAGGTAGTAAATATAATGTAGTAAGTAAGTTTATTATGTAAAGGACTTGTCCGTTTCAAACCTTGGAAGTTGAATTTCGCCCACTTCCAGTGATCGAATAGGAAATCGTAAAATTCAAACCTGGCAGTTTCATGACTTCACCAAGTCCGTGGTACGCAGCTGATGGCTTGGATGGAATGTGCAGAAGCGGTAAGAACGAAGTAAACGAATCGCCGGTGTGTATGGCCACATCTGACATGCCTTCGTTCAAGCACAGCTCGAAAGGTGAAGATGTCTTAAAAATTAGGAAAACCTTAGTATTATTTACAATGTTATTAATTGTTAAATGCACTTACCTATTAAAATTAAACTTACGAGCGGTTTGAACATTTCACTGCCCCCTTTCACGCTTATCTTCGGTGATGATATTTCGACTGAAATGCAAAATAAACGTTTTCACAATGAACATTCTGACGTGATTCTTATTAAACTTTTGCAACGGCAACGGTAACATGACTGTTAACTTTTTTCGTTCTTTTCGAAAGGACTTACCAACATCGCCTACGAGAAATCTTTCATAGAATGTTATAACATAATACTCTGAACCCCACACATCGATATAAATGGTATCCACATCAGAATCCCTTAGCGTGAAGGAAGTAACTCCCCTTGACTCTCCGTTCCTTTTTTTAGAACCAAATATTCGTGGTTTGTTTTTTGCAATTATAATGCCAACTATAAATGCATTTTTTAAATTAATGTTCAAGTTGTTCAGACGAACTCTTTGCACTCCTGCCATCCTACTAAAGTAATTATGGTAATGGTAATAAATAATTCAAATTTTGCAACTTCTACACACTACGACTCGAAACTATGTGCAGCGCGCCAAAATTATGATCGGAACCGGAACCGGAAAAGAAACTGTTTAAGGTGCTGAACTCATTGGAATTTACCGGTATTTTAAGGGTTCCAGTCAATCCAGTCCGATCAATAAAAATGTTAGATATTTTGGTAAGTTTTTGGACATTCATAATATTGATTTTGAAATTTTATTCAATAATATCATATATATTTTATTTTTTGTGATTTATTTTTAAATTTTTTCATTGATTAAGTGTATTCATTTTGAGACGAACTAGCTTAGTTTGTAAGTTGTGTACTAACAAATAAATGGATTTATATGTCTGATGAATAAATTGTTATTATTACTCAAGTATTATTAAATAAAAACACTAATTTTATATAATTCATGTATTTTTCTATCTGATTCTATAGTCTGATTTTTCTATAGTGTGAAGAACAAATTTCGGAATTTATTATAATGGCATCTCAAGAAATAATGAATGAAGCATGGCAAGGTAAATGAAATGAACGAGTGAGTATTGATTATTCGAATGAATGGAAATGCTATTGCTATCCACAAACTAAGGTGTAGCCACATGCAGTCGCTTGTCGCTCGATTGCAGATAAATCTGGTCACGTGACATATAGCGATAAAGCTGAAAATGTTAAGCTTTATCGCTGGGAAAAAACCTCTTCAATTTCGGCAAAAATACTGTTATTTATGTTTTCATTCACTCCAATTTATTTTATTTGTACCACTGCCCCGACTGCTACTAAGTGAGACTAAAAATTCAGCTTCCAAGGCCAAGATCATTCCTGCAAGAAGCCATCTCTTCGCTGCTGTCACGCGGTGACTTGACGCTACGTTTTTAAGTCGCGGGTAATTCAAAATCACCTTCAAAATGACCAGACACGTGACCAGATTTATCGCTGCAATCGAGCGACGAGCGACTGCATGTGGCCGCGCCTAGAACTAATGTATCGATTCTTGAGTGTCAAAATGAACAGCTCGAAATTCTTGCCAAAAATGTCAAGAATCGTAAACGTAGCCATAGCTAGTAGCGCTTTCATTGATAATAATAATTAAATTAAATTAATTATTGATAATAATTAAATCACGATAACGTAACATGCTATAAGTAAGTAGCTGTTTCAGTTCACATAGTGTTACTGTAACTGTTATCTGCTGATAATTTCCCTCTGAACTTTATTAAAGTTAAAATTTCAGTATCATAACAGCCAACTTGTTTTTAAATATTGTTTTACGATTAGTTCACTAACGATATTTGTTGTAAATGTGGTTCTTAAGTCTCTTTAATACAGGATGTCAGTAATGTTTTATATTTAAGCTTTAAGATAAGTATGTTTTTTTTTTTCAATATTTGTATATTATGTGCCTATCCACATCTAAACACGATGGCGAAAGATGAGCAAATGAAATAGTGGTTGGCGGTTGTTTAGTCAATTATATCCACCTACGGCATTTGATTGGATTGTTTTGAATTTTACTGACTTGTCCCATGTTTTTTTTTACATATATTATACTACCTATATTCTGAAAATGTGAAGCACTACTGCATCCAATTTATTGATCTTTATTGTTTTGATTGTTTCAAATAGTAAATAAATGATGTGGTCTCTATTTTTTCTTGTATGTTATTGTATATACACTTATGTTTCAGATATTTAAAATAGAAAATAAAAATGGATGAGTCTGTCACTGTTCTGGATGAAGCTAAAGCTGACAATTTGTATCCGGCACTATTCCAGTGCTTTACCATAATTTTATGTGGGTAAGTCTATCTTAGTTTTTTTTTTACTATTTTATCGGCTTGAAACTTACCTTAGATTTTAACATCTTTTGATAGGGTGTATGCATGGAAAACAAATTTTCTCTTAAATAATTTAACATGATACAAAAGTGGAAAATGTAATGAATGACATTTAATAATAAGGAAGCTACTTGCAAATAAGATTTGCAGACTTTCTATGGTTGTCATGCCATATAATGTAAATGAATATGTGGAATCTCTCTAATTGACCATTTAAAACATCCATATGTTCTTACTTTTTTAGGTAATCTGGAAAATTGTTACCCATCTTAGTTTGTCAAACAAAGACATACTTATTTGAACAAATAAAAAATATTCTTGCATATTCCCTATTGCAACTGTTGCACATCAAAACAGTAGTGACTCAAATCGAAATATTTTCATTTCAATAATAAATTTTGTTCCAAAACAAACAGGTATAATGTCAGAATGACATTATTTCGAATTGAAGCAGTACAGTCCTGAAGGTGTGTAAGTGTTAATTTTCACCAGTTTTCAGTCAGCCATAACAATTGCCACATGAAAGTGTTGTCAGCAAGATTCTTAACATCAAAGATGTTTTTAGAAAGAAATGTTATTACTAAAATATTTATTTTTAGTTACATAGCTGGCCGTCTCAATGTGGTATCACAGACAGAATCTAAAGGGATTGGTACATTTGTTGGCACATTTGCCTTGCCATCACTCATCTTCCTATCTCTGGCCAGGCTGGACTTCACCACAGTGAACTGGACATTCCTTCTTGCAATATTGCTCGCAAAAGGAATTGTATTTTTCTCAGTTATGATTGTTACCATTATGGTATCAAAACCAGTGAATCTTGGTAGAGCAGGCATATTTGCCATATTTTGTACTCAGAGCAATGATTTTGCTCTGGGCTATCCTATAAGTAAGTATTTTTTTTTTTTGTTTTTATTTTTATATCTGCAATCAGTTGCCAGACTATAATCAGATGAGGTGTATGAAGAATGGCGTTATGTGAATTTAGAGACCAGTGCCTCTTGCATTACTTAAATATAATGTAGTTACGCCTTAGGGTTAGTAAGTAATTGTTCATAATGTGTTTAGCAGTGTTTGTGACACCAGATAATTCTATCTTTGTTCAAATATTTGTTAATTGTCACACTTCAATTACTATATCCAATCAAATTTAAATTGTTATTTCTTTTCTTCTTTTTTTTTTAGTATTACCAGAAACTAAAATCATTCTTAATTTTCAGTAAATGCAATATATGAAAACACTCACCCAGAGTATGCTCTATACTTGTACTTAATGGCACCAATATCACTGGCTATATTGAACCCTGTTGCCTTTGTGCTCATGGAAATCAAGAAACAGAGAGATAATGCTCAAATTATTACGACTACACCCGAAGGAGAGAGGCAAAGTGACCTGTGCAAGTTCAAACTGTTAAGGCAAATAATAAAAGGGATTGCTTTAAACCCTGTCTTAGTGATGACTGTTCTAGGAATTATAGGAAACATTGCTTTCAAACATCAACTTTCAATCTACATTGAACTTCTTTTGAAAGTGAGTAATTCTAACTAAAGTTTCTGATCAATCAGATACAACATTCAAATGTATTGCAAATTATATTATGGACAGGGAGGCTTGGAAATAATTCTGATCCACATTGACAATCCTTGAATTGAGGGATTGTCAATGTGGATCAGAATTCTGTTAAAAATGTAGCTGTGTTAAATACTTGTGATGTACGTCATTAAATACCATTGTAAATCTGTTTTAAAAATATGTATACCTTGTTGAGTTTCTTGCTGGATTCTTCTCAATAGAGGTTTTTCTGAACCATAAATCTGAGTCATAATCTGAGGTTCATGCAATTAATACCCAGTCAGCACTAATAATTTATGTTTTACAGGTATTTGGGGATTCTTTTTCAGCAACAGCATTGTTTTTGTTAGGACTGAGAATGGTTGGGCAGATACACAGGCTTCGAGGACCGGCATTGTTGCTCCCATGCGTCTTGATCATGGTTAAACTGTGAGTAAAGTATAAGTAGAAAAAATATATCAAATAATTTATTGAATCAGGTGTTACTTTGCGGAGCTCCATATCAATGAACTAAAAGAATTTCTTTGCTCACCCGCGACCTTATGATAGCTTAGTTTATGCAAGATATGCGTGTTTATGCAGTTTCTCCAGTTCAGTTGCAATGGAGTTCAAAATATATCAAACTAGCCGTTACCCGCGACACCGTCCGCGTAGAGTTTGTTTATCGCTATGTTATTTCCGGGATAAAAACTACCCTATGTCCTTCTCCGTGACTCAATCTATACGTATACCGAATCTCATGAAAATCGGTTCAATGACTTTAACAAACAAACAAACAGACTTACAAACTTTCGCATTTATAATATTAGTGGGATAGTGGGATATTGATATCTGCTACCACATTGAACAGTGACAAATCAAACTTCTATGGCTTTTCTAATGTCTGTAAGACAACCTCATACTACATTATATTATTACGTTGTTTAGAAGCAGGCGGTGCTGGTTTTAGCACTTCCATCGCTCTGGGCGAGGTTTCCACGGCGCCCCCCAACTTTTGGAAATTTTCTAGAAAGTATAGGCATAGTAAAAGAGAACAAGTATGCACACTCCGACCCTTTAGGAGATTTAACTGCCTACTCCGGCGCGGTCGCTTAGGGTCGATGTCTTGATTAATAAATTACCTACCGGCAAATAATTTTAGTATGAAACTTAACTTAAAATTGACAAATATCTATGTCTAGAGAAACCAGATTCTTTGCCGCTCTATTATTATTATTATTTTTAGTTTAAAAATATTATTTATAAATTCGCCGAAGTGGTGATGGCGACTGTGTACATACTGCTCATGTTTCCTACACATAATACTATAACTATATTGTTTATAGGTAGGTAGGTAAGGTATCTATTATTTTTTTATGTGTCCTTGCACGAAACTATCACACTACACTTATATATTACTAATTTACAACTATACCCAATACAAAAAATGCGTAAGTACGAGTACGCGAACGTAAAAAGTGATCATCTCGCGAAGCGAGCGCAAGACGACCGAGCTAAAATCGAAACGTACGGCAACGGCACCAACGGCAGCGCAGCCTTAACTAAAGAAAACTTAATTCTCCTTAAATTATCAGTGTGTGCGTGCGGCGGGTGCGTGCGTTCCGGCGCCAACCGGCGCGCACACATTTAAGCTGCGCGATGTACTTTTGTTCGTAGTGAACCTACTTGTTCTCTTTTACTATGGTATAGATATAGGCTTCACTCAATGATCGAGTGGATAAAAGGGGCGCCTGGCTCCCGTTTTAGTCCGGTGTCCAGGTCGGTCGCCCCATCGCGCCTTAGCCTAACGCCGCTACTGAAAGCAGGGCTCTGCTAATACTAGATGCTCATAGATATTTATACGGGATATACTTATATATACTTGCAAATTTGTACGGGACCCTCAGTGTACGAGTTCTACTCGCAAATGCTGGTTTTTTCTACATGTTGTGACACTTCAATGAGAATTAGAATATAGTATTATGGTATGTATGTGAGTAAACTTTTTAGGTACTGTACAAAATAAGAAAACAAACACAATAGACAAACATTGATCGAGATATAATGTAAAAAGCGAACTTATCCCTTATATACATATAGTGCTATTTTACAGGTTTTATTTTTCAAGCATTTCTATTTATATAATAAGTTATTAATAAATTAAGGCCTCTTTATTATTCTGCTAATATAGTTTTTTTTTTTAGGATAGTCCTACCAGTAGTAATGAGAGAAAGTGTCAGCGCCCTCCAGGCCGGCGCCAACGAGTCGGAGACATCCTCGTTATCAACTTACGCATTTTTATATGGAACTATTCCTACTGCGCCAGCTGTCTTCGTATTTTCTAATCTGTACCAATTGGAGATTGATTTGGTAAGTTATCTACTGAGGCCGTATTGTCTAACGCACTGGCGTTCGCGATCGCATTCACCATCTCTTTCTACCCTCGTCTTATGCCGTTTGCTAGAAAGAAGTGGTGAGAACGATGTGATTCCAAGTATGTTTGCCAATAAGGCCTCAGTGGCCGTATTGTCTTACGCTCTGACGCTCGCGATCGCATTCACCATCTAATTCTACTAGACATGGGTAATCTCAACTCCGCGAAGTGTTCTGACTCACTAGATCTAGCTCCGGTGTCGGTACCGAATCCGCTTATTGAATCCGACTCCTTTATTGACTCCGGTTCTTTCGAGCGATTATTAATTTATCTATGGCCGATGCGGCCCGGCTCGGTTCGGTAATCGGTAGGTACCAAGGTCAAGGTACTGCAGGGCTACTACGAAACTCGAAACTCGAAGTTCGTATCGTACGAGAGACGAGGGTAGAAAGAGATGGTGAATGCGATCGCGAGCGCAAAAACGTAAATAAGGCAATACGGCCATCTGAGACGTCATTGTCTAACACACTCGGAATCACAATAGTTTTCACCGCTTCTTTCTGTCACACGGTATAAGACGAGACGTGGGTAGAATGTAGAGATGGGTAAATCCGGATCTGAAGATTCAAAAGAGTCAGATCCTCAAGCGGATCCGAATCCTTTAATTAATGACTCCTTTCAAATCTTATCGACTCCGGAGTTACTAACTCCGATCAAGTCCGGCCGGATCGAGCGGCTCGTGATCGCCGTCACACTCACTCGCTCCGCTTTCGCTCTCGGCACGGATCGGATCGGATCTTATTACGTTAAAATAAGCGTCGCCCGCTCCGGTCATATTATATTGTGTTTTAATTCTATCTCATTTCTTTCCAATATAACCGAGCGAGTAGTCGGATCCGCTTGAGGATCTGACTCTTTTGACTCTTCAGATCCGGATTTACCCATCTCTACATTCTACCCACGTCTCGTCTTATACCGTGTGACAGAAAGAAGCGGTGAAAACTATTGTGATTCCGAGTGTGTTAGACAATGACGTCTCAGATGGCCGTATTGCCTTATTTACGTTTTTGCGCTCGCGATCGCATTCACCATCTCTTTCTACTCTCATCCTATACAGTGTAAGAGAAATGGTGAAAAAGATGGTGATAACGAGTGCATTAGCAGTGTTCCGCAAAGTGTGTGCCGCGCCACACTGCTACCGGAGCATTAGTTGGTGTGCCTCGGAAAAATAAAGGTTATCTCATAAAGCTAAATAGACGGACGGAAGAAAAATACTTACACATACGTAAATCATTTCAGGTGTACCCCCAAATTTGTTCGTTTTTGAGTTTTGATTGCGAAACACGCAAGACAATAAAACATCTGAGGCCGTATTGTCTGACGTTT
The DNA here is from genome assembly GCF_025370935.1 of Choristoneura fumiferana. Taxonomy (NCBI): domain Eukaryota; kingdom Metazoa; phylum Arthropoda; class Insecta; order Lepidoptera; family Tortricidae; genus Choristoneura; species Choristoneura fumiferana. The sequence continues at coordinate 10,695,368 of NC_133479.1, read as the reverse complement.
CTGACACTTGCGATCACAATCAAATTTTTGTATGCGAAAACTGTCATTTGATTGTGATCGCGAGTGTCAGACACCTTACGCTATAGACCCTCAGTTCTCAATCGATGTTGACAATGATCTCTGGGCCAATCAACTATTTTACCGACACTTTGGGCGTCTCTTGCGTTACCAAAATTGTCTCTGGTGTTACCAAAAAATCGTACTTCCAACAAGATATTTCAGGGTTAAATAGGTTGAACTTGCGTAGGATGACATGTATTCATGTACACCATCTATTAAATTACAGATAAAACATGTTTACTTATAAAAATCTGCAATTGTTTGAAAAATGTCGCGGACAGATTAGTGTCGGCAAAAAAGTTGATTGGCCCTTCTATGTAATTTCACAGATGGCGTCATCAATGGTAATTTGTACGTTTCTGTCAGCACCGATGATGTTCATGTCAGCCCAAGTGATATCCATAAACAAGGACTACGCGGACCAGATGAAGAAGTTTGGGTTCCATCTTTCAATAGTGTCGCTTGTCGTTCTGGTGTGGGTGTTAACGGTTTTCGTCGTTACCAAGAAGTATAAGCGCATGCCTCACAGACTGACTCTGTGTTTGATGGTATCACAGGTGACTAGTGTTTTTAATTGTTTGATTGAAAACTTGCGAACGGAGTAATTGCAGCATTTTTTAGGGTTCCGGAGCCAAAATGGAAAAAACGGAACCCTTCTAGTTTCGTCAAGTCCGTCTGTCTGTCTGTCTGTCTGTCCGTCCGTCCGTCCGTATGTCACAGGCATTTTACTTGAAAACTACAATATGTGCAATGTTGTATAACAACGAAATTTGGACTACAGATGTCTTGTCAAAGCCGCTATTTAGTTTTGTAGTTAAATTACAACAATAAATATTTATAGGGGGGGCACTCCATACACGTAACGGAAATTGAAAAAAAAAAAAAAATTTTTTTACTCGCATCAACGTGTGGCACATAGTTCGACAGCTCTTTTGAAAAGATAGTAAGGTTTCTCAAAAACTTTTATGATTAAGTAAAGATTTTCGGAAATAATCGCTCCCAAAGTAGCAAAAATTGTGTCCCCCCCCCCTCTCTATTTTGTAAACCGTTCGTCCAAAAAATAAATAATTTTAACGAAAATTGATTTCAACATGATCGGATATACCGTTTTTGAGTTATTGCCGAAAAACTGCGCTGCTGAACAAAACGTCAAACGTACCTCACGATACTAATGCCATCTAGCGATATTTTGCCTGCTGTCCTCATTGATTTTATCCTTCATATTCTTAGGATTTTTTAAACTTAAATTTTCAAGTCAATTGACGTGATTAATAAATTATCCTATGAAATCTTAGCGTGCGTAAAAAAAAACAAATAAACACACACCATGAGAACTTCCTCGTTTTGCTAAAATCGCTTATAATAAATAGTTAAGTTTTTTTTTGTTTCTGAAGTTTCACACCTAGAGTGTTTAAAGCTAAATCTGTAGCGATTAGAATGCGATTAAGTATTTATCACAATAAAATCGTTAATCTTAATCTGCGTATCGATTCTGATTTGCCCAAACGATACAAATGATGATGATGACAGTCAAAATGCTTAGTAAAAAACGTAACATGCTATTTCACGTCATATCAATTATTTTGTATTGTAATACTGACCTATGATGTCTATTATTAGCCAACTACCTACCTACCTACCTACCTACCTACCTACCTACCTATCATGGGACACTTCACACCAATTGACCTAGTCCCAAACTAAGCAAACTATGGATTCTAGGCAACGGATAAACATACTTATATTGATAAATGCTTACTTAAATACATACTGAACATCCAAGACCCAAGAACAAACATTCGTATTATTCATACAAATATGTGCCCTGGCCGGGACTCAATTAACTATCTATTTATTTGTTCAAAAGTGAAAAAAAATATATCTAGTTTTCCGGTATTTTGATGTTGTTATTATATTAGCTACATTGTTGTAAAAAAATAATAATAAAATTTTGTGACAAACTTTGAGATATTATGTACAAAAGCAATGGTGTCAAACAAAAACCGTGTATTTTTTTTAGTTGCTGCTAGCAATAAGCGTCGTATGGGGCGGACCACATCCGCAGATCGTCCCGTCATGGTCGGTGCTGCTCCAGCAAACTTTGTGCACTTTCAGCATGTACTCCTGCCTTCTTTGGACTTCTATGCTCTCTATTGGACTCCTCATGCTGCAGGTAACCATTCCGAGTTGCTTTTTAAAAGAAATTCTTAGCACTTTAGATATCTATGGGCGACGGTAATATAAGCACTTAACATCAGGTGAAGCGTCTGCTCGTTTGTCTGCTATTTATTACATAAAAAAAAACTTGCACTGGTCAGGTTACAAAAAAATTAAATCGTCAACCCTCGGTTTTTCCATGACAGTTCTATGAATTTTGTCACTACTTAATCTAGTATGCATAGACGCTACGCTACGCTTTTTTCTTTGCCCGAAGTCGCAGAATTAGTATGTAGATTAAAACGTTGTGATCCTTTTGATCCCACAGGAACCATAGATTATTTAGGAATACAAGTAGCCTTTTTTTATGCGACTGGATGGAAAACGAGCAAGTGGGTGTCCTGATGGTAAGAGATCACCACCGCCCATAAACATTTATTTTTTATTTTTTGCCAACCTAGAGGCCTAAGATGGGATACCTCAAGTGCCAGTAATTTCACCGGCTATCTTACTCTCCACGCCGAAACGCAACAGTGCAAGCATTGCTGCTTACCGGCAGGATTAGCGAGTAAGATGGTGGTAGCAATCCGGGCGGACCTTGCACAAGATCCTACCACCTGCACCTATATTACCTCTATGTTAATCCAGGGTATTTATTACCTGTATGGCAAATTTCATGCAAATCCGTTCATTAGTTTCTGCGTGAAAGAGTAACAAACATCCATCCATCGCCATACTTAAAGAAATGTATACAATCATTTTTCTAGAGAATTTTATGTAGATTACTTATCTGTTAGAACATTTTTTGCTGTGGGCCAGCGTTTACGAGTTATTTACGAAAAACTAAAAAATAGGACCTTTACACCCCACGTTAGCTACACCCCCATCTATCAGTACTTTTAGTATGTGGTTTAAAACACCATTCCCTACAACTATGCCAAAATTCGCTTAAATACGAGTTTTTTCCCCTGACAGGCAGTTTTTGGTCTTTGTTGGGTAGGCTATAAACCCTTTATTTTATTTATATCAAACACAATCGATAAATGCATGTACAAAGATGAACTTATCCCATTACATTTTAAAAACACGTAATACAACTTTATATTTTGAAATGACGCGGGGACGTAGTTCATTTCTATTTGTATGTATCTATAATATAAAAGTGAACCGCCAGAACGGGACAAAAGAAACGAGACAGAGCAGGATAGCGCTCTACAACACCATTTTGACACTTTTCTCCCAAATTTGCTGAACGTCCTCAAATAGCATCATTCCTAAAAATCTTATCACTTGTTATCAATGTTTGACCTTCCATAACACCAAGACACACATCCCACACAAAGAGCGTTGGATTCATCTGTAATTATTTGTATAAAGTTTTCACATTTCTTATTGGAGCTGCGTGGTAGTTATAAAACTACTATTTTTGTTGATGATTTATTTTATGGCACCAGAGGCAGCGAGTGTTTATCATTACTATATGATCTTGTCTGTCCTGCAGAGCCGCGGGCCGTGTTTCGTGGTGACGCTGTGGCCGGTGCTCGGGTTCGTGGCGTGGGGCGCGGCGGGCGTGATGTCCGCGGTGCTGCTGGCCACGCGGCCGCAGTCCCTCCAGCTGGACAGGAAAGCGATCGACGCCATCCGCCTGTGCCTGCTTGTCTTCTGCATCACTGGTGAGCTCTTGGATGGCATGGCTGCAGCGATCTAAAAAAGCTAAACTGTCGGCTTGAAAATTTTGTAAAAAATCATGTTGGTAGTAAATAAATAAATAAATATCATGGGAAACTTGACACCAATGAGGGCTATCGTTTTTTGTCTCACTAGATGGCGCACTGTTACGTGAGGTTTTTAAGTATGGCTTTCAAAGGCTGTTTTTACGGGTGTGAAAACCAAGTTTAGATTAAAATCATATTTAATACACCTTAAAACCGTACCATAAAAATATCGAGCATGCCACAGTGTTGCATAGTCCCCGTTTTGTTCGGAAAAAAGGGAGGACAAAGGTTTTCGAAAGACAAACTGTCTCAAAACACAGACATTATTGCCCCAGAACGCATATTTGCCATAATTAATTTCAGATATTGCAAAATAATTGCAAAATTATTCTAATTATAAATAAACCCGCGTAGCTCACCCAAAAACTATGAGATTTGACATTTCGGAGACCTCACGCTACACTAGCGCCTCTAGTGGCGAATTCATACGCGATAGCCCTCATTGATCTAGTCCCAAACTAAGCAAAGCTTTTACTATGGACACTAGGCAACGGATAAACATATTTATATAGATAAATAAATACATACTTAAATACATATTAAACATCCAAGACCCGAGAACAATCATTCGTATATTATTCATACAAATATCTGCCACTAACCACTTGGCCATCCGGTCGTCAAATAGGTACATATCGAATTGATAAGGAAAACTATAACGGAATAAGCAAAGAAACAGACAAAAGTTTAATTTTTTTTTAAAAGACAAAAAATCCTTACTTAGTGCACTTCTATGATCCTTTATCCACTTACTTACATGTGTGCCAAATTCAGGTCTGTAAAATCTGGCGTTGTCTTACAGTCAGTCAGCCAGTCACGTTATTTCTTAGCACGGTATACTGTTCTATACGTATGGATAAATTTTGTTACGTAATGAGTTCATTGATTTGGCGTAGGTAGGTACTAATGTGTCCTAACCGTTAAGGAGTTTAACCTTCCATCATCAGCGCACTTGAATAACCTGAAAGAATACAACTATCGGTCTATACGTACCTATAATATTAAAAAATAAACCTCAACTAACCGTTACGGAGTCTTACCTTCCAACATGAGAAGATGTCTATCAGACGCAAATACTTAAATAGCTTGAGAAAATATATGAAAATCGTAATGCGTGCCTACAAAATTTTAGGGTTGCCCTTGATTTCCCTATGATCCCGTCATCAGATCCTGATTTGGTGACAATGGGACCACCTCGGGAGTATACTCTTTCGAATAAAAAAAGAATTTTTAAAATAAATAAGAAAGAAAAAGAAGAATCCCGTTTTCTTCCCGTTCCCCTAATATTTTTTGGGAAATGCTCTCTTAAAGCTCCCTACACTCCCCAAGTAGCCCACTTGCCAAATTTCAGCTTTCTACGACCAGTAAAACGAAAAATCCCGTATTTACTGTTCCCATGGGAGTCCCCAATCAATGCTCCTCTACACTCCCCAACCAATCTACATGACGATTTTCAGCTTTCTGCGTCCAGTAAAACGGAAAATCCCGTGTTTTTCCTTTCCGGTGGGAATTTCGGGAAATTATCTCTTTAATGCTTCCCTACTCTCCTCAAGCAACCTGCATGCCACAGCTTTCTACGACCAGTAAAACGAAAAATCCCGTTTTTTCCGTTCCCGTCAGAATTTCGGGAAATTCTTTTGTAGTGCTCCCTTACACTCCCCAAAGAACCTAAATACAAAATTTCAGCTTTCTACGACCAGTAAAACGAAAAATTCAGCCCGTTGAACTGAATATAAATCCCGTTTTTTCCTTATCCCGTGGGAATTTCCAAAAATCCTTAAAATTGTTTTTTACTATTATAATCAATCACCTACTTCTATGCCAAATTTGAAGAGTCTAGTAATTATAGTTCAGGGGATTCCGTTGAACTGAATATATAAATCCCGTTTTTTCCTCATAACCCTGAAATTCATGTTTTTAACCCCCGACGCAAAAAGAGGGGTGTTATAAGTTTGACCGCTATGTGTGTCTGTGTGTGTGTCTGTCTGTGGCACCGTAGCTCTTAAATGGGTGGATCGATTTGAATGCGTTTTTTTAATTGAAAAGAGGGTTTTCTAGCGATGGTTTTTAGACATGTTTTATCAAAATAGGTTCAGCCGTTTTTGAGATATTGAACTTTGAAGTGACAAAGTCGGGGGTTTTCCAACTTTTTGTTGGTTAGGTTATAATTAATGTATGTAATACCTACTTGTATCAAATTTGAAGATTCTTGGTATTATAGTTTCTCAGATAGGGCCACTTCCAAAAATCCTTCCTTAGTGGATGCCTACATTGTATAAAGTATCTATGTGCAAAATTTCAAGTCTCTAGGTCCATTGGTTTGGGCTGTGCGGTGATATATCAACATTCAGTCAGTCAGTTTAGATTTTTTTTTATATATATAAGTATATATATATTTTTTTTCTAAGAATTTTGTATTTTGTACGAAATTTTCCAAGTACCTAGTTATATACATATATATTTATATATATACAAAACACAAAATTCTTAGAAAAATATTACTTGATTTTTTCGTAACAGCTACGCCCTATCCTGGACGTGACCAACACGCTCTTGGCCGGTTTGTTTTCTTTTCCGCGTAGTTGATGGTTGCGCTGCCGTAGTATCCCAGTGAAACATTGTTCTAAGGTATTGGTCGGTGTTGCAGTGACGACGGGCTGCCTCATAGTGTACGTGCGCTTCCGTCGCCGCAGCGCGCAGTTCGCGTCACTGTCGACGGATCTCGCCGCCGACTCGCCGGATGAGACGTCCGGTCTCGTTGACAACGTCGAGCCGGTTTCGAACACGCAATCTGTCACGCAGATCGGTGAGGACAAAGTTTTTGGATTACAGAATAAGTTTTTTTTTAAATGATTATAGGATTCGGGCGTTTCTTTGCGGAGCCCCGATCAAGGGCATATATCTATACATATACAGCCAGAGCATCATCATCAACAGCCTTTACATCTGTGACAGATGATTTAAGCATGTGTCAGCGGCACTTTCTCTGATGGCTGAACAAGCCTATGTGGGAGTGGCATCTCCGACCGCATAACGGAACGGACACAAAAAACGTTCGATCTTGAAGGATCGACATCACCCTAGCATGCTCTGGTCCTTCTGCACGCTAAAGCCTGGCTACATCTAGATACAGCCAGAGCGTCAATGATTAAGGTTGTCACTACTCGTACGTACCTCAAAATCTATATTTTTTCTGAGAGAACTTTATGATCATTATTTCAAGGGTCAATTTCATTGACGTTTTGATTACTATCCACTTTTTATACTCATATGTTGACGCCACAACAACATTCGCTACGGCTCATCTCACTTTACAGTGACGTCACGACTACGTCACGATTCATCCCCGGAGCGCAGCGATTTAGACTGCATCGCACCGCCAAGGCGGCAATACATTATTTACTTGTATCGAATTACTGTACCTAGTTATATTATAGTAGATTATTGTCGTGGCCTGGAAGTAGGCAATTGCTGGCTAAGTATGAGTATTAAACGGACGAGCTTGCGAGTCCGTTTAACTAATACGAAGCCAGCAATTCCTATTCCAGCCGAGACTAATATAAAGCTTTTCTCAAAAATGGTGAATAATTCTGAAATGGAATAAACTTTTTCTCAAAATATATTACAAAATTTAATTTTATTCCAATATTTTTCTTATGCTTTCCCGCCTTTTTTCATTAAAAATAAACTGCAGGTGTATTTTTCTACCGAAAACACCACAAGCTATTTCAGACCCAATAGAAAATGTCCGGAGTTCCAACAAAATATCTGATACCGGCCATTAGACTTGGCTGTATAGGTACTTGTGCCAACATTTCCATGGCCTTTTTAACTTTAAAAAAAATGTGACTGATTGCAGGCGCGCTAATTCATTATTGTCGAGCTAGCGCGCCTGCAATCTTTTAACTTTTTAATTTTTCGCTGACCATAAACTATGCACTTCACCTTCTGATATGTAAAGAATAATGTCAACTTTTACGGTCATTTTTGAGAAAAAGTTATTGTGCATCATCCTGAGTTCTTCTTCTACGAACCTGATACCCTGGCCTGGAGAGAGCTACATGAATGAGGAGTGCCCTTACAACATACATAAATAAAATCACGCCTCTTTCCCAACGGGGTAGGCAGAGACTACATCCTTCCACTTGCTAAGACTCCACTTTTTCACTTCCACTGTTTATTGCAATACTTTATTAATGAAGGTTGAATTTCATCTTTATGCATCAAAGGCGAGGATCAAGGTAAATAGACCAGCTACATACCACCCAGCGGTACATCCTAGCAACAACGTTATTTAGTGACAAACAGAATTACAACTTACAGGCTGCTACGGGACTATCACAGCCAGCCCGTCGTCGACTGCCAACGGGTGTTGCGGCAACGACACTCACTGCGAGAGTAGACTCATCAACTCCACCTCGGCAGATATTGAAGATATCGCTGATAATGACAAGTAAGTTTGTTGTAAATCAAATAAGTTTTTGCTTATATTTTTTACACGACTGCTCTAGCCTTAGCGGCCGGGCGGTTTTTAAAATATGAGGTTTCTAAGATTCGTCAAAATGTAACAAATGGAAGGCAATAATTAGCTCATTTCTAATACAATGTGTGTGTGTGTCTGTGTGTTATATAACATTAAAATATACTCAGCGGCACAAAATTTGGCCCACCCTTCATACAAAATTACCGATTCTGCATACATTTGAAGACTAGATTTTTTGCCGCTTAGTATATAACAATTAAAGTTAATGATTAATTTTACGTTATTCCTTTCTTCGGAGTCGATAAAATTTCAGTGAAGATGAAAAAAAAGTAAATATCACGGGACACTGGCCCAAACTAAGCAAAGCTTGTACTGTGGATATTAGGCAACGGATAAACATACTTATATATATAAATACATACTTAAATACATAAACGTCCAAGACCCGAGAACAAACATTCGTATTATTCATATAAATATCTGCCCTGACCGGGAATCGAACCAGGGACCTCGAGCTTCGTAGTCAGGTTCTCTAACCACTTGGCCATCCGATCGTCAAAAAATAATCGGTGAAGTAGGCTGATGTTGCCCTAACAGCTCGTTCTGTTCTCAGAGAATGCGCGTGCCCAGCGTCTGTGAAGCACCGCTGCGGCGGCTCGGGCCCGTGCCAGTACCTCTCGGAGCTGGAGCGCGCGGCCGGCGCGCTGGGGCTGCTGCCGCCCGAGCAGTCCCGCGGCCGCGGCGGACAGCTGCTCAAACACACCGTGCTCATCATACTCTACAGTCTCACCATGTTCATCGTGAGTGCTCGTATTGGGGTTTGGGACCGTGCAAAGCGGGTGGTGGGGGGAGCCGAAACGTTCGAAGCGCTCGCTACGACTAAATATGAAATCAAAATATTGGTTGTTTTTAAGATAAATGTGAGCTTATAGATGAGCTGTACTAATACACGGCCCTCCTAATATTTTGTAAATAAATACATAATACCTCTCCGTTATTCAAGAGAAAAATAAAAGTTACATATATATAATCTTCATATAAGTTATTAGGTATACTAAGGATCATTTATCAAGTTTACTACGACATGTTTCGGACTAATTCGTAGCTTTTATCACGGAGCACACGCCACGGCGGCTGCTACAAAACGCGCAATGCGCACCACTGCTCTGCCTTCGAGCAGTTGCGTGTTTTGCAGCAGAGCTGTTAGCTCGCGCCTGGGGGGTTTTAAGAAATTTGAAAATCGAAGTTTGTATCGTACCGTCCCTCTCTCTCTCGTATTGATAATATTAGCGTCAGCAGGACGGCAAGATATGAAGTTCTGATTTTGCACTTCGTAGTATAGGGCCTATAGTAGCTCGCCACCCCCACAGCAGGGAAGGCAGCACCTGCATTACATTAAAGGCGGCACATTAAAGGTGCGGACATACTATTAAAATGTGGCGACACGCCACCCGACGCGTGTCAGTATTAATCAGTCCCATATACAGGATGTCCCAAGAAGTAGTGATATACTAAAGCCGGGAGATAGAGGACCTAGAGGGCTATCTGAATCACCCCCATGTATGTTCCGCGATTTTTCGTATTTTCGGAGTTATGTTTTTTTTTTTATATTGTTATCAATTTTTCACCTATCGCCGAGTACGATGAAATTTTTATTTATGGTGACGTGAATTATTGCGGTAGATGCTTGATTTTTTTGTGTGCTAAGCTGATAGATAAGCCAATTCAGTATGGTAACATTTACTATCGTTAGATCTTTGAATGGAATAAAAAAAAATTAAATGCCAAGAAAGATAAAATTACCCAGTATGTTCACAATTTCAAGGGCCCTTAAAAAATAAAATCACATAAAAAAAATTACCGTTTGGCTTTTAAAAACTTGCTCTATCTATGTAGGGTGATTCAGATAGCCCTCTAGGTCCTCTATCTCCCGGCTTTAGTATATCACTACTTCTTGGGACACCCTTTATATTTATTATGGTCAGTTGCAATGCAAATAGAAACAACATGACGTGTCGGACGACAGTAGGTACATCTCTTTAGTATGCATTGGGCGCGTAAAGCGTTACACCGTAACTGGCGTTTAACTTTCGTTCTGCAAGTTTTTGAGTAGTTGTCTTGTTTTCAGAGCATAACGTACACAACGTGGCAGATGATGCGCAGCGATGAGAGTGGCGTGTTTGTCGAGATCGAGTTCCTGGATATCGCGGCCACCTACGGACAGGCACTCGTCATCTTTGTGCTATTCGGACTGGACCCCGAGGAGATGCTCATTCCGGCTGTTAGATACTTTAAGAAGCAATGGTAATTATATATATATTTTTTTTCTACTCTTGTACTTTATCCGTGGATTTAATTCTTAGTATGAGTAGACATGTCATCGTCGATGCGTTCTAAATACGTTCATTAGATAAGTTTATATACCTACATACATACTAACTTATCTACACACTGTACTGGTACTTTATTTATATGCTAGTATCTACTTGTTTGAGAATTGTTTTTTTTTGACATGATGCACAAAGATTTATGAATAAAATTATTTTTGCATGTGTATGTAGTGGGCATTAGTGCATCCATTTTGTAGTCTATTTTATTATTATCAAATATAATTTTGTTTGGTTAATCTAACTTGAACAGTTTACAAAATATGACACTTTAAGTGATACCCTGATTATTTTACATTATCGTGTATAACTCGAAAACAAAAGAAGATCGAGGACTGATATTAAGCATTGAGTGTTCTAAGGGCCTGCTATTACTGCTCGTACACCACCTGAAAGAATGACTAAATCCGTCGTTGGGGGCCACCCTTGATCGCTTAGCCTGCTAGACCCTTTTGTTTGAATGACAAACAATGAATTCGGACCATGTTAATTTAACTTTTGCGTTTGTTTTTATTACCTATCCAACAAGTATGCAGATTAGAAGATTTCATTTTTATTCAGTATTTACAGGATATTTTTAAAATCGTTAAAATAATTTACGGAAATTTGAAAACTAAGCTTAAGAAAAAATTTACTTAACAATCTACTTAAGCGAACTATTAAATACCTGTAGAGAAGGGTATGAGAATTTCGTAGTTTGTTTATATAATAATTTTTAGATATTGGTCAATCTTGTTAATTTATACTTTTACAGAAAGTATTGTTTGCAATGCAATTATTAGATATAGTTTGGCTAATGAAAGCTGAACCCAGCTATTATTTGAGTGGCAACATTATTCAAATGTCATAGACAAACAGACCAAAGAGTATAAGAAAACAGACACTTGAGCTTGTACTATTGTCTATTCTGTGAGTTTTTGAGTTTAGTACCTTTCTTAAAATAGAGTTTGGAAATTTACTGCTGAGACATGGGCGAAACAATCAAAAGCGGTGTGCCACAGATTATTTTGACCATGATAAGCAAATTCAAACAAAAACAAGCAGAAAAAAGTGTTTTGATGCGGTGACCGAATTTGTAGGTTAGTAGGCATGGCAAAATATTTTTATACTAATATTCCTTTCAGAACTGGTCAATACAACTGTGGTTCCTAAGATTTACTTTTTCTCAAATTCGTATTAACCTTTTATGTTCAACATATCACTTTAAATAATTAGTTATTTTCCAATAGGCATGCGATACACAGAGAAGCATAAAGTAGGCAAGATTCTTTTGCCTAATCGTCACTTTTGTACGGCAGAGAAGCTTCTGAACTTTTTTTATTTTATTTAATATGATCGAAACAAATAAATACAATGAACTTATTATGCCACTATTGGAAAACCCACTGGGGGTTTATGTAATAGTAGGCGAGTTACAGCGGTTCAGTACATAGATTTTTGCTTACGATAATTAAGTTGAAGTATTAATAGTTAGTTGTTAGTAGGCAGGTTAATATTTTTTGAGTATTTCCTTACATTTTACCGGATTGTTGGCAGTGTTTACAACTTCGTTTAACAATTCTTTTGGAAGGGTATTTAGAATGGCAGGTACTAGGTAAGAGTTGGTTCTCCTTCCGTAGGAATTATTATTACATGGTAAGTCGTAAGCCGGCAAGTAATGCAGGCGGCGCAGTTGTTGCGAACGGGACTTTTGTACTATTACTTGTACTATAACTTATACCTATTACTTATTCTATGGTGATACCATCTGCATTTTTTTTGAATTTGCCGCGGTTTTGCAGGTTCATCTTTGATTAGCCAGACTAATTAGGGCTAAAGTAAAATCTCTTTTTTAATTCAGCCCAGTCAGAAATGCGTTCATTTGATAACCACGGTCCTCGACTTAAAGCGTATTATGTAACTAAAGTATTCACGCTATTATTTGTAATTTTTCTCCGAATGGACAAATTTCGTACTTTTCGATCCCATTCTTAAAAGTAAGAAACGTATTGAGTGAAAAAAGTAATCTATAAAATGTTATATTCAGGCATGGTGCTGATACTGTGATTCTGCCATCCATTGAAGATCTGAGCTTCGAAACGAAGCACGTCTGCGACCAGTTCATAATGCACCACCTCGACCGCTGCAAGGAAACAATTGCCAAGGATACCAGGTGAGTGGTGGTGATTCGTTTGTGATTTGTCATACAAAATACGAACAATCAGTACAGAACTTTTTACCTGCGTGTTTTACGCGTGAAATTTTGTTTTGGCATTATTAGTGTCGATACTATTTTTATATCATAAGAATATGGTTGACACGCAAGCTTTTGAACTTGGTGACTAATTATCAAAAAGTTACTCATCAAGTGATTAGTGCTATATATATTTGTCATTTTTGTTTCCGAATTAAATGGTGAAAGTTTTAACTATGAATAATACGGATTTTTTAAATTTTCTAGTTATATTTTCAGACGCTTCGTATAAAAACAGCAGCAGCAGTATAAGAATAAAAAAATACACAAGTAGCAGAAAATATCTTCTCTACTTAATTTTCTGAACCAGTAAATTTCACATAATTTTATCAAGCGCTTGATCTCAAAATCTGATGTTTGGCTTGGTGTGGTTTTATTCATCATATTATTATCAGCCGTAAGACGTTCACTGTTAAGAAAAGGCCTCGCCCATAACAAAAAGTGGTTTTATGACATAAAATATTTTTTAATTCGTCCCGTAGATGGCGTATGCGTACATACCGCAACGTGTTTCGCGGCTCGTGCCTCGTTCGTTGGCTGATCAGTTGCGGGCTCGCCAAGGACGAAGCGGAGGCGGTCACTTACGGCAAACACTTGCTGGACGGAAGACTAATCTCACACGTCAACAACGCGCACCACTTCAGTAACTCGCCGCTGCTCTATACTTTCAAGTAAACTTCCCATAAGTAAAAATCCCAGTGGCCGTAGCACTGTGATCTTTATTTTATCTTAAACACAGCTATCCAGGGTCGGAAAAATGCTCGATATATGAAAAATCCTGTTTCGTGTAGTAGAAACTTGTATACTACTACTTTCCATTTAGGTTTTGTTTATTTAAGTACACTGAAATGGTTGTGGGCTGACAGCTGAAAGTTATAAACAACTTGCAATAAATTTAACTAGTGAAATCACGATCTAGTGAACCCAATTTCGCCTGGGCCTAGTCGTCCTCACGCATTTTATTAACATCAATTATGGAAGTCTCTACTAAACGTAACAGGGTAAGGTTTCCTGTGCAGCGGCTATAGCGACCCTCATATTACGTAAACAACGGTGCTCCGGTACGTATGTCAACAAAGAAATATAACATTTTAAAGGGCGTGCCACACAGTCGTGCTCACGGACCAGACGTCGATTGAGTTGGGATAAGGTTGGTTGGACAATTCCAATTCATGACTAGCATACGGCTATGTGGCAGACGCATCAAAGATTTTCTTTACGCTGCGATCGTTAAATAAAATGAAAGAAGAATGTAAGCATGTAAAAATGATTGTGTGCAAAGACTTCAATGTTGTTTTGAAGAAAGGGACAAATTAAATTTTAGTTGAAACGGGTTTATATTTTTTTTATATAGGGCTGTGTATAGGGAAGTAAGATTTTACGGAAAACTTCTGTCACAGTGGTGTAACTAGTGTCGATATATATACATATAGTAGGTCAGCAGATTTCGCTACATCACTATAAACAAAGCTACGCTATGCCATTGCACAGCGTACCGAATAATTGATAACGCTACGTTATATTATGTTTATTGTTCTTTACATGGTTCTCTATCGTTTACCCGAATTTCATATGCCCGAATGTATCGTTTTCTAGAATTTTAATTTGCCATAAAGTAATTTATTTCTGAAATAGTAATTTCTTCAGAGTTGATATTAAACTAACCTAACCTAACCTTACTGCATTCTATATGATGACAAATAAAAAAAAACCTGAAAACATCACGGTTCTATATATTTTATGGCAAACGTTGGTATAGCAAGTGAAATTCGGGCAAATGAAATTCGGGCCAGTAAAGGTAACCGTTTTATTATATATAGGTTATATTTAAAGGCATGTATTCCTCTTTCTCCAGTACATTTCTATCACGCTTGTTTTGTAAGTGACTTATTGCGCACAATTGGAATGGCATAAAAACTTAAATTGTTATTGGCACAAAAGTTTAAAATTTTATGTTATTTAACTTCTTTTGCATGGTACTTGGCATTGGGACTTCTATTTATTAATAGTTAAATTATACTTTTTTTTTTATTAATATTATTGTTAGCCTATTCTGTTAGCAAAGGCCTCCCCCCAATACTTCCACTGCTCTTTGTCCCCTGCATACAAGGGCCAGTCCTTCAAGAAGAAGTTCAGTTCATCCCGCCATCGCCGTCTAGGTCTGCCAGGTCGCCTTTTCGAGTTGGTGGGCATCCACTCGGTAGTTATTCAATAAGGGCTATCGCGTATGAATCGCCACTAGAGGCGCTAGTGTAGCGTGAGGTCTCCGAAATGCCAAATCGCAGTTTTTGGGTGAGCTACGCGGGTTTATTTATAACTAGCTTTTACCCGCGGCTTCGCACGCGTAAACTATTCGGTCTGGTAGTTGCAATTGAAATTTTCGGGATTTTACAAAATTCCCCTGGAAATTTCCAAAATTTATATCGTGGTCTTCATTGAGGTTGTGTTGTGAATAACTGTACAAAATTCAAGACTCACCCAGTGCTCAAATTTAAAAAAAATTCCCTATCCAAATTCAAATTCATATCATTTATTCAGTAAATAGGCCGCAATGGGCACTTTTACACGTAATTTTTTTAAATACCAGCACTTTCGGAAAGACCATCATTGCCAAGAAGAATGCGCCGCAAGAAGCTTGGCAGAAAGTCATTTTTTCAAAATAAAATAAGTACAAATAAAATACTAAAAAACTACAGTAAGTATACAATTAAAGAAAAAATTACAAAATAATAATAACAATAATACACGGATGTATGGGGTCCCTTAGTTACAAAACTATCCCGTGGAAATATCGGAATAAAAAGTTGCGTATGTGTTGTTCCAGACGTCCGACTACCTACATACCAAATTTCATGCCTCTAAGCCCAGCGGTTGTTATTTCGAGATTTTATCCCTATCCCGTGGGAATATCGGAATAAAAAGTAGCCTATGTGTTATTCCAGAGGTCCAGCTACCTACATACCAAATTTCATGGCTCTAAGCCCAGTGGTTGTTATTTCGAGATTTTATCCCTAGTTATCCCGTGGGAATATCGGGTCAAAAAGTCACTTAAGTATTATTCCAGATGTCCAGTTACCTACATACCAAATTTCATGACTCTAAGCTCAGCGGTTGTTATTTCAAGATTTTATCCCTACGTATCCCGTGGGAATATCGGAATAAAAAGTAGCCTATGTGTTATTCCAGAGGTCCAGCTACCTACATACCGAATTTCATGGCTCTAAGCCCAGTGGTTGTTATTTCGAGATTTTATCCCTATCCCCTGGGAATATCGGAATAAAAAGTAGCCTATGTGTTATTCCAGAGGTCCAGCTACCTACATACTAAATTTCATGGCTCAAAGCCCAGCGGTTGTTATTTCAAGATTTTATCCCTAGGTATCCCGTGGGAATATCGGGTCAAAAAGTCACCTATGTTTTATTCCAGACGTCCAACTACCTACATACCAAATTTCATGACTCTAAGCCTAGCGGTTGTTATTTCGAGATTTTATCCCTATCCCGTGGGAATATCGGGATAAAAAGTATCCTATGTTTTAATCCAGGTTATAAACTAACTTTCCGGCAAAATTACATCCAAATCCGTCCAGCCGTTTAAGCGTGAAAAAGTAACAAACATACTCACTCACTCACAAACTTTCACATTTATAATATTAGTAGGATTAGAATAATTTGATGAATATTTTGCAATATCTGAAATTAATTATGGCAAATATGCGTTCCTGGGCAATGAATGTCTGTGTTTTGAGACAGTTTTGCCTTTCAGAAACCTTTGTCCTCCCTTTTTTCCGAACAAAACGGGGACTATGCAACACTGTGGCATGCTTTTATGGTACGGTTTTAAGGTGTATTAAATATGATTTTAATCTAAACTTTGTTTTCACGCCCGTAATAACAGACTTTGAAAGCCATACTTAAAAACCTCACGCAACAGTGCGCCATCTAGTGAGACAAAAAACGATAGCCCTCATTAAATTTGTTTTTTGAAAAGAAAAATGCAATATGAATTGATGATTGTAATGATATGTTGATAAAATGTGCAACTAGAAAATGACAAATTTAAAGACTTCGCCGTTTATAACAAAAAGGAGCCAAAAGGCTATGTACTAAATGTGATGACTATGAACTAGAAAGTTAGCATAATGAACATATAATATTATTATGTATAAGAACAATATAATTAATGTTTTAACTATTAACTGGCAAAAACATCCAAAAAAAGTATATTTATATTTAAATGTTGTAGATATATTATATTTCATGGTATCGTCTCACCTTTATAGTAAGTATGTAACGTAAATACATGAAATAATATGTAAAACAGTGAAGTAAACTGTCATCATCAGATTTATTAGTGTTTTATTTATCTATTATTAAGTTGCAGAATCATGAACATTATGTAAAACTTTTTAAATGTAATTGTATTTTATTTAGTATTCGAGCATTTCACAAAAAAATTGGAAAATTCCATGATTCTTGGTTACAAAGGTTTCCAAATCAGTGTCAAAAATTAAATTGCCAAATGCTCAAATACGGAAAACATATATACAACAACTTATAGTGAGATTTATAGTTTTTTTGTCCTATTAACTAGTATGTATAATATAAAGTCCTGTTAGTTGGATGGTTGGCCAACTAAATTTCATTATTTGTCAGTTTTACTATTATTTGTTAAGTTTTCACAAATGTATAGTGATTTTGATATTTGATTGTTTGACTGAGATAGGAAATAATGTCATTAATGTCATATATTGAGCAGTTAAACATAAATAAATGACTATAATATCAATCATGCCAAATGATCTCAATATTTTATCCTACAATAGAAAAAAAAAACTCGAGGCAGATAAATTACTAATTGAATCAAGGGTTACCATGTGAAGGTGCAGATCAATGAACTGAAGCAGTTACTTGTTACTCCGCGACCACGTGCAAGATAGCTCCGTCTGCTCGACACACATTTATCTTTATGCAAAAACTGCTCCCCTCCGCTTCCACATGTTTCATCTTACGTGTATTGCATGCTGGCTGACGCAGATCTGCGTCGGATTTTTTATAGCGGTCTTTTTTTGGTAAACAACTACTACAACATATTTATTAAATCCTTAGAAGTTATATTTATCTAACTTCATGCACCCTTCGTCAAGTAAGATTAAATTTTATTTGACATGTACTGGAGCAGACACATTAATGTTATTTGTAATGGCATCAATAGACGTCCATTGCTCGTTCATGTTGCGCGTAATGCGCGTTCATGTCAATCACCAAATGCAACTTTAGGAACAAACTGTACTAAGGGATAACTTATTTATTGGCTTTATAGGTTTCTTAAGTGATGTCTCAAGCTTGCTGTGATTTTATTGAAAGTGAAATGTTTCTAGTATAATAACTTAAAAATATATTGTATCATTATCATAAGACAATTATTTAATAATATTAATCATTGTTGTATTTTGAAGAAGCAAAGATAAAATGTTAAAAAAAAAGATTTTAATAAAAATTGTTGAATTCAGCATTATAAGTTTTATTTTATTTTTTTGTATTTCTTTCGCGGATGTTGAGAATTGCTCTAATGAAATGATTAAATTGCTTTGGGTATTTTCAGGGGCGAACAATTGATCTAATTTAGTCTCATCTTTGGGAAAACTTGTGTTTTCCAGTTTTAGTCTGAATGAAACTCAATCACACAGATACTATCTTAACTAACTTCAGATATTGGTACTTGATGTATTGTGTACAAGTAAACATTCATATATTTATTATAATTAGTAAAACTTACTTTTGCTTTTATATTATGTTGTTTTGCAAGAATGTTTCAAAAGCAATAAAGGAAATACATTTTTTTTTGAAATATAGGTTTATTCTTGATTTTCTTGTTCTTCATTTTCATCACCATCATCGTCTGCCTCTGGTGCCTCCCACCAGGTCAGCAAGCCAAGCCCAGGCTCATTGATTCCTCCTACTATCTTGTATGGGGCTACTGATTGGACGGGGCAGTCAGAACCTGGAGGACCCGTGGGTAAACTTTCTTCAAATGCTTCACTAGTTATTCTAAATCGGATGGTTTCACCTGAAAGTAAAAAGTATTTTATAGTTTGTCATAAATATACTCAGAGACACTAAATTTTGTATTTCTGCATACATTGTAGGGCCACATTTTTTGCAGCTCGATATACATATAATAGCTTACTCACTCTGTTCAAAGACTTACAACTGGTGTAGGTGTAGTAAACAGGTTTTGGGTGTATCCCAAAACAGGTTTTCTCTTTTAACTTAAAGACACCATCCTTTGTTAACTACACTTAATCTGTCATTGAAAATAAAAGATTTCTTATTTTCATTAAGCACCAGTACAATATCAGACTAGACATTATAATCAAGGTATTGTTTGCTAGCAGAGTTCAAAAGGTCTCCCACAGATAGTGAGTAGGATAGGGGTTAGGAGGATCAGGAGGTGCGGAGTCAGTGTGTACAGTCAAAATGAAAAAGTATATGGAATGCGGTGGCAGTGTGATAATGGCATAATCAGATTCAAAAATAATTGTTTTGTATAGAGGTACTCTTTGAACAATAAATAAACCTTTATTTACCTGCATCCATAAATAAGTCATGTTTTTCACCATCTTCTTTGGGGTACTCCCAAACCCAAGCTTGCTCTGTTTCATCAAATCGAGATGGATGTTGGAGTGCATTTACTGGTATTAAAACATCATCAAAAAATCCTAATGTTACTGAAACGAAACATAGACAATTACACTCATTTGTTAAGCATATGTGTTTGAAGTAGGTGATAATGTCACTCCATCTTTAAGATGTGGAGAGTTGAATAATAACTACTCAAGATTTTTTAAGATGAAATGCACAGTTTCCAAATTAGTTTGAGATCATGTATTGTACTGTTCAATCAAGATTTAATTGCATTTTAAATATGAAAGCAAAAAAGTTAGTAATTTTGTAGACTTACCGTGTACGCCTTCTCTACCACAGCTTCTAATTTTGCCTATTAAAATCTCTTCAAGTACTGGTCTGAACACTATGTACCTGAACTTAACTTCAGTGTGTGATGATCCATCCCCGGGAAAAATATATGAATGTCCTATATGTGTAATATCGAATAGTGCTATACATAATCCTACGTTTAGGACAACCTAAAACAAATAAAGGCAATGTATT
This sequence comes from Choristoneura fumiferana, assembly GCF_025370935.1. Taxonomy (NCBI): domain Eukaryota; kingdom Metazoa; phylum Arthropoda; class Insecta; order Lepidoptera; family Tortricidae; genus Choristoneura; species Choristoneura fumiferana. Next base: position 10,675,101 of record NC_133479.1, on the reverse strand, counting down.
AAGTCATTCTCTGAGAAATTGCAAACTTTTTTTAAATATTACCACCTTATTTGCCAGCTTCCTATTAAGTAAAGTAGTTATAGATTCTGTAAGACTTTGATGGAAATGCTCTGGTGTAACTCGTATCACGTCTTTCATCTCTGCTAACACGAACATTTTAATTGCAAAATAAAAATAAAAAGTTTTAGTTTTTCGTGAAAACAATCAAAACACCACAGCACGACACACATGCTTTTGACAGTTGACTTGCAGTTGACAAAAGTTTTTTTTTATTAAATTTTTATTTTTTTTTTTTTTTTTGGAGATTGTGGCTTGGTAACGAGACCTTTAAGCCAAGTCTTTATTTTAGAAGTCTTGTTTTTGATCACTTGAATTCACTTATTTCACTATATTTTTCCAATTGTATTTTTAATATATTTGTAGAGAGGAACGAAGCAATTTGTGTTTTTCAATAGGTCAGTGAGGCGGCGGGAGGATTCTTCAGCTTGATTTATTTCGCTGGCAAGTATCAGTCTGTCTAGTGCATAGCTATGACATTTGAATATAATATGGTCTAGGTCTCCAACGGCGTTATTGCACGCAGAACAAATATTAGTGTTAACAATACCGAGCCTGTACAAGTGGAATGGTGCATTGCAATGACCAAACCGAAGCCTGTTTATGATAGTTATAAAATCCCGACTGGCAATCTTCAAATCATGGTACCACGGCTTGACGGGTAAATCAGTTTGAATATTTCCGTACCATTTTCCTTTCTCTTCTTGATCTTTCTTCCACATGTCTGTCCAGTATCTTCTTACATCTCTGCGAAACGTACTATAAAAGTCGGTCAGAGGACGTGCACTATATTTTGTACATCCAACATATTTAATCCTTTGAAAGCAGTCTGGTCTGCGATTTCGTTACCAGTTATTCCTTTATGAGAAGGAATCCACATAAAGGATACTTCGATCTGTTTTAGGGAGAAGCTGTACAAAATATTCCTAATTTTGTATAATAAATAATTAGTTTGTAATGTATTTTGAAATTTTCTAGCGATTTAATTACACTAAGTGAGTCAGATAGTATTAGAAAATCCTTATAATTATTTACACATGAGATACGTTTAAGCGCTTCAATAATAGCGTATGCTTCTGCAGTGAATATGCTACAATTGTTGTCTAGTACAAAACTTTGAGAAAACTTAATTTGCGGATCATATACTGCACTACGAACATACCCTCACCCTTACTGCCATCAGTATAGAGAGTATAGTATTTACTGTTTTTGTGTAGAAATTCTAGAAGCTCCTGATTACTATGAACTTTATCACTGATAACTGAAATTTCAAAGGCCACACTGGTAAATGGAAATGAGTAGCAAGGAGAAATACTACTAGTGTAAATTTTAGAGCAAACATTTTTAATTTCCAGAATGATGTTACTGAGCTTGGGTGACTTACAAGCCAGAAGATCACTGCTAGACAGCAGTGGAGCTGCGATTGCCCTTTGGCCAGGTAATATACTTTCTATAACTAAATTATTATTTTGTGAAATAATCTTGGCACAAAATCTCATGAACAACAATAATCTTCTAAGGATGAGTGGCATTGTAGCAGTTTCCACTTCCATTGCTCTAACAGGTGTTGTTTTATAACATAACGTGGCTTTAGCGAATAAAACCCAAGATTATAAAAAATACAGTTTAATACGTGTGCTACAAGGGTAACAGATTAAAGAAGAATGACATGTATGTAGTGGCACTTTGACACTGGATGTGACAAACTTTTAAACGCCTGTAGAGTACGAATAGCAACTTTGCTGTAGATGCTCCCAATGCACTCAAGCGGCTATTAGGGGCCGGAACATCTTCCCGCCTCGTTGAAAGGAACAACTTTCAACACTCTTCTTCAGACGTAGGTAGTGGGCAAAGACGAACCAGGGGTCGCCTCACGCACCCTCTTGTGGTCAATATATCTGCCACTCTGGATATGCCGTCGGGTCCGGGAAACAAGCGGGTGACTCTACCAAGTCGCCAGTGCAGCGGTGGAACATGATCTTCGTGCAGCAGTACAAGATCTCCGACGTTCAACTTTGTAGTGTTCGATGATTCGCTAATAGTTAAATTTTCTTGAGTATTTATATCGGAATATTCAAATAACGTGGGCAGATTAGTTTTGTATTTTCTCAAGTTAAAACAACGCGCCCTTAGAGCTTCTGAAACATATTTTTGTATGTGGAGCAATTCACGTTCGTCATTAGCGCCTGTAATCAGGTCGTCTACGTAAAAATCCCTTTTGATTACATTTTTTATGAGCTCGTCGCCCTGTTCCTCTGCGATCTGTGACAAACAGCGTGTGCTTAAATAACTCGCACTTGCGGTTCCGTAAGTGAGAGTATTCAGTTGCAGGGTTCTGATGGGCCTAGACTCGTCTTCTCTCCACAGAATCAACTGTAAATTTCTATCATCGTGATGTACCAGCACTTGGCGATACATCTTTTCAATATCGCCAGCCAAGATGTATTTGTACTGTCTTGCTCGAATCAAAATGGAGAAAAGCGAGTCCTGAACATTCGGACCCACCATGAGAATGTCATTTAATGAGAGACCGGAGGAGGAGGGCGCCGAGCCGTCAAACACAACTCGAAGGGATGTAGATTCACTATTGCTTTTGAATACAGGATGATGACATAAAAAGTAATTAGGGTAAGGATTAGCTATAGTAGACTCCGATAAGTGCCCTAAATTGGCGTATTCATTAATAAACTTTGCATATTCTACCTTTAAATCAGGGTTACGTTTGAATTTCCTTTCGAGGTTCAAGAATCGTTTCCTTGCCATATAATACGAGTCACCAAGTTTTTCAGGGGACTCAGTTAGTGGAAGTCTTACACAATATCTACCTGAATCGAGCTGAAAGGTGTGAGATAAAAAATGGTTTTCACAATACTGATCCGTTTCGTTCATTTTATGTGAAGTATTAGGGACGTCCTCTATGTCCCAAAATTTGGACAACATTTCGTCTACTTTATCTTCAGCAGAATGAGAAAGAGTAGCGTGATTGCAACGAAATGTTTTATTTAATTTTGCTGTATCAATGGGACCTGATATTAACCAGCCTAGCTCGGAGCTTCGAAGCCTAGGATTGCAAGGACCAGTGGACAATTGTTCGTTACCTATTAAATCCCAGAATAGGTCTGCTCCAATCAGCACATCAATTGGAGCCGACTGGTTGAAGTCAGGATCCGCGAGTTTTATATTTTCTGGTAGTTTAAATCCGTTTATATTTATTGTATTTTTAGGTACATTGCCAGTTAGCTCTTTAAGAATTAAACACGATAATGTAACCTTAAATTTATTGTATAGTGAGTTTATTTGTATATTGCAGATTTCTACGATGTTTTTGCCAGAGCTGTTACCGATTCCTATGACCTTTAGACAGTCAATAGGTTTTGTTCGCAACGATAATTTTTCTTGAAGAGCCTTGGATATAAAGGAGGACTCACTACCGCTATCTAAGAGGGCGCGGACCTTTAAGGTGTTTTTGGTTTCGGGGTTAATTACTTCTATGATTGCAGTCGATAAAAGGACGGATTTATTTGAACTCGTTACATTTACAATAGATGATTGATTGATTAGTGTCGCGTTGTCATTTGCTACGCGTGTCACTTTAATCGAAGCTTGGTTTGAAACTGTCGCGACGTTTTCGGCGCTGGGCACAGTATTGGTCGATTGGCATGGACCTGCCGCGAAGTTTTCGACGCCTGGCACAGTCCAATTTACTTGGTGTGAATCCATCGCACTGTCATTTTCAGCGCATGGCATGGTTTCAGACACTTGGCGGAGTACTACCGCGTTATTCATAACGCATGGCGTAAGCGCCCCGTGAAGCAGGCTGTTATGCATTTGGTTGCAATGACGGCAGGGACCCCCGCGACAATCACGCGCGCGGTGACCTTGTCTTAAACAATTAGCACACAATTTATACCTAGTCACGTCTGCTAACCTCTCTTGAATTGATTTAGACTGAAATTTCGGACATTCAAAGACTTTATGATTTTCATCACAAATGACACAGTAGCTAGCAGATTTGTTTTGATTGGTGAATGTAACCGATTTTGAATTCTGAGAAGTGCCTGCAAATGATTTAATGAATTGTGGGCGCTCTTGTTTATGATAATGCTGGCTTGTTGTAGGCGACGATCGTGGCGATGAGGATGTAAATTTTTGTGCATAGTTTTCACCTTTATTTCTGTTTAAAGCCTCAAGTACATCAGCACGATCGATCAAAAATTGTTTAAATTGCTCAAGAGTCGGTAGATCGTCCAGCATGTTGCGATGCTCTTCCCACTTCGTAAGTGTGCGAGTATCTAATTTAGCAGCGAACATGAAAATGAGAAGCACGTCCCACTTGTCTGTTGGCTGGCCTAGGCTGTGTAAAGCACGTAAATTCTTTGTAACGTGGTCAACTAAGAATCGCAACGACCTTTCAGATTCTCGTGTAAGCGCGTTAATGCTAAACAATGAGCTAAGGTGATGATTAATCAGCAAACGTTTATTATCGTAACGCTCCACGATCATACCCCACGCCTCCGGATAATTAGACGCGGACACTTCTAAATTGGAAATAATACGCGCTGCATCGCCCTCTAAGTACGAAATAAGGTATTGAAATTTATGAACCGGTTTGATACGACTATTGTTATGAATTAAACTCTCAAACGTGTCCTTAAATTCAAGCCAGCGGAAATAGGTGCCGTCAAACTTGGAAATTTCCAATAAAGGTAATTTAAATCCAGGGTCCTGATGATGATCATGACAGCATTGACTTTCACTTGCAATAGAAAGGCGCCTTTGCTCCATTTCAATTTTGTTGTGACTTTCTATTAACGTCTTAGCTGTAGCAATATTAATTACAATGCTGTCCTCAATGCTTTCACGTTCATCACCCTCATTTGCCAAATTATCAGGACTTAAAACCTCTATCCGATTCTGCACGTCCTCGAACTTCACTGACAAGCTTTCAAGCTTACTAAGTTTAAGACCAAGCTCCGCTAGCTGCACATTCGTTATTTCAGCCAGCTCGCCTATGCCACTTAAGTAATTTTTAAATTTAGTAATTTGTCCTTTAATAGAACTTCGCATCGTTAAAAGGTTCTTCAGTTCCTTAAAGGGACTGAGATCGCTTGGTTTGTCAGCGTTGTTCTGCATCGCGATTAAAATATACGCTCAAATCGCAAACAAAGTATGCAATATAGGTAAGTAATAAATAGCTCACGTTCCTTAAAACGCTGCACTCGCCGGTACTGGGAAACCGGTTGCGCTCGCACAGCTGATCTGAGCAGCCTCTGCTATTGACCCGTTACGTTGACGAGCCGGCCGGCCGGCGCGGCGCAGTCTAGGTATCCTGGAATAGTCGGCAATATATGTGAGAACTAGCGTATTTAATGCACTTCAACAATAACTTTTAACAATAACCTTGTGTAAGTAAATTAAATTGAAGTTAACTTTATCACATTAATTGTGCGTATTTATTTACCTATAAATCAAAATATAATATCGAATACCTAAGACGAAACTGTAGCACTTATTTTTATGTTTAATATTAAGAAATTTACAGTATATTTGTAACAATGGGCCACCATGAACTTAACTATTTGGTTATTTAAAACAGAACGGAGGTAGATACCTACAGAACTGCTGTTATAATGCAATTAACTTATTGTTATGTCGCAGTTAAAAAAAATAACAGTGTTTAGACTGCTTAAAAGACGATATTTACACAGTTGGAGATGAACTTTCAACTATTTAAATAGAAAATTGTTTACAATTTTGACTATTTAAACAGAATGTGAACAAATGAATTGATGGGGCGTGGAAGGAACAAAGGAATGCACTTATCTCGTAATTAGTTAGACTGCGCTGCTCGGTTTGATGCTCAAATGATCCAGTGACGATTTAGCGACGATGTCTTAATAAGACCACATAAAACTCCATCCACTCCGAATTGATTGATTCTTCAACTCTGCATACGCGCCTTGTAACTTGAAGATCGCCGAACTCGTAGTTTTACTTTTTGTTATTTAATTTAATTGACTTTATTTGTATATAGTTTCCCCTCATGGATCACCAATTTATGTTTTATAACATAACGTGGCTTTAGCGAATAAAACCCAAGATTATAAAAAATACAGTTTAATACGTGTGCTACAAGGGTAACAGATTAAAGAAGAATGACATGTATGTAGTGGCACTTTGACACTGGATGTGACAAACTTTTAAACGCCTGTAGAGTACGAATAGCAACTTTGCTGTAGATGCTCCCAATGCACTCAAGCGGCTATTAGGGGCCCGGAGCAGGTGTAGAGCACATGGCACCTGATATTACTCTGATAGCTTTGTTCTGTAAAATATCTAGTTTTTTAGTGTGTGGGCTATTTATATAAGCAAAACAACTATAGTCAAAGTGGCTTCTTACAATAGCTTTGTACAAACAAGATAATGTTTGGGGATCAGCGCCCCATGTTACTCCAGCTAGGCATTTCATAATGTTAAATCCTTTTAATGCATTGGATAATATATATTTAATGTGCATTTCAAAAGTTAGTTTAGTATCAATTACCACTCCTAAAAACTTATGTTGGGGAACATTTGGAATGATCTCATCATTATAAGTTATAACATCAGTTGGATTGTCTTTTGTAAACAATAATACACTACTCTTAGAAGGGTTAATTTTCAATTTTAGTATGTTGTTATAATAAGAGTGCAGATCTTTGAGGGCTTTATTAACATAGTTAATAGCTTGATCAATATTATAATTAATGCTGTATATGACTAAGTCATCAGCAAATTGTAGTACCTTAACATTATTCATATTTACATATTTACAAATTTCACTTGTATATAAGTTATACAGCAATGGAGATAATGTGGCTCCTTGCATTGTACCTTTGGATACAGTTCGAGGTCCATACATATTATTGTTATGTCTTATATACAAAGTCCTATCTGTTAAAAAGTTATAAATCCATTTGCACAATAAGCCAGGTATTTGTAGGCTAGACATAACTTGTACAAGAATTGAGGGACTTACATTATCAAAAGCGCCTTGTACATCTAAGAAAACACAAGCAACACTAGATTTATTACATTTTGCATTTTTCAGGTCTTCGATGAGAGAGACAAAGCTGTCGGCACAACTTCTTCCGCGACGGAAACCATACTGAATTGGAGGGATAACGGAATTGGCTTCTATAAAATAATCGAGCCGAGTTTTAATCATATTCTCAAAGATTTTACCTAAGCATGAAGACAGAGAAATTGGGCGATAAGAAGTTGCGTCTTCAGGTGGTTTTCCTTGCTTATGTATTGGAATGACACATTGTGTTTTCCATGACTGTGGTATGATTTGCAGTACCCAAAGGGAATTAAGGATATTTAGAAATAGCTTTTGAACTGAGAGATCCAAATTCTTAATCAGTATATAAGGAAAATCATCTAGACCAGGCGTTGTATTTTTACGAGACTGTAAACTGTGGATGAATTCTCTCCATGAAAAAGGATCAAGCAAAAACTTGGATGAATCGCGATTGTTGTTAAGGCAAAAATAATTTTCAAGATTCTCAGTGGAATTGTGATTATCATTGTTTGTTAATTTATCCAGTAAAGGGCCAATAAATTCATCATTAAGAGATTTATTAGTAGTTTTAATTCTTTTAAACATTTTAATATATTTCCAAATTAAACTAATAGGGGTAGTTCTGTTAAAACTGCCACAAAGCCTTCTCCAACTACACTTTTTTTCTTCTGCTATTGTTCTTTTTTTAATAGCATCTAGTTTTTTGTATTTAATGAAATTTTCTACACTAGGATTGTTTCTATAGAATTTTAATGCTTCATATGAATCAATGACACTTTGTTCGCATTTACTGTTCCACCAAGGTGCAGGAGGCTTACTTCTAAAGTTAGAAGTTTTAGTAAATTTAGGAATGCAATTTAATTTTAGAGAGTTAAGCTGCGAACAGAATTGGTCATAAGTCTTGAGTGGATTTTGAGCATCTAACACTATATCTTTAAAATATTCTTTAGAAAGTTCACAGTACTTTTTCCAGTCAGTTTTATTGTATAGAAACGTTTCCATTGGGCATTAATTTGATATTTATCAACGGACATTATAATATTTGTTATAGTAGGAAAATGGTAGCTACCCATGTTGTCATCGCTTACAGACCACGCGCAAAGTGGTGCTATATTCGGACTTGTGAAACTGATGTCTATTGCAGAGGGGTTGCAATTAGGATAATTTATTGTAGTAAAGTTACCATCATTAAGGATACACAAATTTAAATCGTCGATTAAATCGAATAATTGTTGACCGCGACCTTTTGTAGATACGCAGCCAAAGGCAATATGATGTGCGTTAAAATCTCCTGATACAAAGATTGGTTTAGGTAAATTATTTATTATGCTACGTAATCTATCTATTCTTATATTTCTGTCTGTTGGAGGCCAGTACACGCATAAAATGGTAAGGTCACCACTTTCTGTAGAGATTGATATTGCTATAGATTGAATATCTTCGTAAAAAGTAGTTTGTAGAGGCTTGTACTTAAATGATGGCTTTATTAAAATAGCGACACCGCCATGACCATTATCAGCATTGCGAAAATGTAAATTGTAATTTGGAATGTTGGTGATACGGGTATCTGAAAACCAGGTTTCGTTAAGAAGACATATATCTATTTTATTTTTGTGTAAAAAATTTATTAGTAAGGGTTTTTTATTATGAAGACTTTGAATATTAAACTGAGCGATACGAAGTTGTGAAGTTGTAGCTAGATCCATTAATTAAGGCAGGTTTTTGAAAAGTAAATCTTTGATAGATTTCGTCGTAACTGGAGAATCGTCTGCTTTGTTAGCAATCGCTATTAGAGTGCGCACAATAGTCATTGTCAAATCGTTATTGGTCATTAAAAGATTTTTTAAGTCAACTATTTTTGAGGGAGAGCTTGTGGATGCCAGGTTTTTGGAATTGTTGTTTATTGTAGTGTCTTGTGGTTGTTTCGAGATAGGTTTTTGGATCAATGGAGGAAATTCATCCCTTTTAGAGTCTGTAACACTTGCATAAGTTATTTTGGTTTTCTTTTCTTGGATTTTTCTCATTTTAATGGGGCACATTTTAGAAATAGCTAAGTGAGCTCCACCACAATTTATACAGCAGAGCTCAGTTGGTTTGTCACAATCTTTGTACGAGTGTTCACCTGAACAGCAGCTGCATCGCTGCTTCCCGTTGCATACTTTTGCAGAGTGGTTAAATTTGAAGCAGCGATAGCACTGCTGTAAGGGTGGGACATAGTCAAATACTCTGTAGGAAAACAGATCGTATTGCACACTATCTGGCAATGTATTTGACAGGAATGTAATACTCACTGTCTGTAGAGGTACCCTATTCTGACCGACTTTTTTAGTAAAGCGCCGTACCGCGACGATGTCGAAGCTGGAAGACAGTTTACTGTACAACTCCTTATTGGAAATGTTTTGTGGTACATACCGTATTATGCCCGTTCGTTCTATTTGCGCAGCCGGGATATAAGCTTTCATGTTATATTTTTCCATGAATTTGGTATTGTTTAAAAAGTTGTTCGCCGTATTATACTGCTTGAAGATCGCTGTTATTTTATTCGCATTTATTCTGCGAATGGCCACCACACCTTTCACCTCCGCAGCAAAAATATGGTTCAGGTAAATTGGACTTTTGTTACCTAGCTTTTCCTTATTGTCCTTGCTCTCAATGAACACTTTAAATTCGACATTTAACGAATTTTCGGGATACAACCGTTTATAATTAGGCTTTAGATAGGGTAAATACAAATCATCCTCGTTGGAGCCTTCTCCATTCTCCTCGGGCACTGATGCCCTTTTCCTGGCCTTGATAACTGGAGGGCTATCGCCTCCTCCTTCGTCACCAATCATGTTTAGAAACGTTTTGAACACTTTTCATAACTTTTCAGCTGATAAAATCAAGATAGATCGCAAAAACAACTTAAATAAAACTCAGAGCGCGCGCTTCGTTTAAGAGTTCCCGCCAGAATCTTTTTTTTTTTTTTTTTTTTTTTTTTTTTTTTTTTTTTTTTTTTTTTAATTAATTAATAGTGCTTTGAATAGTGCTGCCACTATGTTGTTACCGGTTTTCAATGAACCTAAAAAAACTCATATTTTCTATATAATGTGAAACTTTCTTTTGGAAATTTGGCATATTATGTTAACAGCTCGCAGTAAAATCGTCTGCCGGCGTCGAAACAATGAACTTAAATATCTTCTGATCTATCTATGACACTGACAGTGAGTTTGATAAACGAAACGAAACGATTGGCGGCAATTCCTTCTTGCTTGTCAGTCAGTCGTAGTTAGTTGGTTGTTTTGTTTGAGTAAAATCAAAATTAAAATTGAAATAGGACGATCATTACGGGGTTTTCGAAATATTGAAAGGGAAAAAAAAATGTTATTCAGAACACAGCCTGATAAATCAAAATCTGAAGATACATTTCAACCACTTGAATTGGAAAGACATAATGTAGACTACAAGGATCGCTCTCAACGATTTTATCAAGTTTCTCGAGATTTTTCCAAGCAATATGCGCATATTTATTCAGCTAGGCTCAATACTTTCAGAAATATCTTGGATTCCGTTATTTTTAAAAAGTGGTCAAATAAGTACAAGATACTCAAATTGTGCGAGTTACGTGAAAAGGACACCACTTGTATCATAGTAGGCACGCTGTTTAAACTTCAAGAATTAAAACCTAGTATTTTGAAACAGCTTTCTGATCAATTGGAGATAATTCCTCAGCCATCAAGGTAGGATTCAATGTAAATAACTTGTTTTTAACAGATTTCTAAAAAAAGTCATTTTTTGTTTTAACTTTTTTTAACCTAAGTTGAATAATGCCTGATGTAAATGGTCTGCCTAAAGCAAAGGGGGGTCCCATATATAACTTTAACACTAACCTAACCTATGTAGTTGGGACCCCCTTTGCTTTAGTTCAACGTGTAAATGTGTTTGCAGGACTCATTTTGTCCATGACTCGGACACCATTGTGTTAGAAGATGAATTGCAAAGGATTAAACTAGTTGGTGACTGCATTGACGTTCATAAGGTTGTTACTGGAGTTGTCTGTGCAATATTAGGTGAGTTCATACAATTTCAATACTGATACCAAATTTAACAATTTTTAGGGTTGGTCTCCTAGGGACTTCTTACAATGATCTGTAGTCTGTTGTGGTTGAGAAACACTGCATTAATAAGGTATTTCACTCCAATAATTTTCTGAAGTCAACTACCTTATTCATAAGAGAAGACGGTTAACATTTTAAAAACATATTTGCAGGTTCTGAAGATGAAGATGGCATATTCACGATTAAGGATATTTGTTGGGCTGGCTGTAACATACAAAAACCATTGCCTACACTTGACTCCGATAAGTATGTGTTCCCCTAAAGAAGATAAGCATTACTTTTACAAGATGATTGTAAAACCTTTTGAGTGCACATTTTATTACAATCTACCTAAGTTGGTATGGTACTGCCCAGTTAAATGCTAATAGAATAAATTCAATTTAATTTCAGTGCAGAAAACATGTACAGTGGACAGCACCATATTTGTCACAACAATGTGTGCATCAATTTTTGATACAGCACTATTTCTAGGGCTGGTAGGATGTGTTAGATATTTTGGCTTGCTCTGCTGTAGCAGATATTTATTAGTGATACAACAGACCTCTGTTTCCGTTTCCGCAACTGCGGAAGTTCCGCACGCTTTTTAACATTTAATTTTGTTTCTGCTTCTGTTTCTGCAACTTTTATAATGGAAATATATTGATAGAAAGAAAGAAAGAACGAAAGAAAGGTTTATTTTGGTTCCATAAGCACAACCTAAAACTAAGGAGGAGGAGGAGGAGGGGAGGAATGGAAGTTTACGACGGTTGAATGAGAATTGAGAGGGACGCAGGCGCGGCGGGCGAGGTGCGTACGAGTCGCCTGGCGATAGAGCGCGCGGGGGAGGGGTCAGCCAGCGGGTGGCTATATGAACATCTTGGATAAAATGGCTCGTTTTATGCTCTTGTTGTACAATCTACTATTGATATATTACATACCATTACATAATTCGTCTTTATAGATACATTGTTTTGGCTTCTGGACTGAACATGGCTTCTGATGCTTCTGAGCACTTGTTTTCTCTTCACTTGTTTGTGGAGTGGTTGGCTGGAATGTCTGGCACTGCACAGTATCAAGAGGAGCTGTCCAAAATCGTCAGGGTAATAATTGCAGGTATAATTAACTTTAGATACTTGTTATGTGAAGTTTGGTCTCCAGCCAGACCAATTGAATCAACTCATTTTCTATGCATAAAAAGATTCATCAACTAAAAATCATTATTTCAAGGGTCAATATTGTTTACATATTGATAGTGCTAGCGGTACGCCAAAAAAAGCTGCACATGGTGTTAAAAGCATGAAATTCAGACCGATTGATCTTTAGGCCATAAGAATCAATTTGACTCGTAGCATGAAAAAAAAAACAAAAAAGGACGTAACGTAGTTATGACAACATCTTTTTTTTTATGTGCAGCTTTTTACTGAATTTCGGGGTGTATTGGAAATATGAGGATTTTCAATGATACAAGTATTTATTCATATTTTGTTTCTGTCAAAGTAATTAATTCATTGTGGGAATCTCCAAACAAAACTGAACAAAAAACCAAAAGAATCTCAAAATCAAATTACAAAGTAGTGTCTTTTTCTGTTTTCCAGGTGGATTATTTGTGAGCCATTCAAATGAAATGACAGTCACAGAATCAAATGTCATATCATCAGTGGACTCAGTGGATTCTTTCTGTGCTGCTGTCAGTTCTGTGGCACCATTGGACATCATGCCCGGATGCAATGACCCTGCTGGAGTTATGCTACCTCAGAAACCTTTGCATTATTGTGTGTACCCTTTTGTTTATAAATATTGTAACAAAATGGCTGAAAAATATTTTAGTCTACTGCAAGGTACAGTCAAGTGCAAAGATATTGACACAGCCAAAATTACAAAAATATGTATACACAACCTTAATGTGAAGTGCATAAAGTCGTGTATACATATTTTTGTAACCTTGGCCTTGACTTGCACTTGACTGTACACAATTTGGTTTGCTTTTATCACTTACTATTGGCTTGATAATAAGTTTGTTCATATATTTTTCTATTAAATTACAAATATCATCATAATCATCATCATCCCAGCCTATATATGTCCCACTGCTGGGCACAAGCTTCCTCTCAGAATGAGAGGGCTTGGGCCGTGGTTCCCACGCCAGCCCAGTGCGGATAGAGAACTTCACACACACCATTGAATTGCTTCGCAGGTTTGTGCAGGTTTCCTCACGATGTTTTCCTTAACCGTAAAGCTCGTGATAAATTTGAAATGTAATTTCGCACATGAATTTTGAAAAACTCAGGTGCAAACCGGGGTTTGAACCCACGATCCTCTGCTTGAGAGGCCATAGGTCAAACCACTTGTGTATTTTTGTATGTTGTATTTTGTTTTTTAACTCAAAAAGTATTACACCGATTTTAAAAATTCTTTCACTATTAGAATGCTAAATTATTCCAAAGTGGCATAGGCTATTTTTATTACCAGAAAAAATTAGGGTTCCGTACTAAAATTTCAATAATGTAATTCAAAGTCGCTGTGTGAAACTATTGATGATAGAACAAAAAAAATGTTCTACGATATTAAAGAATATATTAATATCTTATCTACAAAAAAGTTCGCGATACCATATGTCCAACTATTGTAGTTATGTCACGATAACTACTTTTTTACATTTTGAAAGTTGACAGAAATGCAATCTAAAATCAGACCATGTTATCCATCCATCCATCCATCCATCCATCCATCCATAGCAGCCCTTAGTCCGTCCGTCTGCGGAGGCCCTCTCCATTTCTCCACACTTGGCGATCGACAGCCACATGCTCCACCCGCCTGTCGGCAGATATCGTCCTTCCACCTCATTGGTGGTCTCCCTCTACTGCGAGTGTTTTCACGAGGTCCCCACTCGAGTGCTCGCCTCGCCCATCCATACCTTTGAATCAATCCTTATCGAAATAAATAATTTCATATTCAACACGGTTTGAATACCTGCATTACTTTTTGAATAATTCAAACGGACATTCCATTCAAAAGATATTACGAATTTAAAAATATCAATCTAACCAAAAAATGCATTTACTCTACGTTGACGCGCCCCGGCTTTGCGCGGGTCCGGGTGTAGTTTTTCGGAAATGGAGCTGAAAAATGATTGTGAAGTAGACATGGGTAATCTCGACTCCGACAAGGGATCTGGTTCACTAAATCCAGCTCCGGTATCGGTACCGAATTCGCTTATTCACTCCGACTCCTTTATTGTCTCCGGTTCTTTCGAGCGATTATTAGTTTGTCTATGGCCAATCCGGCTCGGTTCGGTACCAAGGTACTGAAGTACCGATTCGTGCTAATGACTCTTTTGAATCTGTGAGTCACTTTGGATTTAGGTACTTACTACTGGCGAACCGGCTCCGGAGATCGGCTCTGAAATTGGTATTATGCTATCCCTCTTCCTCTCTTGATAAATGCTATTAGCGTGAGCGGGACGGCACATATCCGATCCGACGTAATTGAACGAAAGTGAAGTGAGTGCTGAATCGCCGATCGCGAGTTGCTCGATCAGAGTTAGTAACTCCTCGGAATCGATAAGATTTGAAAGGAGTCAATAAAATAAGAAATAAGGGATTCGGATCCGCTTAAGGACCGCTTAAGGAAGGCTTGTTACTTTTGAATCTTCAGATCCGTATTTACCCATCTCTAGTGTGTAGTGTCCTTAATAGTGACCTTTTTATAGTTCTGTGCCCAAAGGGTAATAGAAACGGAACCCTATTACTAAGACTCCACTGTCCGTCTGTTTGTCTGTCACTAGGCTGTTTCTCATGAACGGGCGTTACAGCTAGACAGTTGAAATTTTCTCAGATGATGTTTTTCTGTTGCCGCTATAATATTGTTAATAATATTGTTATTGTTATTATACTAAAAACAGAATAAAATATATATTTAAGGGAGCCTCCCCCATACAGCAAACGTGTTTTTTTTGTTACGTTTTTTGCTAATGTCTAATGTTGTATAGGTACGGAACCCTTTGCGCGGGAGTCCGACTCGCACACATGGCCGGTTTACTTTGTCCGTGCGAAGCCGGGGCGGGTTGCTAGTATTAAATAAAAAAGATTAATTTACATTTCAGGTCTCTTCCCAAAGGCAATGGGGTACAAATCATTTAACAGGGTGTCAAATCCTTATGAATGTGAAGTGGCAGGTAATTATAATTTTAACCACATGCTTTGTTATGCACACTAATTATATTACCAGTTTGCAATTAATGTTGACATGCATGCTACAGAAATTAAGCTAAAGTCTTGGTTAAATTTTTTTTTCTTGTTACTTATATCAAAAGTTTGTAAAGCAAATCCTTTTTTCAGGTTTTCTTTGTTTAGGCTCTTCAGGTGAACCCTTAAAAGATATCATGAGATATAGTAAACTTGATGATCCCCTGGAAGTTATGACGAAAACATTGCAATGGCGCCACATGGCACCAACCTGCCCTGACACAGTTCCATGCACACCCTGTACTGATACTGATCCATTTACTATATACAACTGTCCTACTTTATATTTTAGCGGTAATTGTGAAGAATTTGCTACCGATTTATATGAAGGTAATTTGATTTTATATTAAGTATACTAACTTCTGCAACTTGATCTGCCAAGTGTTATGCAATTTTCCAGGATAAAATCTATCTATGCTCCAGAATCTATCTCCAGATTTTATCTAAATTGGTTCAGCAATTTAAGCGTGAATAGGTAATGTGCAAAGAGACAGAGATATTTTCGCATTTATAACATTAGTAAGGATCCAAAACTCCACTGGTCAAAGCTACCTTGTATTTGTAATGTCATTCTTGTTGTTACAGGAGATGGAGGCCAACGTGTAAGGCTGGTGTGTGTTCCCGATTTTTGTCTCACGAAAACAGTTGCTCTTGTAAACCTAGCTAACTTAGAATGTTACAGTATGTCATTTTCCTGAATATTGCATCATCTGATTGTGATACATTTTTCTACGAATTAGATGAGTGATTATTATATGTTTAGTAATTCTAAAATATTTTCATTTAAAATAAATCCAATCATTCCACAATACCAACGTATTTAATAACGTTTTTAGTGGTATTTCTTCTGTTACTGAAAATCTTTTGAAATCCATCACTTCCAAGATTGGTTAGTTACGTTTACGATTATGCTGCTTGCTATTTTAAGACGACAGTTAGGGCTATGCGGTATTGGGCTTGATGGCAATACCGGTATTATTCCGGTATTCAAATTTTGAAAACCGGTATCCCGGTATTTCGGTAATTTTTCGGTATTTTTCCAAATTTTCCCTTTATTTTTCTTTCTTTCTGTATAAGTCTGTTGTTTTGTTGAAATATAACCAATATACATGAAAAGCAATTAATAAACTTCCCTTTTAATGAGCAAGTATTAAAATAAAAAAACTTAAGTTGTTAATTGTTAACTAATACTTATATAATATGGAATTAGATTCTCTAATTCTTCGGTGAAAATTGTTTCACCGATTATTAGTTCCCAACCAAATTTTCGCATAATTTCTTTCGCTTGTACGAGGCTCATTAAATATCCAGTTCAAGCTTGTAAGGTCTCTACTGATGAAATCTTCGCTCCGCCCGGAACCAGCTCAGCTCCAAAACCCCGAGAGCTTTCAGCTCAAACTTCAAACCATTTCGAATGCCTAGGTAGCGACGTGGACGATTACAACGACGGGTTTGTGGAAGCTGTCCATACGATCGGATCTAACTTCTTCAAAACCCGCCGTACTAGAACCAATAAGCTCTCGCGCTCTGGCCTTAGGCTCATGGAGGTGAGGCGTGAGATGCTGCTACAGTCTTCTGGTGACGCTTAATTGTCGCTATCAGCAGTTCAATAGGCAGATCTCAAAATCTCTGAAGCGCGATGTACGCCGATTTAATACTAATAAATAGCATTGAAAAGGCTATTGAGCGTATCAGAGGATCTAAGGTGTTTAACAGGGATCTGTCTGTAAGTCAAAGCCGGTTAATGAAGTTGAAGACCGACGACGGCAGAATCATTTCATCCAAACCTGAGCTGTTGGGGGAAAACGAGAGGTTTAATGGACAGCGACACGACAACCCGAACACCCGTCGAAAATCTAGCTAAAGACCCGAGGGCTAGATTAACCCGACACTATCACGAATACATCCCAGACGTCAGCCTGTACGAGATTAGTATAGCCCTCAAATAGCTTAAGAATGACAAAGCCCCGGGTGACGATGAAATTACAGCCGAACTCTTGAAGGCGGGTGGTAAACCAGTCCTTAAGGACCTCAAGACGCCGTTTAGTTCCGTCCTCCAGCAAGGGGGAACACCGAAAGCATGGAACAGAAGACAGTGGTGGTGCTCATCTTCAAAAAAGGTGATAACACCTTGCTGAAGAATTATAGATCCATCTCACTTCTGAGCCATGTTTACAAGCTGTTTTTCAGGGTCATCACAAATCGTCTCGCAAGCAGGTTTGACGATTTCCAGCCTCCCGAACAAGCCGGCTTCCGAAAACCTATAGTACCGTAGACCACATGTACGTTGCGGCAGGTTATACAGAAGACCGAAGGGTATAACTTCCCCCTTTGCCTTGCATTTGTGGACTACGAGAAAGCCTTCGATTCGATCGAGACTTGGGCTGTGATGCAGGTTCTCCAGCGGTGCAGTTGACTACCGGTATATCGGAGTGTTGAAGTGTCTAGTGTCTGTACAAAAACGCCACTATGTCCGTCCGATTACATGACCAGAGCACGAAGCCTATTCCTCTGCAGCGGGGAGTCAGACAAGGAGATGTGATCGCTCCGAAACTGTTCACCGTTGCATTGGAGGATGCTTTTAAGGTTCTGGACTGGAAAGGACGAGGCATCAACATTAATGGCGGGTACTTCACTCGCCTTCGATTCGCCAACGATATTGTAGTCATGGCTGAGACCATGGAAGACTTCAGTGCTATGCTCGCCGACCTCAGCAGTTTCCGACCGAGTTGGCCTAAAAATGAACATGGGCAAGACGAAAGTCATGTCTAACTAATTTCCATGTAGTCCCAACTCCCGCAATAGTCGGGGGCTCTGCGCTCGAAGTTGTTGACGACTATGTATACCTGGGACAAACGGTCCAGTTAGGTAGGTCCAACTTCGAGAAAGCTTACACTACAAATAAACAAAGCAAACTTGTGCGCGGTAAATTTGAAATTTGAAAGTAGATTAAGAGGTAAGTAACTTCAAAAGCCATAAGTCTGAAGACAAGTTATTAAAAGTGCTTTCCTGTTTGAAATTAAAGTCGACTATTACTATTTTAAGCACAAGTCAAAATACCGAAAAACCGGTTTTGTAGATATTTAATACCGGTATTGAAAGAGGGGAAAAAATGACCGGTATCCCGGTTTTTCGGTAATACCGAATACCGGTATCCATGCCCTAACGACAGTACAAGAGAACTTAGTGACGTATCTGGTAAAAATCGGTCTTGAAATGGGAATGCGATAGAAATGCAAAGCACAGTTGCTTATTAAACCGGGCTTTAATTTGCCCAAGGGTCAATATGTGAAACGCATTATAATATAAACTAACTAGCTTCGTAAACGCGGTTGATTTGGCTGTCACTGTCAGTTGGACGGCTAGGTCCATTTGGTCTAGAGGTGGGTAAATCCGGATCTGAAGATTCAAAAGAGATCCTCAAGCGGATCCGAATCCCTTAATGACTCCTTTCAAATCTTATTGACTCCGGAGTTACTAACTCCGACTGGATCGAGCGGCTCGCCTCGCTCGTGATCGCCGTCACGCTCACTCACACTGACTCGCTCCGTCCGCCTGCTTTCGCTCTCGCTCGGCTCGGATCGGATCGGCAGGGCTACTACGAAACTCGAAGTTCGTATCGTACCGTCCCTCTCGCTCTCGTATTAAATAGTTTGTGTCAGAGGGACCGCACGACACGAACTTCGATTTTGGAGTTTCGTAGTAGCCCTGCGGATCGGATCTTGGACTTGGATCTTATTTTCTATGTTTGGTTGGTCGGTTCGGTTCGGTTCGGTTCGTAGTAGCCCTGCGGATCGGATCTTGGACTTGGATCTTATTATCTATGTTTGGTTGGTCGGTTCGGTTCGGTACTCGGACTTGGACTAACGAACGAATCTTTCTCTCTCTCACGAATCTGTACTTCAGTTCAGTCAGCGGGTGGGGCACCGCAGTACCGTACCGACACCGACCGACCGAACCGAGCCGGGGCGGATCGGCCATAGATAAATTAATAATCGCTCGATAGAACCGGAGTCTATAAAGGAGTCGGATTCAATAAGCGGATTCGGTACCGACACCGGAGCTGGATCTAGTGAGTCGGATCACTTCGCGGAGTTGAGATTACCCATGTCTAATTTGGTCCATGATGAATAGGTTTTTTGTACGTTTCGTTCCGTTTCAAGAAACTCATTCGTACACGTACACTTATTACACGTATATTTTATATTTGTTTTTCATTATTGTAAACATAGGTTTGTATAAATATCAACCAATAACTAACTAACTAACTTCAACTAGGTACTTAATAATGACTGACACGAACAGTACATAAATTCATATTTTTCTGTAAAATATCACTTGACGTTTATAAATCACCTTAAAACGAAACGTTATTAACGCTACGAAACGTAGGTTTAGAGAAATGAAATTCTTTTCACATCGTTCTCGACGTTCTCGTTCATTACTCATCAATGGCCCACAGCTAATAAACGTGTTTTTTGTTCTTCTCGTGCTATTAATTGTGATCACGATGGGTTTCTAGTTACCCCAACGCTTGCACACCTCCGTGTGCCTACATACAAGAAATCAATATGTTGTGAGTATACCATTCAAGTATTTTTTATGTGATATTATAGGCAGATTAAAATGTACGATAGCGGTATCGCATTCCGACAATATTGGCTTTCACTTATGGCGGGAGACTCCTTACGCCATAACAACAAACCAAACAGTCACAGTCACTCGTATACGTCATATGCTTTTTGTATGTACTTCGCTCTCGCATCAACTGATTATAATAATATGTTCATTGGTATGAAGATGATTGCATTAGAATCAGTTCAGATGATTGCTGACCGTGTGTTTTCTACTGTTTGTAAAGTTGTTTTCAGCAAATACAATCTGTCACTGAATTTTATGTATCTCATCTGGTTATTTGTTATATCTTGTTATTCATGACTAGTGTAGAAAGAAAATATCAAATAAATAAATCAATAATGTGAGGAAATTAAATTGTTCGCTTTGTAAAACTATTTGTTTGTTATTCATGCATATCATGCTGCCACATGGCATGTTTTAGACTAGGTGGTTGCAATGTAGCTGGTGTGAGCATTGCAAAACATTTTGTAACTAGACTTGGGAAATGGTAACATAAATCTGTTGAGGTGTTGACATAGTACATTTTGTAAGAGAGGTTTTGTTATTAGAAAGTACTTATTGCTGCCAAATTTAACTGTAACATGGGCTTTGTCATGAAACAAATTAACAATAGCACCTCATGGCAGAAACTTTCTCGACTTCAATTGCTTGTGTTGTTATCAATTAAAATACTATGAAAATGTTTGTTTCCCCACAGATCAAGTTCCTATCTTTTAATACCAAATTGTTAGTTCTGTACCTTAATTAATTACATATTAATTAATAAAAAGATATAGCTCCATTGGTACTCAAGGATACTCTTGAATGTCAAGGTTGAGGAAGACTATTAGCCATTGTAATTCTGTCTCTTACTGTAGGTATAGTTTGGCGATCATTGGCTGCTTTCAGTGTACAGCAATAGCACAACAGTTTACAGCTACCTAAACCCATATATGATTTTCTTTTTGACTTATTGTTAAACAGACGGTCTGTGGCCATAAAAGTGTTGCAACAGTACTTACTACTGTAACATAATAATAATAATATACCCTTTTTGTTCCGAACTGGTAGTTTTCTATATATATTTTTTTTGTTGTTGATTATCATAAAATGTCCCTCAGATCGGTGTGTCTTTTGACATAGGCCTCCTCCAACTGCCTCGTTGGAGGGTGTTGGTCTGACGTCCCAAGGTTACCGGCCTGGTTGGGACCTTTTGTTGTTGTATTTTTTAAGTTTAGCGTTTTAGTTTTCCGTCTGCTCCTGGTTTCTTTTAATTGTTAGATCTGCATTTTATTATTTTCGCTAGACCCTGCTCTGAAGAAAGAGTTTGTTTTATTTAGTTTGGGTTTGTTTTTCAAAATGCGTGTCTCGGTTTTTGGGCGTATTAGGTGATTCTGTGGGTGAGCGCTTTCCCTTTTAATTTTTTTCTTTTATGATTAACCGATCATATGCAATATACCCTTCTTTACCCTTTTCAAGTTCCTCTTTCAGTTTATTTTTTGGCTTTTTCCTTACTAAGAGAACTTCCTTAGGATAATCTTCGGTTACATATATGTTTTCTGGTAGATACTTTTTGTTTCTAAGAAGTTCATTTCTTCTCCATTGTAGAGTGAGCGTGACACATATGGGTCTTATCTTATTTTCAGTTTTCTTTCCAATTCTGTATGCATTACTAATTTCCCACTTGTCTCAGGTGTTCAAATTTGCTTTGTCGCTAACATTGTCTTATACTGAGGTTACGCTGGCCAGTAGTTCCGAAAAGTGAGTTTCAGTTTCTGGGACGCCATGAAGGATCAAGTTATTCTTCCTTGCATCCTTCTCCAAGAAGTATATTTTTGATTTTAAGACATCAACTTCTTTTTTTAATGATGCTGTCTCTTCCACTAAAGGTTTTAGTTTTTTGTCCATTGTAATAGCCATATTTTCATTTATTACAGCGGTTTGTTGCTGCATTTCTTCTTTTATTTTTTCCCATAATAATTTTAGTTGTGGATCCATTGTATTAGGATTCTACTAAAATAGTACTTTATTTATTTTGGTAGCTTTGTTTTTCATGTAATGGCAACACTGGAGATCGAGCGGCAGGTGACAGTTGTCAGTTGACGCATCAAAGTGAAAACTAAATTCCACCCTACCCTCCCGATGGATGTGAAAAGTGAATACCTATTAATTCCACCTTGTCCTTCACTTCACAGTTTTTCACACACAGTTTAAGCAGGGTTTCTTCTTGAATAACTTATATTCCTTTGTTAATGGTGTTTTCCAAAGACTTTGCTGTGTAAATCCGCCGAACACACGGTTTGTGGTGCACTTTAACAAATATTTTCGATTGAAAATCGCAGGAGCCTCTTTTCGCGTAGTTAACTGTTTGACAGCCGGAAACGGAAAAACAGCTGTAACATACTGACACAAATTTTTAGCTTTAATATGTGACACTACCCTTCTAGACAATGCTTGGAATTTAGTAATGGCAGTAAAAACAAAACCAGTATTGTCTATCAACATGATTAACTAGGATAAATAATGTATCCCACTAATACTCTAAATGTGAAAAATTGTCAGTCTGTTTGTTTCCTTTTCACATCTAAAACACTGAACTGATTTAGATTTTCTTTTTCTTACTTTTTGTTGAGGCTTGTACACACCAGAGGTGATCATATCAGCCTCATCATGGGTTTACGCCAGTCCAGGCTTCATACTGTATTCTTAAGTCCTAACCGCCTCACAGTTTTCATTTTACAGCAAAATTTCCCAATGTGATCTTGAGATAGTAGGATAGTTTTTTTATAATTGGCGACTTATTTATCGCTTAGCGCCATCTATGTGAAAATGCCACACTTATATAGAGCCTACATATACTGCTCACCTAGAACAAGAGATGGCGTTATTTTTCAATAGATAGATCACCAGGGAGCGTAAGTTTGGTGCCGGTGACGTCATTATGACGCAAAGTCGCATATAGGATGTTTTTAAAACAACATTGCAACATGCCTATGATTCTTAATAAAACAATGGTAATATACATTCAACGACACGACCGCATTGAGTTTGGACTCGTTTGTCGTCTTGACGCGTACTTTGGTAACCAGGGGCATAAAGTACTAAAATAAATATATATTCAAAAATTGGCCAAGTGCGAGCGGACTCGTACATGAAGGGTTCCGTAAACAATTCAGTAAAAGTTTTTCTTAAAATTCTTCTAATATATATTTTTTTTGGCTGAATGTACTTTATGCCCCTGGTTACCAAAGTACGCGTCAAGGCGACAAACGAGTTCAAACTAAATGCGGTCGTGTCGTTTATCACAGAGTTCCTATGGTCACCCGCTAGCTTTATCATCAGATCAACTCCATGTTATAATAATATTGAATTGTCATCTGATTTATAGGTACATGCGTTTAAAATTTCAGCTCAATCGGTTGAAGATATCCACTTCAAATTTGAGTTGAAAGATTCCACCCAAGCAAACATAGTTACATTACACTGCAAATAAATATAATGCTTGAAATAAGTTTTTATTAAAAGTTTTTTTTGCCAAATGTACTTTTTGTTGACTGTACTTGCATTGTCGTCTAAACTACATATCTGTACCAAATTTCAAGTCGGTACTATTAACTATTGAGGGGTTCCCTCCTGCAGAGACGAGCCTGGCAGGACCACCAAGATGTCACTGCCAGATTATTGTATT
This sequence comes from Choristoneura fumiferana, assembly GCF_025370935.1. Taxonomy (NCBI): domain Eukaryota; kingdom Metazoa; phylum Arthropoda; class Insecta; order Lepidoptera; family Tortricidae; genus Choristoneura; species Choristoneura fumiferana. The sequence continues at coordinate 10,651,356 of NC_133479.1, read as the reverse complement.
GTCACCAAATTTACATAAGTATGCCAAATTTCAAATCGATCAGACCACTGGAAGTAGGTCAAATTTAGCTTCCAAGATTTGACCCAAACAAACAATAAATAAACAAACAGGGCAAGCTAAAGAAAAGCTTCTAAAAATATCGCCGAAATGTAAGCACTTGTGCTAGTATTTCGAATAAAAAACAATTTGAATTCTCATCCTCTTTGGTTCTGGCTGTTTGCTTCTGAAACCATTGCCAGCAACGGGCCGCTCGCGGCTCAAAAATAAAAATATCTGTCAGAGCGGTTCATTCGCGGGAAATTCCGCGGACTTCGTAATAATTCGTGTAATTAAATAATAAGAAGCTCGACTAGTATGAATAAATATTAAACTGTATATAAACCTTGTAAATAGTGTTAAATACTTAGTTTGTAAAAAACAATAGGTAATCATATTGATTAATACGGTGTGGATTTGGCGAGCGCTTTATCAAAGTTGGCTTCATTGATGTTTGTGGATCATAAATTGCTTATTATCGAACTATCGAAGCTTTTATAAAACATCATTAAAATCGCAAACTTAAAGGTAAATATTCAAACGACATAGCTACCCGTTGCTAAGCGACTCGGTCGCCTTAGCAACGGCTAATAACGCCTAGCAACCAAAAAACGCTGAAAAAAACACGTTTCTTGTATGACGACCCCCCTTTCATTTGTAACTTTATTTTATTTTTAGTATTTGTAGTTATAGCGGCCACAGTAATACATAATCTGTGAAAATTTCAAGTGTCTAACTTTTACGGCTTCAGAGATAGAGCCCAGTGATAGGCGGATGGACAGACAGACAGACAGACGACAGCGGAGTCTCAGTAATAGGGTCCCGTTGGCACCCTTTGGGTATGGAACCCTAAAAAAGTAATGATACATATAAATTTAATTTAATTTCTCTATTTTGCTGGGTTTTGCTGTTTAATTTTGCTGATAGCAAGAGCAAAATATTTTTTCATTTTTAGAGTTCCGTACCCAAAGGGTAAAAAAACAGGACCCTATTAGACTTCACTTTTCGTTTGTCTGTCTGTCGGTCACCAGGCTGTATCTGGTGAACCGTGATAGCTGGACAACTGTCCAGTTGAAATGTTCACAGATGATGTATTTCTGTTGCCGCTAAAAATACTAAAAACAGAATGAAATAAATATTTAAGGGGGCTCCCATACAACAAACGTGATTTTTTGCCGTTTTTTGCTAATTTCTAAAGTTGTATAGATCATAGCAAGGAACCCTTCATGCGCGAGTCAGACTCGCACTTGGCCGGTGTTTTACAATTAGAAAAGGAAACTTCTGTAAATACGGCTGTATAGATTCCATGGCAACTTTGCTTGAGCGAAACAAGCGTCTACATCCCGTCACAAAAATGAAAGCGGTATAGTATCCTGACTGTTATTATAAATGTGAAAGTAACTGTCTGTCTGTTACCTCTTCATGTTAATCGTTAAACCGATTTAGATGAAATTTGGTATATGTATAGTTTGAAACCCTGGAAAGGACGTAAGGTTTGGGTGTTTTTACCCGGGAAAATTTCACAGTTGCAATTGCAGGAATGAATGTTCGGAGGGACGATCGGACGTTGTTAGTGTTGTGTGTCAGTGTGATAGGGTGACTAATAAAAGTGAACAAGTGCGGGTAGTTCGTGATACGAGTGCCGGCACTATTAGTGATCAAGTGCGGGTAGTTCGAAGAACTCGCGCTGCTAGGCAGACTTGACACCCCACACTTCAGTCTACTCGTGACGACGGCAACTGTAACGTTGCCGAAACGTCGAGGTAAATATTACTTGTGCAATAATAGCGTGATAAGTCCCGTTTGTGTTTTTTTTTACTATAAATTGCACAGTGCCTGCGATATGCGATATGCTAATTCTTAGCGGATGAAGTCGCGTGCAAAAGCTATTTTTTTAACAATAATTTCGCATTCATATATATGAATGTGATCATTTTCTTTAAAAAAAAAAAAAACAAATAATGCTGCACACCTCTACGTATTTTAATAAAAGGAAGCATTCGAACTGACGCGACATTTAAGTTAATATCTGGAGGTGGGGCGATGATGAGGCGGTTGTGTGCGATAACCTCAGGAGTTTCTTGAATAATAACAAAACAAAACCACTAAAAACTAGATTTTTGCAACAATTAATGAATACCAACGATGATCGTAACAAACACATTTATCTAGACAGGTAATGGAATAAACAACTTCAGTTTTATGCCTCTTTGGCATGATGTTGGAAAATTGAAAAGCCATTATATTATAGCTATTTAAAATAGTGGAGCATGTGAACTTCTTGCATAACTTTTTTTAAAATTCATCTGCAACTATACAAGTGCTAGAGAGTGATATAGGTATCTAACCCACTGTCGCTCAAAGCTTGTTTACCTGTCTGCCCAAAGGAAGGTATAGGTGAAAAACTTAAGTAAATGACCTGTTGTATGTAGTAGTGCACAGAATTAATATGGAGCTAAGTCATTTTTCCAATTTGGAACGTCAATTTGTTTATACAGACACGTTACTGTTACTACTACATACAACAGGTAATTTATTTACTTAAGTTTTTCACCTATAGGTGTATGTATGTAAACTTTTTACTGTACAAAAGGAAATATTGTCTATCTCTATCTATCCTTATCCTTTTCCACATGACGGAAAGAAGTGGTGAAAACGATTGCAATTCAGTGTGTTATTTTGACTGTGGGTGTAGTTCACTCTCTTGGGTAGATACACTTAAAAGTTACTAGAAGTATTATAGTAGTCAAACAGACAAACATCACGCCTGTATTCCCAAGTGGGGTAGGCAGAGCACACGAAACGTTACCGCTTCGGAGCCACTTTTAGCAATTTTAGGTTTTAAGTTTGAGGTATTATAGTAGGCAAGGACAAAAATGCTCAAAAATATGACAATACTCCTGTAACCCAAATCACTCATATATATCTACCATAACTCTATTTTTGTAGCTGTTAGTCCTTATCGGACGTTAAGAACTCCGCAAATAACGCCCGAATCAATTAAGTTTTTGAGTGCATTTTAACCGACTTCAAAAAAAAGAGGAGGTTATCTATGAGAGTATTTGACCTTAAATATGGCGCGGTCGCACTATACTTTAAACAATTTTCAATGTATTGATGTCATTATTTTATGATGTTCACAATAAAATAGTAACGCATGATAAATATATAACAGGCATCGCTTTTTACATACAGGAACCTGATTAAAACCACATGATTTCTATTTTTCAGTGCCATCATGGCGCCCTCAACGGACAGCTTTGTCCCACAACAACTCTCATCACCACCCTTGGACGCCATCATAAGCCTCCGATCAACGGACCTTGATTGCCACCTACCTGGGCTCGTGTCATCATTCTTGGTATGTATAAATAGTAGATTGTACAACAAGAGCATAAAACGAGTCATTTTGCCTAAGACGTTCATATTGCCACTCGAGTCGGTACGGCGAGGGTGGATAGACATGTCGAGGGGAAAATAGGTTTAATGCTCGAGTTTTACACTGCTTTTCACTTAGATTGCGAGGAAATTAAATAGCAACAGTGGAAACAATTCTATGTACCTTTTATTTTTTATGCATTATTATGATAATTCTATTTTTTAATTTTATTGATTTATTATGATTGATTTGATTGATTTTTAGTTTATATAAATTAAAATTTATTTTAAAAATATGGAAAAACCTTTTTTGTTTGTGGCTGTTGACACTTGACTACCTTGGTCTTAAGTTGGTCTTAGACGAAGATTTTATTTTATGCACTAGAGCATAATAAGTCATTTTATGTCGCCTAGATGCAGCATAAACACGAACTTTAAGAGCATGTGAAGTGAAAAAAATATTTGTAATTTTGTTAGTCGTAACAATTTTGAAACGCCCAGTATTTGTGTCTAATACTAGTAGGTCTACCAGTACCAGCTCTCCAATTTTCTTTTACAATTAGGCGTTATGTTATTGTCTTTATGTATAAATGTATATATTTGTATATATGCATGTACGCTACATTTGATTAAAAAAAGGCCATTTTAAATAGACGGACAAATTAAAGAATAAATCAAACTTAGTACCCAATTGGATTCCTACATTAACAAAAAAAGGCAACACAAAATTGCTATATATTAATTATTTTTACCAATTGTATTTCATGCAAATCCCCTTCCCTTCTTGTTATTTTATTAACAATGGCTTCTGCTAATATGTATCCTTGAGATTCTTAATATTTCTTTGAAACTTAAAAATGTTGATAGAGGATTGGTTAAATTTTTCAGATTGTCAAACTCTCTAAGAATGAGTGCGAGTATATGGGATTGGACGCTGGCTTCGGCCGACGGCCTGCTCACCACTGAAGAGTGCTCTTTGCTGCTCGAAACTGACCTCCTTGACAACGATGGTGCGTATGCTTGTTACAACTTACATCTTGGAAAAGTTAAATCCTAAACCTTATCCAGTTACCTGTGAAGTCCTTATCAGGATAGGGCCGAAAATATGGGAGAGCATCCTAAAATAGCGGTTTTTAAAATAGGAAATTGCGAGAGGTCGGTTACTGTTCCGTTTTTTCAAACATTCTTTTTTCGCTCAGGGGCCTCCGCTCCTTTGTTGCCCCAAGGCCTCCAGATGTCTTAATATACTAATGTTTTTTTTTTTTACCCGAAATAAGTACTTTTATTGTTTGTTATGGGTTAGTTAAAATGGTATATGCGCTAAACAAAAACTAATTCAATGATAATATATTGGCCGGAATATTTTTCGAAGTATTTCGTATTTTGTACGGAATATTCCAAGTTTAGGTAACTAAAACTACATACAAACTAAAGATATTTATTTCTAAACTGGTGTTGTATCACAGAAGATTTCTGAGAAATTATTTTTAATGCTAAACTAATTTTAGTCTCTCACACCAAAGCTTGTTGGTTGGCTGAAAAGTAAAAATATTAAGACATTTCTTTAACGATCAAAACAATTCGATACACTAACTGGTAGTGAATCAATACTTTACTTTTACGAATACGAACTTTTTTAGAATTATTGACTAAATTTAATAAAAAACAGAAGCTTAGCAAGCGTTCAGCAATAAAGAGATTAGGCTCTGCGTTTCTACAACACGTTACTTTGACATCAAAAATAAGTTAAAAGACTTAGTTAAGGAGTAATGATCACAACATAATTTTCATGATTTATTTCCTGGTAAAACTTTTTATATTTAAGCTGATGCAAGGAATGAAGTGAAGGAACTTATTCAATCACAAATATAAGAATGTCAAAGTTAAAATATTTTGACTAAATTATTATTATTAGCTTATGGATATCGAAAAATCTACTACTGATTTGGGAAAAAGTTTGTAGAGCAGAAATTAACGGGAAACTATGAGGGCAATGTGAAAGGCATTGAACTTTGCCCAAATGTCAATTTGCTCGCATATCCTTTGGACAGGTGTACTAAATACAGGAACAAGGATATAAGAGCTCTTCACTTTTATCACTACTGATATCTGATAATGTGAGTGAAGTATCTGAAATACGTAATACCTACAGCTACAGATAAAAAATGTGTCGTTATTTTACTATTAGAAATATTCCAAGAACAATCTAAAACGGTAATCAATTAACGTAAAAACTTAAAATAGTACTCGAACATTGAATCGAAAAAATGCACTTCGCGCACTGAGGGTTCCGTATTGAATTGAAATACAGCAAAATCTAAGTTGATTGTCGGACTTTCTTTTCCTGTGTCGCGAGACGTTACTTTTTGCCAAATTTCATAATTCTATTTCAACAGGATGTTCCTATAGGTTTTGATACTCATAGTTTTTGTATGAAAGTAGGTACACTTGCAAAAGGGGTTGTATCTTTTGATCGGGTTCCCTTTATCTTGCATAATATCGATTCTCCGAAATACACTTCGCATAACTGGTATCACATATATTTTTTTAGCCGAATGATACTTTTCCATGAATATCTCAGGAAATTAAATGGCAGAACACTGTTATCGCCGAATATACTTCTGCAGAATATTAAATACCAGAACAATAGTACCGCCGATTTTTATATGGCATAATGGCATAGCGAATACTAGTTTGGACAATACAATAGTCATCATCATGTCAGCCGAAAGACGTCCTGTGCTGGACATAGGCTCCCCCAATCCCAATATAGAATATAATACAACACAATACAATACAATAGTATTTTCACGGAATTTCAAATAGTGCTGTCCTTAACATGGCATAATGACATGGTTAAAGGAACGAACAGTTACCATAAATTAAGGCCAGCAAAGTAAGAGCGCTGTGACAGCAACAGGCGTAGCGCCAGAACAGCATAGCAGCTACATAAGTAGGTTGGGTTAGGTTAGAACTGCGGGCACAACAGCGCGCAAGCCGAGCGAGCGAAGCAACCGTGCCGCGGCAGCGGCCGGCGAAGCGCCAGAATCTTACTATTACCTACCAATAAGGGTTAGGGTAAATAATAACCGTAATTTAATTGCAAGTAATGTTTAGTAAAATTTTATTCTGCTTTTTATCTTTATGAACTATGAGATATATCTTTCTGCGTAATAACTATTCGGACATATAAATATTATTCTCAGCAATATTATGCCATGTTAATATTGTGCTTTCCAAAATTATGAGAAATGACAGTATGCGAAAAAATATATGCAAAAAGTAATTCGGTGATATGATGATTCTACTCAAGGTTGTTATGTGAAACGAAATTATGACATTTGATTTTCTGCAACATATTAGTGAACCCTTTTGATCGTGTGAATTTAGATACTTATTTAAATGTTGCTTAAGACCATAGCCATAAGGTGTTTCGTATTAATTTAAACTGATTACCTCTTTGTGTTGATAAAAAAAGGTATTGACGTATAGATAGATAGACAAACAACGAAGTGATCCATTGTTTTTATTTTTTAAGGTAAATGGAACCCTGAACCCGAATAAGACGATTTTAATTTTATAGCTAGTAAATAATTTAATGCGTGTAATTGAAATCTACAGTTTTACCGTGATAGAGTAATTTTAGTGAGGTAAAGTAATCGCCAAGAACAAAAATTGCGCTAACTTTTTAAATTGTAGCATCTCTAATCTAATTGGCATCGTGTCGTATGATATGAGACAATGCTATTCATCGTTTTTAAAAAGTGTTGTAAAAATAAAACGTAGTTTTTTTATGTGATTAATGAACGGCGAGCTTTGCAGTCATTTATACAGGTTATCCTTGAACGACAATTAAGCCTACACCAAAACTACGCATTCAATCTCAATGCCAAATTAATTATTTGCTGTGCCTGTATGGTAAGCTAGTAGACTGGGAGATGGTGACACAAAATATTAGATGATTTGTACCAGTATGGCAGTTCTTCAGGGGTCTAATCTAATTACGGAATGACAAAATGATGGTCATAGCGCTGGTACCGGCGGCCCCACCTTTTTCTAAATTAATGTATTCGCATCAGTATGGCGGGTTGTAAGCCACACCGGAGAAGTATGGCATTGCGCTACCGCCTACATCTTTTTTTATCGACTATCGGAAATGTAATCATTTTTGTGGAACAAATCGTTCGACACTCGTTATTTATCCGTTCGATTAACGCCCACGCGATTGGGCCGCGGTAACAGCGCTATGACCATCATTTTTTTTGACATTCCGTAATTAGCCCCCAAAGAACCGCCATACTGGTACAAATGATCTAATATTTTGTGTCACCATCTCTGGGTCTATAGGAATGTAACAGGAAATTGCTTCTGATTTTCCTTAATAATTATGTCAAGTTGCATGTAATAAAAGTGCACTGACACGGAGTAATTCCAAGTGCATTAATTTACCTTCTCTGAATAATTTATAAAATAACAGGAAATGTTACTCGTAATAATAGTTTTTATGCAACTGTATCATAATAAGAGCCATTGAGACACGAGTGCGAGTTTGCGGCGAAGCCGAATGTCATAATAGATAAGCATGAGTGTCTCAATGGCTGATTATGAATAGTTTCATACATTACTTTTTCTACGAGCTCAAACAAACAATTAATAAATAATTAATACTTACATAACGGACAATAAATAAATTTTTCGACTTTGAAGGTTTAGGAATTATTTTTTGTATATCCCGCGATTTGCAGTGCGAAAATTAACACTGTGAAACGCTTCACAATGAAATGTCAACGTTGCGATCACACAATGCACCTCATTTGATTACCGATAGCGGTATCGTTAGCAGCACATTGTAGTAAGTACGCGAGTAGAAAAAATATCTACTCTTATCTAGACTACTTTTATCGCATTACTCAATGCATTTGATACGCTTTTTACCCGACTGCGAAGATGGAGTGTTATGTGTTTGACGCGTATGTATGTATGTATGTATGTATGTATGTCTATTCCTATGTCCTCTCGTAACTAATCAACGGCTGAACCGATTTTGATAAATGATACGTCTTGATGACGCGAGTGAAACTGAGTACATGAAATTCTTGAAAAATCAAAATGGCGGATTTTTGGCGCCAAATTGTAAGTTTTCAAAAAAATGTTTTTTTATTAAAATCTATCGAGTAGGGAGGGTGTCAGATGAAAGGTAATAACTAGCCCATTCTAAATATATATGGGTTATAGTAGTTTAAATCTACAATTTTCACATAACTATTAAAAAAGTGTGAAATACAACAATAAATTAAAAAAAACAAAAACCCGACTGCCTTAAAAAATACTAAAAAGAAGAAAACAAGTCTAGTGGGCTAGAACTTTGTTAAGTAGCTAGGAACTTAAAGTTCAACAGTCGGGACCCATTTAAATCGTGACGCTCACGAAGTCGAGTGGGAGCCCACTGGACTTGTTTTCTTTTTATTTTTTAAGGCAGTCGGGTTTTTTGTTTTTTTTTTTTAATTTTTTTTTTATTATCTTGGGAGTATTTTACTTGTCTGGGTTTGATTTGGGATGATGTAATTGAAAATCACTATTATTTTGAAGAACAAAAACTACTGCTTTCTAAAACTTTAAGCCAAGAAGTAGCTTACATCTTTTATTACTGCGATTATTGCAATTAATAAGCGAGGAATTAATCGAGCATATTGTTGCGATATCGGTGTAATTGAGTTTAGTTTAGCCTTCAAAACAATGTAACCTTTTTGCGAACTTTTAATTCGACATTCGACATTAACTTGCATTTTTTCTTAGGCCATTAAAGATCAGCAATATTTTCTTCTTCAATAACTGTTAACTTGGAAAAAACTTCACTCTTGTAGTACTACACTGATCATTCCCGATTTGTAATCGTGAATCGAGACCTATAAATTTTAACCCTGAAATGCCAGCTGAAGAAAAATAATGGATCACAATGAACGTCTATTGAGTAACTAAATATTCGATTCTTGTTAGGTTTAAAGACAAGCAGGCAGAAACTAAAAAAAAAAACTATTTTATCTATATGTCGATTAGACATTTAAAGTACACCTTCCATTCATCCTCGCAGACATCATTATTGCATTTGAGGACTCTACCTATTACACCGTATCATACCATGACCGTAAAAGCAACGTTTCAGGCCAAAAAATATATTCTTTGTATTGAAAAGTATGAGTCTATGGCCACTAGCACTTTCTGTAACCAACCGACGCCACGTCAGATGTCATTTATATTCGTTTGCAATTCCGTTATTGACACGTTCCTATTACGGTCATGGCATGATACGGTGTAATGGGAGGAGACATTTAACATTACATTATAACAAGTAAAACATGTACTTTTAATTGGGATGCACCAAAAAAAAAATAGCTATAGTTTTTATTTTATTTTTGGAAAGAATAGGATATTTTAAGATACCATTTTCATCGATTTTGAATTTGGATGAGTATTTAATTTTTTATAATTTTTTTACGAAATACGCTGGATGACGTCATAGTGAGACAGCCACGTTCCATTGCCTAGAAAAATTCAGGTCGTATACATAATATAATCTGTGGCATTACAATGTGACATTTAGGACCCTAAGCCGTGCTTGTATTAAGCACGGCTTAGGGTCCTAAATGAACCATGACAAATAGTTTTATTTATTTCTCTTCTTTTAGCTTCGATTATTCCTGTTTGTTTAATGGTGTGATAGTAAATAGATATTTTTTAATTAAAATCTGATATTTAAATTCATTTATATTTACTTATAACGTCGTAATTTAATAATTTAATTTGTAAAAATACATTGGAAATACTCTTATACATTTCGGACTTTACGATAAATGACAACTGTTTAAAGCCCGGTGCGCATCATGTAATTAAAGTTCTATCTTTGTCACTCTTTGCTATTATAAGCAGGACAGCAACATTTTAAACTGTTAATTTGCTTTTGAGTGTAGACCTGCTTTATTACTGCCTTTGTGACGGGACACTGCATTTCTGAAAACGCTGCACAAAGCCTATTTCTTTATTATACGTTGTCAAAAATTGGGGCATCCCAATTATGTTAGAATATTGGGTAAATGTTTATTTCCTGAGTAAACTTGCTACAAGCATCTTAAAAAACGAACAGAAGGATAAATAAAATCTAAGTGATTTTTGGTAAGAATTGAAACAATCCTGTTTTAGTGTGCATTTAGTCAATTGCAATAACATATATATTAAAATATATTATAAATTAGAAACTGTCTGTGTTTTCACGCTCCGTTATAGAGCTCTTGCATTCAATAAATTGCTGCGCATTTACAATACTACGAAGTTCATTAAAAAATTGGAACAATCATTGTTATCAGGTCCCAACCCAAGCAAAGTACTCAATTACAATTATCTCTTGATGCCGTATCACGCCCTCGCCGGACGTACACGCCAGAGAACTTTCCGTGCTTGATAAGACTAATCTCTGACCTCTGTGCTTTTTACGCTTGAAGTAAATTTGAAGACGTAGTAGACCTTAGTTATCTATTTTATGAATTGATGGTGGCACATGAGGAGGAGTTTATCTACACGTTGTGAATGGATTATCTTAGTTATTTTAGTTTACGGCAGATCCGTATATAGACAAGAAAATTAATGTCAGATATCAATACATGTCAAATTACATAATTGAAATTAAATCAAACTAAATTAAATCAATTAATAAAATTAAACTAAACACTATCATAATTTACTAAGAAATATTGAGAAAATACAAAATATCCATAGGACTAAAACTACTATTAAATTAAAATAACTAAAACTTAAACTTTAATTAAAAAAGAGAGGTGGGCCTCTTGGCATGGTGCCCATCACGCAGGCAGCATTCCCGCGTTGAACTACGATTGAGATATATAATATATAATATACAATATATAATATATATATATAATAAAAAAAGACAAATAATAAACTAACCTAAAAGTCCCTCTCCCCCAACATAAAAAATGTATCTTAGAATAGTTTTCCTGGTGAACATAGCTTTTTAAACTATTTTTTGACTGCTATGAAGAGTATGGATAGACGTGAGCGAAAACTGAAAAGGGATCTATAATAGCCGCTAACCCGGCGTATGTACCGGCACTTTAAGAAGTGCAGTCTTATGAATGCTTCATCATGAACTACCCGAAACCATCAATTAGATCAGAACTAGACCAAGATAGAAAAGCAGCAAAGCTGAAATAACTGAACAGCTGTCAATTTTGAATTCTCTAATCATCGCATTTTCTGTATAACTCCAGTGGCCGCAACAATTACGCTCATTAAAATCTACATAATATATTGCAAATAACATTCTGGAAATCAACCCACGTTGCCTAGCACTTAGCCTTGCTCCATTATGTTGTTCTACTGCGTTCTTTTTATCATTAAAACTACATCTATCAAGTTCACTGTCATGAGTTTGTATAATAACGAATCCGAGCGCTAGTTGTTATTGTGTGGGTTATAAATACGAAACCTCGCCGATAGGTGGCACTGTATTAAACGAATCTCATCGAGGAGAATCATGTATCTTCATATTAACTACATTTTTGGTATGTAACATTTTTAGTTAATTATATTCAACTTAACACACTTCCCTAGGGAAAATTTTTCAGTGGGTCGTGTATGATGGTAAATGGTAATGTCGAGTCCGACTTTATTTAACTTAATTATAGGTTAGCATTTGATCAGATTGTGTGGACTATTTCTTGTTGTTATTCTGTCCCGTAAGCGAGGGGACTAAGGTAGTACAGTTTAATAGAAAAAGAAAAGCTGCGTGCGCGCGTGTCGCGCTGGCTGCTGGCGGGCGGCGGGCGGCTGCGGGCGGTGGTGCTGGGTGTGGGCGTGTTCCGTGGCGCAGAGCGCGCGTTGAAACAACACCAGCGGCCTGCATGGTTGTATGAAATCTCTTTGCAGGCCGCTAGAGTGACCGAGCGCACGCAACTGAGCCGCAGCGCCTGCAGCGCGATACTTCTCGGCCTATTATTTATAACAACGTCAATATTTCAAGTCATGTTTGAGAAAACGTCTATTATAATTATTAACTTTTGAGTATACCTCCAGAGGATGCTACTTTAGCGTTTGTTAACAACTGAAATAGTAACTATCTAATTTCTGTGAAATCTATCCTTGGCTTTATATTTTTCTACTGCGCTCTCTTTATAGTTAAAATTGTTTTTCTCAAACATGCTATGTAATGTTTATGTTGTGTTTATTTATTTATTTATTTATTTATTAACTTTGGCACACAAAACAAATTGTAAACATGCTGCATGCATGTGTTCCTTAAAACAGGCTTTAAAATATACTGTTGCAGGCCTAGGCTTGCAAGACAACAGTCTTTTGTTTCAATGCAAAACGCCAAATATCCACGATAAAGGCACACCACTTAAAAAAAGTTTTGCCGGGAAAATTGTCAAGTGTCATTGTCTTTTTTTTTTGATTGACTGGACTTGGGCTTTAGTCATTTTGCAAATAAGTTCCATTGTCATTTCAAAAGTTTCGTTTAGAAACGTGATTTTTATTTTTGCAGTCCGTTATATGTACATGTTTTTTTTATAGCAATTTGATTTTATTGGGATTATTTTAACGTTCTAAAATTCATGTTAGAATGAAATAAACACATAAGTATATAGATGGCAGTTATAATTTGAGTCTGGTACAATTTTAGTTGTCTTACGAATAAAACATTGATCTCTTGGAGTTTTTATTTCTTTTAGTGCATGTCTGAGAAAAGCACTATACAAGCCTCGGCGTGAAAGAACATGCCAGCCTCGTATACCTATCCTATACATACTCAGCCTGCAAGCCTTTCTTTCCCGGCCTCTGCAGTAATGTACTATTATACCAAATCAGTAATGTTCACTGACATAACTATGTTGTACAATAATTAATCCGCTAGTTATTGTATAATACGGGTTACGTAAACTCGGCCTTACGCCGATAGGTGGCATTGTATTCAACCAAAATATATCTAAAAGTAAGTATTGTGTATCTTCACTTAACATTTAATTTTAACACTCCCTGGTTCGTTTACAAGCCCAATTTAATATTACTTATTTTAGTGGGACATTTGGTGGCATATGCGTACGTTAGCTAATACTTCTTTAACTGACCCTCTTCTGCATCTTGTGACATTGTGTGGTTCATAAGTGGTCAGTTAAAAAGTATGGTTGTCTAATAATTATGCTATTTTTTAAGAAATTTGATTCATGATCTCTAATTTCTAATACGGTTCTAAAGTCGCATGTACTTACAGAATGAAAATAAACAGATTTAAACATATTTCGATCAATTAAATTTATTCGAATAAAAATAATAATAAAAGATACTTAAACTAAATAAACTACTCTTAAATTACTCAAATTACCCTTTATACCTACACTTCACTCATTTTCAATCATAAAAATGTTCTTTATATACTTCTGTCGTTTTTTCACAACGGACAGCAAGCTTATTTTATACGTTAAACAAATTTACTTTTATCTTACGATACGTTAAAAGTAAATAAACAAAAACAATGGAATTAGTGCGGCTAAAACAATTCTAATCCACCATATTATCTCTAATTATCTAGTTCTTAAATGAGTGGGAATAGGAAACTTCCTCGGTTGATTTTTTTGTCGCATTTACTAAGTATTACTTTTTTTGTTTATGCTGATCGAGTACTAAGCTTACGTTACTCCAGGATAATTGACACGTGATAGTCTTTAGGTATGTAAAATGCTTTTATCTCAAAAGTGGGCTAGTTAGTGTTGAACTTGGTGTTTCTCTTATCTAAACCTAATTATAAGTTTGATGTGACTGTCTAGCTTGATAAGTAGTTCAAATTAATTACTGTTTAATTCCTGAAGCAGCACCCCCCACGAATTCACCTCATGCACATGATAATGATAGGAATAAGGTCAGAAGTAAAATAATATCAAGATGCTATCGTGCTACGCTCGTTACAGTACATTTCCATATTCTTATTACTTAAATAGACAAAACACTGACCATTTCATGTGGCCGTGCCTCCATCCAGTACTATTTAATTTTATGGGTTGTCAATTGTACCTGACTACCAGATCGAATAGTTTACGAGTGCGAAGCCGCGGGTAAACTCTAGTCCACAATAAAGGCACAGGAGGGTCAAAAATATTCTGAATGATTTCGAGCGAGGACGGGAAGGCTGTGCCTGTTAGCTTTTTGCTCGACTTGGCGGATGAACTACCGTGTCCCCGACCGAAATTCTACTATCACTGCCAATATGGAAAATTTATTGATGAGCTGATTTATTATTACCTACCTCTCTCATGATTATATCGTTATAACGAAAAAATGGCATGCCTTAATCAGAACTCGTTGCCAAAGTTATCATTTTCAGTGTTATGGCTATGTTTAATTTATCATCCGAAAATATCATTAATAACGGAAGATAACAAATTCGGAAATGTTCCTAAATTTTGTAAGTTTTGCTCGTAATTTGCCGAAGTTTGCTTACTGTTGTAGAGCCGCCCTCGATGCAATCTATTATTAATACATAAAACTAATTTTGCCTACAACTTCGTCCCTCTTTATCAAAATAAAATATAACTTTAGTATTAGTTAGGTATAATAATATAGCTTTCCATCAGTAAACGAATTTTAGTCTTTACACATTGAGTAAATGATTAAAGAAAATTTTGATATTCAGGCAGGATAGATTTTGTTTTGCTAAAACACAAAGTTTTTGTGAAATTGTGTAACGTTTCACGGTACTTATGGATTTAAAATAAAAAAACAATTAGTTCAAGTTATTTTTGTAACTTCCGACCAAACTGACACAATAAGAAAATGCGATATTAGAAAAAAATTACCTCTCATTCTAAGTGCGGGTAGCACATGCGGCACATCACTTTGCCCGGTTTGCTAAATAATATAGTATTAAAATATTATTAATCCCAATCCGTAACGCACCTTTTGGGGTCTTTACGATCAAGGAAAATCCATGCATTTAAAACAAAAGACTTTAACTTAGACAAAAAAAACACTTTAAAATTACGTTTTTACAAAATTTACATTACTAGGCAACAGGCATATATTACTTAAAAGATACCAGATGGTTCTCCATCCCAGCCTATATACGTCCCACTGCTGGGCACAGGCCTCCTCTCAGAACAGGAGGGCTTGGGCCATAGTTACCACGCGGGTCCAGTGCGGATTGGGAACTTCACACGCACCATTGAATTGCTTCGCAGGGTTGTACAGGTTTCCTCACGATGTTTTCCTTCACCGCAAAGCTCGTGGTAAATTTCAAATGTAATTCCGCACATGAATTTCGAAAAGCTCAGAGGTGCGAGCCGGAGTTTGAACCGGCGACCCTCTGCTTGAGAGGCGATAGGTCAAACCACTATGCCACCACGGTTCACCAGATGGTTCTATTTTAACTGATTGTCAATAGCTCTTTTAATAATAGTCTTTAGATAATAATAGCGCCTAAATTTTCCACGCTATCTATTAGTTGGTTGCCATGCCGAAAACGTGGGTGTGTCTTGATAATCACTAGCTCAGTTAGTGACTGGATGTTATAATATAACATCCACAGTTATAACTGATAAGGGATCACGTCATTGGCTTACATAAACATATTTGTTTTTCATTTAACTGAACATAGGCTGGTGTTTTCGATTGGAATAGCAATCTTCTCTTTTCCACTGTTTGTCATGTATCCATTGAAAATATGTTTTGAAATTTAATTATAACATCGTGTTGTTACATTAAAACGTACACATAGATATTTATGCTCAAAACAACCTATTAAGTTTCATGTTTTATGTATGTTGATACATTTTTAGACTTTAAATAGCAGAGTATGACTGAAAGGAAGGACATTTCCTTTCTGTAGATACGGTTTTGTATTGTATAACTCTTTATTATACTTAAAACACATAACCCCAACACATAGCCTCCGCAGTCCTAATAATGCTGTAGGTGTTCATGGGCAGTGGTTATAACTTACCATCAGGTGACCCGCGTGCTCGTTTTCCTGCTATTTGATTTAAAAAAAAAACAGATTACATTGACACTTGTTGGAGGCCTACCGACAGCTCGTCTCCCGGTCCGTCGCCGCGGTCGCTGTCGGTAGGCCTCCAACAAGATGGAGCGACGACTTGGTTAAGATCGCGGGATCGCGGTGGATGCGGAAAGCACAAGACCGGTCTGAGTGGAGAGCCTTGGGGGAGGCCTATGTCCAGCAGTGGACGTCTTTCGGCTGACATGGACAAAGGCGAACTTATCCCCTACACCTTAACCTTTAACCTTTTAGTTGAAATTGAACAAGGTATTTATGTAGAACTAGCGGAAATATGCCCTGAATATGTCCACCGCGCACCTTATAACGCTTTGGTGGTGAGACAAATTTGAATAATTTCCAAAAACTGAATCGGCAAAAAAACACATAATTATCGAACCTGCTCTCAAAATTTCATGAGCATCATTTGCGAAGTACGACCTATAGAAGAGAATAGACAACAAGATAGACGAAAGAATTTTTACTCAAGCTGACAGTTGACACGGAGACGCTTCGCTCATGGTTCGTATTCGCTCTGCTGAAGTTCAAATTTGGTACGAAGGCTATTTATTATTGGGACATATAGAACAAAAATATTACTTACAATATTTTTAATTTTCACCCTGCACCCCCCTATAACGCATGAGGACAACTTACAAAAAAAAAAAGAATGAATGAAGTCCCACCAAAAACAATGTATGTAAAACCGATTGCCTAGACTCACAAGTTCATAACGTTTTCATCGTTAAGAAGTCAACAGATACACAGAAGCCAAGTCACAAGTCCTAATTCTACAAACTCAACATATGTAGGACTTGAGTCTAAAGCGTCTGTTAGAAATTAAGTCACTAGTTTTGTGTCATGCAATAGTTATACGAAAGAGCTCGACCATCAAGCCATAATTTTTTAATAACATGTAGATCTTGTAGAGTAAGGGGACCTGACTCTTGCATGTGAGTGCAAATAGATAAACAGTGACTTTGATTAGCTACTGATCCTACACGTCAATTTAG
Organism: Choristoneura fumiferana; assembly: GCF_025370935.1. Taxonomy (NCBI): domain Eukaryota; kingdom Metazoa; phylum Arthropoda; class Insecta; order Lepidoptera; family Tortricidae; genus Choristoneura; species Choristoneura fumiferana. The sequence goes on along the minus strand of NC_133479.1, from coordinate 10,633,875 downwards.
TGATGGTAATACTAAAAACGTCACATTGTAATAGGTACACGTAAGCGCGATAATCGCATTACTTAATAGTACATTACTGTAGAGGCCGGGAAAGAAAGGCTTGCAGGCCGAGTATGTATAGACGGCCGAGCGAAGCGAGGATAGGTATACGAGGCTGGCATGTTCTTTCACGCCGAGGCTTGTATAGTGCTTTTCTCAAACATGCACTAAAAGAAATAAAAACTCCTAGAAATCAATGTTTTATTCGTAAGACAACTAAAATTGTACCAGACTCAAATTATAACTGCCATCTATATATGTGTTTATTTCATTCTAACATGAATTTTAATATGTTAAACATGTATAACATGTAGATATACTGGACTGCAAAAATAAAAAATCACGTTTCTAAACGAAACTTTTGAAATGACAATGGAACTTACTAGCAAAATGGCTACCCTAAAACGGAACCCTTATAGTTTCGCCATGTCTGTCTGTCCGTCCGTCCGCGGCTTTGCTCAGGGACTATCAATGCAAGAAAGCTGTAATTTTGCATGGATATATATGTGTAAACTATGCCGATAAAATGGTACAATAGTTTTTTTTTATGGTACCTCCCATAGACATAAGTAGGGGTGATTTTTTTTCTCATCCAAGCATCCTACCCTATAGTGTAGGGTAGGTATTGTTGGATAGGGCTTTTAAAACCATTAGGGGTTTTTTCGATTCAGTGATATGTTTGCGAAATATTCAACTTTAAAGTCCAAATTTTCTTTAAAATCGAGCGTCCCCCCCCTCTAAAATCTAGGGCCTATTTACTACCTTAGGCCTACTATTTTAGACCGGATTATACACGAAATGCAGCCCATTTAATCAGCATCATTAATACTTAATAATGTAAATTAAATTGTAATTTGACGTAAAACGCGCCGGTAATATTTATATATTTACGTATTGAATATTCATAGTTCTGTGAATTTATTCAGTAACTAATATGAACCATAGAAATTCAGATTAGTAATTTCAAGTCGTGTATAATGGCCTTTATCGTGGATATTTGACGTTTTGCATTGAAACAAAAGACTGTTCTCTTGCAGGCCTAGGCCTGCAACAGTATATTTTGAAGCCTGTTTTATGGAACTGTTTTATAGCATGTTTGAGAAAAATCTTTTGTCATCATGGTTTGCTTTTTGTTATAAAAACGCCAGGTAATGGTGATTATTATTGTAACACGTGCACGTGCACGGCCAACTCGTACTTTATCGGTATTTTGGTACTCTATGACATACTAAATAAAAAAAAAACTTGAAGTACAATTATTGCAGAATTCGAAGGTTTTATTCTTAACTCTGTTGCAAATTTTACCTCGTCCCGATTAAATACTGGTACGACCTAACTTAATGCTGTAAAAAGTGGAAGAACAATTTAGGAATGCGTAGTTCTACGAGCGATTCATCCGCTATCAGTTTCCTGCCGAATATATTGAAGAAATGGGAGACCGTATCATTTTGTTCAGTATTAAGCGGCAGTAAACAGATAGCGGTTGAAACGCTCGTAGAACTATCCAAATTTATGTACTTGTATTGAAGTTACCTATAAATTATGAGTTGTCCTTATGCTTCCACCGTACGCCAAGGGCGTCAAAAACCTGTAATTTCACAAGTAATTAAATAATTAATCTTCACGATACTTATTTTAAAAGCAATTAACTAATCTAACTGATAAGAATATTTGAAGTTTCATTATTATCTTCACCCTATACTTAGGTCCTACTGTGTCCACAGATCTTCTATCATAATGAGAGGGCGGTCTGTGGTTCTCACGCTTTCGAAAAGATCATCATTGCGAAGAAGACGCGCCGCAAAAAAACTTGGCAGATTTTCATACAAAACAAGCAATTAATGTGAGATACATAAATTCAAGTTGAGAGAGCTCTGTACTGTACTTTCCTAGATATTACAGAAAATTCTTACGTTACTTTAACCAAAAGTATAAGCCACTTTCTTAAAAGGCCGGCAACGAGCCAATGACTCTCCTTGAGTAATACGGTATTTGACAACTCCTGATTTTGCCATAGCTTAATATTATTTTGAAAATGTAGATATAAAAATAGTGTTTAGCGAAGAGGAAATTTAAATCGGTTGAAAATTGGATTTAGTGATTTTTTGAAAAATCTATATACCTGTCTCTTTCTCAAACGCTTTTCTCTTTGCAGCAAGTATGGTGGTACTGGCGTGTGACGTCAAATGCCAGTATGTCTTTCTCTGTCTAATCTTGAATTTCAAAACCTTTATAACTTTGTTATTTGTAAAGGTAGCTTAAAATTTGTTTTTCTATTCGATAACAGGCATTGTGTAGTTTTAATTTATAAAATATGTATATACAAAATAGTCAAATACCGTATTGGTACACATAGGCGGTGGTTATCAATTCACATCAGATGACCCTCTTGCTCGTTTGCCTTCCTAAGCTTTTGGATTTCGTGCCAATTCTTAACTGATTACTATAATAGTGTACAGATTGCGAGAGAAAAAAAAAATCACTTTGCGGGACAAGGTACCTAAATAAACCCATGTAAGTTCAGAATTTACTAGACAGCCCCAAGTTGACATGAAATTGGTAGAGAATTAGGTCTATATTTGCTTAATTAGTACACAGTACTTAATCAAAACACTTATTACTTAATATTATCTGGTGTCTGTATCTGTAAACAAGTTAATAAACATGATATAAAAGCCTTCCACAATTTTCCACCCTATTAATAATGTGCCGCTCGAGCGTATCGGTTTCATTATAAATATAATCATAAATCTGAAGATGTTAAAATAACAAAAAAATATTGTTGTGACAGTATCACAGAAGATTTGAAGTATCGCCATATCTGGGCGTTGCTTTGACGTAATATCGTGCGGGAGATATCGTTCATATATATATACTGACGTCTTCTGAGTCCCGTTGTATTTTGTCCATTACTTATCTAAGCTTCTTACGATTACCTTGAAGCTCGTCAGATATATTCAGCAAACGGTCTATTTAATTATTTAAATAAAATAAGCGGTGTATCAGTATTATTTTAATTAATCATCTACCTCGAGTATTTTTGTGCAAAATGTGTTGTTACCAAAATAATGGAATTTGTGATCTGTGTAGAAACTTCCAGTGGAATCTTCTACAAAGTAAGAAAATAGTTTTTAAGCGCTTTAGTGTAAATTAATTGGGTTTAAAAAAATGCCCAATAGTCCTTCTCATTTATTTATATTAAACTTTTATTAATAAATGAAAAGTGAATGCTTAACAAAAAATCCCGATATACTTTATGTATATTGAAATTAAAACAATCATTTATCTAAAAAAAATATAAGTATTTTCAATTCAGAAGTTATGAAAAAAATATTAAGTCATTCTTACGACTAATTTGTAATCGCATTTGATTTATGAAAAAGTTCCTCGCTCTTGAATCTCGTTATTTTTGTCAACAGATATTCTTAAGACCTTCCCTAATGCTGCAACAAAGATCGAATCTGGCGAATTCCACCTACAAGATGACGTGTCAAGCTTGTACCCGCCATCACCACCGGAGGCCAAGCCCAGCCGCGCTGAGCTGGCCAGCGATCTCCTCCAGCAGCTAGAAAACCAATGCAAACAAGGTAATTCCCTCACACTTATTTCACTAAAACCTTTACAATCACAGCATATTAAAATCTTAACTCAATATTTAATATTATTTTGACGTTTAATTTAAAAGGAACCTGAAAATACGATTTTACTTAAGTTTTCTGCTGAACTTGAGTTAAAGTTGTTAATACGGCCGTAAATTTCAAATACCTATAAAATATTTTACCGAGTGATCAAGTTGAGTTCGTCTGAGGAGGTGAGATGTGGAACTGTTTACATATTTTGTTCTGATAAAAGCGAGGGAGTGACCCGCAAACGGCAAAATAACAAGCATGGCGCGATGCAACTAACTACTTAGTTAGGTACTTGAAATATGCTTTTTATTGTACCTATTATAATATAACTTTATTCTGATACGTACACGTCCAGAATTGTAATAGAATTATAGGTTATTTTAATTAAAATGAGATACCTTCGATGACGAATTAAACCTCTAAAGAACATATTAAAAATTGTTAAGTTAATTTATGTCCAACTGCTCTTGGCTTTGGCTGTAGTTCGCACGCGGGAAATAAACTTGGTATCCCAGAGCTATTTTGCTTTAGACGTCTATGTTTAATAAAAAAAAAAATAGTATTTATATTATTTAATGAAGGTATAGTCACATGGATTGAGAAAGAGATGCTTGGATGGTTTGGGCATGTTGAGCGAATGAATGAAAACAGATTGACTAGCCAGATCTATAAGACGAGCGTGTATGGGAACGTTGGAAGAGGAAGGTCTAGACGAACGTACCACGATCAAATCGAGGACGTTCTGAAGAAAGGTCGGGTCAGGAGTACCTACTCTAAACCGACCGTCACGTGCATGCATGAAAAGATTGATGAATGTAGAGGAAGCGAAAGGCAAAGAAAAGAAAGAGGCGTGATTTTATTTATGTATGTATATGTAGTATTTATTGAATGAAATGAAATGAGGACTAAGGTTATACGGCAAACAGGTACACATTTAACATTGTACAACAACTTATTGACGGTACAACTATTCAAATAATTAGACAATTTATAATAAAGGAAAATATTTTTTTTAACATTATTTCACTGAATAGTAGTAGTGTAGTAATTAAGTTAAAAATCCTTTCTTCATAGAAATCATTATGTTTAACCTAGTTTTATATGCATCAAGAACTAGCTTACTTCATCATGCATTAGGGTCTTGAGAAGCAGTTTATCGACATAGTGCCTATGTCATACCTAGTCCCTATTATTTTCTTAACTGATTAATATCAACATTTTGCAAAAGGGAGGAACCGTCTTTTGAATTTAATTACAATATATCTATTTTATTTGTAAGAGGTCAAATATCGATAGTATATTGCAAGAAACAAATTGCACTTTAAAAATCGGGTCATCCCAACATGATAGATCATCATCATGACTTGCTTAAAAAATAGAATAATCGATTTATCTTATCTGGAAATTGGATTTTAGAATGAAAAAATAAACATGATTAATACAGTCATTATTTAAGCTCTCGATTCTAGCCGGGAATGGTATGAACTAGATTGACGGTCTTTCAAAGTGGACGAAACTAGTGGAACCGTTCCCTACTTATATATGATGTTCGTTCCCTACTAATATATGAGTTTTTTTTGATTTCACTTATTTATTATGTTCACGATTTATATTGACTTATTATTGATACCATGCAATTGCACAGTCATTGCAGCGGTCATACGTATTTTTTTGCTATATCTCTAAAACCAGCCAAATTACACTTCAGGGGGGCCGGTCTCTGCTGCACACGTCACTTACCTGGGTGACTTAGCAGCTGTTTATCTCCATTTAAAAATAGTTTAAACTAATCAGATCCAGTTTTTGTTCTTGTGAAGCTTGTTTGTTCTATGTATTTGCGATTACACCTTTACCACGGACTTGACACACCCTCGCCGGCTGACTAGCATGTTGCCTGCATCATTTAAAAGCATGATTTTGCTTATTATTTATATAATGCTAACTGATAACTTGTTCATTAAACTAATAATAAAAGTTTACTTTAGTAGTTTACCGAGGCGATATTCGTAATCATTCGTTGATTGGATAGTTGGGTATTTCTTGAAAGAAAGATCCTGTTTTAAATATCGATGTAAGAGTAACAGAACTTTGGTAGCTATAGAAAACGAATAGAAATTTAACATAATTAATTTAAATATTGTTATCTAAAATTGATGAACATTTGAGAGGTGATTCACGAGTTCATTAAGCAAATGAAATGCCTTAATCGCCACTAATCAAACTAGGGGTCCAATTTTGTTTATACAATACAATACAATAACTCTTTATTGCACACCAACACAGTAAGCAGTACAGAAAACACAGGTATATACATAGATATTTTTCTATGGTCAGCAAAGGCGGCCTTATCCGCGATTTACAGTGGAATCGTTAGAATATTACAATTTCTTGTCCATGCAGAGTGATTTTCCCGTTCATTGTTATCTTTTGTACACATTTACGTCACGTCCCAAGGGTCATTGGGTTGACTGTCGGCATGGATGGAATATTAAAATATGTTGTATTTACACCCCACATTTTTAGTGACTTAAGTTGGGAGACCTTTTTCACACCATTTTTTAATTTATTTAATTATTTATTACGTTGAATAGCTCCGTACTGCAAAATAAAAATAAACTACAATCGAAATAACATTCCTTGAAAAGGATTGACTGTTAAGTACATTGATAAATTTGACTTAGGGTCGGAAACACACTTTCTCAAAATCTGCACTCTCAATAAATAAACTTGCGCAAAATGTTCTCTCCCAAAACTTACACATTCCCAATTAGGGCACTATCTCGAAATGTCCACTGTACCATACGTGCACTTGCCCATAAAGAGCATTTTTAGTAAGAGTTAGGCCACTAGTGTCTTAGAAATTTACCTTCATTTGATCTGTTGCATATTCCCTGAACGCTAACGGAAATTAAAAATAACACGGTGTATATGTAGGTACAAATACGGGTCCTTTGTAAAAGTGTAGTACTTTTTATTTTTTTATTTATTTAAGGAGAACCTACAGCTATACATATACCGGGTGAAACTTTGTAAGTAGGTAAACAAAAATTAGTGTTTCATGCTCAGTTAATGCTAGACTATACAATGCATTAACCCATTTGTTGAAATTTGTTAGATCAAATTTGAGGTTTCCATACATTGACTTCGTGATTTAATTTGAACAATGTATGGAAACCGCAATTTTTTCAGACTATTTTCTATAAATGGGTTAATGCATTATATTGTCCACCATTAACTGAGCATGAAACACCAATTTTTGTTCACATTCAAAGTTTCACTCCGTATATATTTGTTTTTGGCGAACTGATCTGCGAAAGTGCACTTTTTGGAATATTGTTCCAATCGAGAAGTGCAATCTTTGAGAAATTACACATTTTGGGAAAGTGAAACCTTACAAGCTAAGGTAAGCCAAAATTACCATAACACATTAGTAGTACCCCACAACGTAAGCAATAAATGGGTAATAAACGCCTGTTTAGAAATTACAAGCAACTAAACGCATTCGAGTGTTTTAGAGTAAGTAATTATTATGGATTCAGATATTTTCTTGATAGGTAGGCCTGCTGAACATACGTGGTGATCGAAATGTTTTACAGAAGTATCACTGCAGTGTTAAAAAATTACGTCTCGAAAATTACCTCACATGTTAGGAATAGTTATGTACTTATATCAAATTATGGCAAATAAAGTTAAGGCTCATAAGATTGTTGCGAAATTCGGCCTAACTACAGAGGACCAAGTTGAAATTAATATGATAACTTCACTAAGGAGTGTCATCTTTCACAACTGAAAAAAATCAAGTCTTGGTACGCGAACTGAAGGTACAAGAAGCCAAATATGTGGTCTACTACCCTAAAGTTGATAATCGTTTGTATGCCATAAAACAATAATGCCAATAGACGTGTCTGTCAACTTGAAAGTTCGACTTTAGCGACAAATTGTTTGATAGGAACTTGTTTAAAAATTGATAGACCACTTATTTGGCTGATGGTACAAGAAGCCTTCTGAAGCTTATTTTCATAGGAAAACCGTGGGTTCAAAATATACTACCTAGGTTAAATCGTCAATTACTGGCCACCTTTCACTGACTTCGGCGGCTGCTGCAACACGGGCACTCAAGATGAAGGGCTATGAATTAGCCCGAAACTTGTCGAGTTAAACTCGATTTAAGACGTGAGTTATCCAGTACAATATCATGTAATATAGGTGTCTAGAATTAAGTTTTAGTGTAAGGTAGAGATGAAACTGATAGTGGTTTGGCCGGATACCGGATACCAGATATTCGGCGGGACCGTTGACCGGATAGCCGGATATTCGGCCTAGTTTTACGTGCAATTAAATTAAGCTAATTCAACATGCACGGAGTGTAGGTTGCAACTTGTAGAGTATAATTAATTAACTTAGGGGCTGTTTCACCACCTATTGATTAATTTTAACTGACGGATAAATATGATGTCGTTTGTGTTTATTTTGTTGGAATAGACGCGAGACGGTATCACATTTAGCCGTCAGTTAAAATTAATCATTGGGTTGTGAAACAGCCCCTTAGAATAATAAACTGATGTCAATAATTGATAAATTCATAGATAACAGTATTTAATCACAACTATAAGTTTTTTTACCATCCGGTATCCGGCCGGATAGTACGCAACTATCCGGTATTCGACCGAATAGTAAAATAATGGTCGGATAGGCCGGATACCGGATACTGGCCGGATATCCGTTGCATATCTAGTGTGGTGGCCAATTATTAAACGGTGGCCAGTAATTGACGTTTTACCCTATCTACCCATTTCTCGCTATAAGAAGTGAAAGGCCTCACAAAGTCAGTAATTTACTTTTCTAATGTCTGTTATTTATTATTTTGCAAAGTAGGTTCAAATAGTAGATTGTTCAAAAAGAGCATAAAACGAGCCATTTCCCCGAAACGTTCATATAGCCACCCGAGCCGATACAGCGAGGGTGGATAGACACGTCGAGAGAAAAATAGGTTTAATGCTCAAGTTTTACACTGCTTTTCACTTCGATTGAGAGGAAATTAAATGGCATCCGTGGAAACAATTGTTCACTTACTAGGTACCTTTTGTTTTAAATGCATTGCTACATAATTATAAATTTTTAGTTTTATTGTTTTATTTTAATTTATTTGATTGATTGTTATTTTCATCCATCCATCCATCCCAGCCTGTATACGTCCCACTGCTGTTAGTTTCATATGAAATAAAAATTATTACAAAACTATACAGATTTTTTTTGTTTGTGGCTGTTGTCACCTTGGTCTTGGCCGAAGATTTTACTTTAGATATGCACTAGGCTAGAGTCGTTTTATGTCGTCTAGATCCAGCTTACATACAAACTTTACGAGTATGAGAATTGAAAAATAAGTTTGTTTTTTCAAAGAAATATAATGCATGGAAAATCCTTGTACGGAACCATCAGAGCGCGAGTGATTCGCAATTGGATTTTTTTTATATTGCGCGATCGTGATCACTTGTTAGTGTATAGTAAAATAGAAATAAAACCAAGACAGTCATCAAATTCAAGCATGAAAATAATACTTAAAATGATTTGTTTGCAAATAGTGTCATGTTATTAAGAGTAGCGTAATCAAAAGATCTTCGCTAAGGGCCGCGTGCTGATTGACGAGTTCGCTCTAGATTGTTCAGAAACTCAATGCGACGTCTCGAACGAACGGAAAGCTAATTTGTTCGGCTGTTTGTTTAGAGAGGGCGTTTAGCGTGTTGATAATACTGTAATAGTACATTGTGTCTTAAGGGCGGTAAATAAGGAATTACGAACGAGAGTCTATTGACTGAGGGCTTTAATGAGTCGATGTTCGTAATTCTAGTACCGCCCGTGCGACATACAATGCTTTTCATCACATTTGCAAGTACAATTTTATATTTGTAAAAGAAAAAATATAATTGTTCCAAATATTGGTGATACCTTAGGCTGTGCTCTTGGCAACGTCGCCCTCAACCTCCCTCGGCATGCGCCGCATGTGCATGTGGTGGTCCATGTAGTCCTGCAGCAGCGCGCGCACGGGCACGGCGCAGCGCCATCAGTACGGGCACCGACTCATTTACCGACCTTGGGTATCATGACAAGACAATGTGTACGCGCAATGACTCATTTACCGACCACGGGTTTCATGACAAGCACATTAAGGTCGAGGGTTTTATTTGGGGGGTTGCAACTAAGGTAGCCTGCATGTTACGACACTGTTTACGAGCAAGTGTGATGAAAAAGTAAATTGGTAAAGTTGAGCGAGCGTGGGCATGTGTGTCGTCGCCGGGTTGCAGTGCACTGTAAGCAAGCTATGATAGGTGGTGGGGAAATGCGGCCGTCGCGTTTGCGGCGCGGCGCCGCGCGCGCAGTAATAGCGTGTGCCGCGTCGCGCCTGCTGGTGGCGCCGTTCGTTCTCTCATCCGTGACAATAAATTCGATTGGAGCAACACATTACGGGCGCTCGCGCTCGGCTCGAGACCTATGTCTGCCGCCCTCCATGCGCAGCCTGGACGCCGTGAGAATGAAGTGCCATTATCGCAGCATTTTTAACAAGGAGATAGTTTTCAACTCACAGAAACTCGTCAAAAGACGTTAGATCCCGACATCCCCCGTGAATCATTTACGACGACCATCGCCCGCACATCGAGGATCCCAGTTTAGGATACCACTGCCTTATAGTTAATCGTATTATCATTAGAACTGTAGTGTTAAAGACAATTTTGTTGTGAATTCATAAAGCGATATTTGAATAAGAAATCGACATTATGATGGCTCTCGCAGACTTATATGCTGGTACGTGGTAATGCGATGTTTGTTTCAGCGGCGCGCTGATAGCGGGCTTTGTTTGTTTTGGTTTATTGAAAGGCAGTCTGGCGTAAAGGCTCAAGGTCTGAATGCTCCGGATCTTATTGCGTTCTTCGAGTGTATTTTTGTTGGGAAAACTTAATTGATCGTTAATTTGTTACTACTTGCATGTACCTTTTATAGTTCCTTGACTACTTCATCGATTAAGGTTAATGACGTTTATTTGTAGATCATTTGAGCATTGTTAACGTGAAAAGTACCAGACGTATTTTATATGGGTTGCTGATAATGCATGTTATGTATAATTGTATGTGCAACAAGTTAGTTATGTATCGGTTATGGAATTTCACGTGGCGGGCCGCCATTGCGCATGCTGGTCGCTGGCGGTGGTCCGAGCGGCGAGCGGCCGCGTGTCACCGCGTCCCTTTATTGTACTTGTCTGTTGTTTTGATTTGATCTGTATCAAACGTTAACGCTCGGCCGGGTGGGCAAACTCTCTACACTTACACCGTGGAAACTGATAACCAGTTCGCGCACAAGGCGACCTCGCTCGCTGCTCGCCCAATAATTAAACAGACTTATTGACCACTTGTTTCCATTTCTACATAGATAAGTACCAAGAAGTACTCCATACCTTTCATATAATTCTTTAAAGGACAAATGAGGCATGATCAAACATTTTACGTTCGTTTTCTACCTTGGAACTATTACATTTATTGACGGTCAATGTTTTATAAACAGCGAGCAGACTCATTTAAATTCGGACGAGAAATCGCGATAAATTATGTAGAAGTTTCGAGAATAAAATATAGCACATATGGATATATCAAATAATTTTCATACGCAGATCTTTACCAGTCAAATCACATTCCTGATTAGCACTAAGTCATTGACACTAGCGGGTTCGGCTGGTTCAGTTAGAATAGATATGTTTAAACTCGGTGAAGTTCTGACGAAATTCAAGCAGAACTATCAGCGCCTTATCGAAGGCGCGGTGGCAGCGAACTCCGCGAGAGAAAGGTTATCTCGTCCAACTCGGGCCATTCCAAAAGATTGTTGGTCAAGCTGCTCTGATTTTCTCATAATTTAAGTTATGCACTGTTTAGGGTTCTTGACTTGTACTGTACAGTCACCAGCACCAATATCTGACACAATCTGATAGGTACCTACGACTGTATTTCTAGGGCCGGTAGGACGTGTCAGATATTTTTGTACGCTCTGCTGTGGTAGATATTATTGCCGGTGACTGTACGAGAAATAGTAATAACATATATTTTCCCAATTAATATTTAATGTGAAAATGTGTACTTTTGCTGATCTAAGGATCGTATAAAATTAGGTACAGTAGCTGGGCGACGAGGCTCGGGCTAATAGTCTGAAACACGCGTCTTCCCAGAGATAAAACCAAGCGAGATCGATTGTTCGCCCCCGAAAACCTCCACATAGCTAATTTCATTAAAATCGGTAGATCCGTTTTCCGGGACCCCCGAAAAAAATATTAAATTGCTCGTTTAAGTAAGCTCGTAAAGGTACTTACTATAGATAGATTAATGCTTGAATAGTTTTTATTTAAATGAGCACGTCTAAAAATGTAGAATATGTTAAATTGAAAAAGTACTTAACTGTTTAATTAATGCTGAGCGCTGTTTAATGATTCCTTTTAGACGGAATCCTCATACGAATCAAAAATATCACAATGATATACTTTGTGGAAAATGTGTAGCACTCTCGACTCATAACTTCGATGCTTATGTAAAAAGGAGAAAGCTTGTCGAATACTACCTAAACTCCAAGCAGCTACGCAGTAATCAGACTCACAATCTTACCAATCAGACCCAATTGATTGTAGAATGCGCTTGACTGTCAATTATGATATTCTGATACGTTTCTGACCCCATACAAATTTATTAATGGGTATTTGTGTACCGTACTATGATTTGGTGTGTACCGTACACATTACGTATAGTCGCCAACCCTCTTAACTGACCATTCTTAGTCCCTTATCGTTACTTGAAGGTGTGTGAGTTGTCAGTTAAGAGTGTTGGCGATTGTTCCTATCTACAATGCGCAAGAAATATGAACATAATTTTAAATATGATACCTTGTTGATCTTAAAAGCGCATTGAAATATGAACGATAGATCTGTCTTAAATCGGTTTTCATTTTGCAATGCTGCACATAAACGTCAGTAATAAACGCCTCGGTGAACGTATCGTTGTTTCACCGTAGAACTTACTACACACATTGTTAGTACTGGGGCAACTTTCCTGTCCCGACTCGTTATTATAATTTGATTACATTCACGAGTAAATCTTCGAAACGATTTTTTCCTGCTAACTTTATACAGACTTTTGTATTTAACTTGATTTAATGATTAATGCTAACATTACACATGTGCAGACTACAAAGATGATTTCCTATATGTGATACAGTTAGTTACTATTAGCAATACGGCTGCTGGGCTTACCTTTTTATAAACTTTTTACTGCTCTTCTGGTCATAATATTTATACTGCATTTTGTTTGTGCAAAATAAAACCAGTTTGACGCGTGTGAACAAGTGAAAAATAATGTATTCAACAACAGTATCACAATAATCAGTATGCATGTATAAACATTTAAATAGATAACGCTTATAAATTATTCCACATAGCAGAAAACAATCTCAGTACAAATAGGTTTATGATTACTTGCAACAACGTGAGACCATGTTATATTATGTATAGGGTCAGAATGCTTACCTTGCAACTCGGTCTACTAAAAAATGCGCGGTCGATCAATTTATTTGTCTGACCTCAATCAATTCACAGTTATTGCTTTTCAAATAGTTAACTCTTGTAATGAAAGCAATGCGACAAAACGCGTTGCAAAGGGTTCGTTTATATTCAGGAAGTTATAATAATAATATGAACAAACAACATCGCAAAGAAAACAATGTCGATAAATTAATAGACCGCGTTGTCAAACTATAAAGGGTTAGGTACGGTCAGGGAAACTGAATCACGTACCAGGCTGGAACCTTTGTGCTACTAATGTCATGTTGACATCCCATACATCTGCCAGAGATCACATAGCGAAATTGGTTATGAAAAGGTTCCACCCTGATACAGGGGCCATTCTCTTAAATGTTGTACCCAAACTTTTTTTTTGGGATTTTGAAATTTTTATTTTATATCTACTCGGAATCAGGAGTACTATCGATTTTAATAGGTGAAAAAAATGACCAAAAATTTGGTATTCCATTCTGTTACCTTTCCAATCTACACTTGTATGAGAGTAACGGAACGGAATTACAAGAAATATATGCAAATTTTGGGACACTTTTTTTCACCTATTAAAATGGATAGTAGGTACTCCTGATTCAGATAAAATATAAGTAACATAAAAATTTCAAAATCCCCGAAAAAAAGTTTGGGTACAACTTTTAAGAGAAGTGCCCTGTAGTCAAGGGCAAAGATATCGACACGGCCAAAGTTACAACAATATGTATACACACACGACTCTATGCACTTAACATTAAGGCGGTGTTTACATATTTTTGCAACTTTGGCCGTGTCGATATCTTTGCCCTTGACTGTACGTGATTCAGTTCCCATGACTGTACCAGCAGGTACCCGCGTATATTTTTTGTGCACGGTCCACTCAGGGTCACAATTCCGAAGTAAACTATGATATCTTGCATAGCGACTAGCACTGGACTGGAACGCAGTGGTCAAAGCGACCTCTAGTTATCTGTTACCGCGATGCGTCTCTAAGGTCACAAAACAAACATGTACATGTACCTACTGCATTATTTATAAACATAAGCGAAGTTGTCAAATGCAGGCAATATTGATAATAAACCAATTATAACTTAACACAAAAACATGATATGACGTAAATTTGTCAATTATTAACTCATGATCCTGTTTTTCAACCGATGCATAACAAAACCGATTTCGAAAACAAGTTTGATCGGTCAGAGCTTTAACGCAAATGATTTCGGTAATTGCGTTGTTCTGTTTAATAAGCTCATTTTAATGAAAGTAGTTCTAAAATTTTAAAGATCATACTATATTTGGATTTTAAGAGGCTGTTAAACTTTGTAGTATTAGTATTTCTTAGTAATTTTTATTTATAATCTATATCTGGCTAAACAGAATTTGAATTTGTTACAGAAAACATCTTCTCTAACTGGCTGGAGGAGAAAGTAGACTTGCCAATATTCGAGAACATCACGCACGCGGCGGAGGTGGTGGAGCCCCCGCTAGTGTACGCGGCGCTGCCGGCGCCCGGGCCGCAGCCCACCGAGGAGCTGCTGCGTGAGTTCGAGTCCGTGTACGGAGCCGTGGAGCTGACGCACCTCACGCCGCCGCAGAGCCCGCCCGGCCCTGCCACCCAGCTGCTGCTGAGCTACGCGCAGCAGGCGCAGTGCGCGCCGCTGCCCGCGCCCGCGCCCGCGCCCGCCGAGCCGTGGGCCGCGCCGCTGCCGCTGCCGCTGGCCGTGCCCGCAGAGTACGACCGCGAGCTACAAGTTGTCGAGGAGCTGGTTCGCCACCGCGCGTCGCAGCTCGCCTCGCCGCAGCCC
The DNA here is from genome assembly GCF_025370935.1 of Choristoneura fumiferana. Lineage (NCBI taxonomy): Eukaryota > Metazoa > Arthropoda > Insecta > Lepidoptera > Tortricidae > Choristoneura > Choristoneura fumiferana. The sequence goes on along the minus strand of NC_133479.1, from coordinate 10,618,828 downwards.
TCGGGCGACAGCGTCTCCCCGCGCTCCTCGCCGCCCTCCTCCCCGCGCTCGTCCACCGACGAGGAGTGGTCGCTGCCGGCGGGTGGCGGCCGCCCCAAGCCGTACGCGCGCGGCGACGACCGCCGCTCCCGTAAGAAGGAGCAGAACAAGAACGCGGCCACGCGCTACCGCCAGAAGAAGAAGGCGGAGATCGAGGTGCTGCTCGGCGAGGAGCAGCAGCTGCGCCAGCGCCACACTGACCTCGGCTCCAAGTGCTCCGACCTGCAGCGCGAGATCCGCTACCTCAAGAGCCTCATGCGCGACCTCTTCAAGGCCAAAGGCCTCATCAAATAATTTCACTCCCCCTGCCGCGCCCCCAGCGAAGAAAACTGTCTTTTCCGCGCAGAGATAGCGCGAACTGAATAACGTTCAAAAAGAAGATCTTAAGGAGTTATTTTATCGATGTTTAAGTTTTGTAAGCGTTAAGCTAGACATAAATTGACTAATCTTGATCGTTTATGATATATGCAGTCCCATCTCTTTTTCGAGCAGCAATCATCACTCGAGTCAATCGATGATTAATCAATTCATTTACCTTTTGTAACATCTTAAGGAGGCGAAATTTCTCATCTTTCATTTCTTTAGAGGATAGGTCGCATTCGTTGCTATGAAAATACTTATTTTACAAGAGCAAACAACTAAATGCGTTTTAACAATTTGTTTTTGAAATAATTCCAAATATATTTTTAATCTTGTATAATGGCATTTACATATATAATTAAAATCGAATGGATACTTTATTCAATTTACTGTAGACGTTTTCATGCAATAAAATTGGAATGCGACGGCGGAATGAACTAGTTTTATTGAACTTCGAAACCGACACCCAGATACACAAGTAAACTTGATAGTATGATAATTACGGCATGACGTTTCATATCGTCGCCGGTTACTTATCAGCGAACGTCTGCTAAGTACCAAGTAGCGACGGATCGCAAGTAGAGGCATTATTAAAGGACGAGCCTAGAGAGCCGCATAATTCAACTTTGACCCCAATAACGATAATAGTAGCAATTATTGAGTACGAAGGATTGGAAACTTTCGTGCAAGGATTGATCGGGGTCACAGTGGCGTGAGGCACGACCAATCAAATACAAAGAGTCGATAAACAATGAAACTTATCAAATCTCATAAATATCAGTAGCCTTTGTCAACTGAATGATCTGGCCTATTGTTGGCGCTTCTCTGATTATTCGCACTACTCATTCTTATTACCTACCTATTTTATCCAATTAGGTAATATATTAGATTGTACAACAAGAGCATAAAACGAGCCATTTGACCTAAGACGTTCATATAGCCTATATAATTATATATATATATATATATATTTTTTTGATTGATTTGATTGATTTTTGGTTTTATATAAATTAAAAATTAAAAAAAAATACGTAGAAACTTTTTTGTTTGTGGCTGTTGCCACCTGATTATTATTACCTTGGTCTTAGACGAAGATTTTACTTTATGCACTAGACTAGAGGATTAAAATTCATTTTATGTCGCCTAGATCCAGCATAAACACGAACTTTACGAGCATGAAAAGTGAAATAGTAGATTGTACAACAAGAGCATAAAACGAGCCATTTTGAAAATGGGTTTAATGCTCGAGTTTTACACTACTTTTCACTTCGATGGCGAGGAAAGGAAATAGCAACAGTGGAAACAATTGTTCACTTACAATGTACCTACCTTTTATTGTTCACGCTTTACTATTATAATTATAAATTTTTAGTTTTATTGATCAATTGCCTTGGTCTTAGCTTCGGAAACGCTCGTAGAACAACCAACTTTTTTGTATGAAAAATGTAGAATTATAGCACTTGTAACTTTTGTGGTATAGGGTAATTAGTGACTGATGACAACATCACTTCTTTAGAGCATACCCTACATAAAAGTATATTTTGCACTTTTTACCCGACTGCGAAGAAGGAGAGTTATGTGTTTGACCCGTATATGTATGTATGTCTATTCCTATGTCTTTTCGTAACTACTCAACGATTGAGCCGATTTTTATAAACGATACGTCATTGTATTCGTTTTAATGAAATTCTTAAAAAAATAACATGGTGGATTCTTGGCGTCAAATTGTGTCTTCAAAAACTTAAACTTCAACAGTCGGGACCCATTAGGTAGGTACTAAGAAGTTTTGAGCTGTTCGCCATTTGTAAACAAATAATAAGAGCAATGATGTTAGAAAAATAAGTAAATAGTTTACAGCAGTATTTATGTTGCGAGATCATAGTATAAGACATTAACGCTAAGTAGGCATTTTTTATAATTGATCACTGATACGTTGTAAGCGTGCAACAATCAGCGACAGATAAATCGTTCGCGATTTTCGCTCGCTGATCATAACATAATTATTATGTAAGATATTAAAATATCTAAGTATCTTGAATAAATAAATAAATTGAATGGGTCCCGACTGTTGGAAGTTTAAGTTTAAGTTAGCTACCAGAGTTCTAGACCACTACGTCCACGTCTTGTTTTCTTCTTTTTAGTATTTTTAACGCAGTCGGGTTTTGATTTTTATTGTTTTATTCGTCATAGTTTTTGTTCCATTGACACAAAGTAGGTAATTCACTCGAATAAAGGTCACAGGCTTGTGATATCTCGCGACTTTGGCTATATAAATAACCACAGTCGCGTTACCCTCGTTATTATTTTCTTTATTGTCTGATTTATCACGGGAATAAGGAAAAGTTTCGCAATAAGGGCGAGTTCTGGCGGGCAGATGATAAGTATGCATAGAGCGTTTGCGCTAATGTGCCGAGGACGCAGCAGGTCGCCCGGGCCGGCATCCGCGGATGTTATGAATGTATTACGCTGGAGCGCCGCGTGATGGCATCTTCATGGATTCCGACCCCAGCGCCAAGGTCGGGACCTTCAGTACATCAGGCGGCATTAGCAACGCAAGGATAGTTTCTAACACATTCGTTACGCGCCACGCTCGTAGCGCGTAGCAGCGTTTTTCCACTTTGCAGCGAAAACTGCCTACGAACAGAGAACGCGCCTAGTGTGTTCTTGGCACTAAATGTGTTAATATGGTAGGTGATGTACAATCAACTAATTTGATTACTAGGCGAACATAGAACCTTGCACTTGTCATTCGATAAGCGTACTCATATCATATTAGACCAGTAAACTTTTGTATTTGCTGTGATAAGGTTCCACGGTGGCCAAGAAATTGTTGACTTTCCCTCCTCGTACAGATAGTAAATAAAATAGACAGACTTTTAAAAAATTCAAGCGAGGCGAAAAATATAATGATTGTGTTACAAATCCAGCCCGTACCACTTTACGGGATTGATTGCTTAAAGTCATAAACCACTAAACGCGATCGCGCGATTGTCAGAAAGTTAGGACACCTATTCGGGTTTAATATGTTTGATCGCGCGCACGCGCGATGGTCGCATCGCTTACTCGCGCATTCGCGTTCTATTAGGACGATGCTTAACTCAGCGAAAAACGTCATCAAAGTAAATATTTGCTAATGTCGTTCGGAACTTGAAACAAAAGATCGGTTTTCTTTTTCTTTCTCATTTGAATCTTCAGAAAAACGAAGAAAACCGACGAGTTTCGAGCGACATTGACATTCTGGTTGTACCTACCTTTTTGGTGTATTTTTGATTTTTGTTATTACAATATCATTATGACGTTTATTGTGATCTACCTAAATCTTAAATGGTGTGTTAAACAAAGACGTTTAAATGTAATCACACTTTAAATCAACAAGTGTTAATCGACTGTTAAATTATTGGTTATTCCAACTAGGTACCTAAGTATCTGTTTTCCTTGTTTTTGTTCTGGTTCCACTCGTATTAATTATTACGAGTATTAAGACAAAAAAATAACGCGCAACCAAGGTAAGTAGAGGTACTTTAATATTAATACTATATAACTTATATATGGTTGACTTATATATTGACGACCAGATGGCCTAGTGGTTAGAGGACTTGACTACGAAGCTTGACGTCCCGGGTTCGATTCCCGTGTCGGGGCAGATATTTGTATGTAAAATACGAATGTTTGTTCTCGGGTCTTGGGTGTTTGATATGTATTTATTAAGTATGTATCTATCTATAAAATTATATTTATCCGTTGCTTAGTAGGTACCCATAACACAAGCTTTGCTAAGCTTACTTTGGGACTACGTCGATTGGTGTAAATTGTCCCGTGATATTTATTATTTATTATTATATATATGTCGGCGGCCGATAGTAAAATCCGCCAGATCACGAGATTCCTAGGCATATCATGAAAGGGCGACATTTCATGATATGCCTAAAAGTTGGCCAGGCAATATCACGATGTGCCTGAGAAACAATAGGGCAGATCGATTAGAGCTACGCATTCGTCTATATTCCTAGCTCTATACCGGGCACATCGTAAAATACTTTTCTCTGTCATAATCATCATCATCATATCAGCCGTAGGACGTTCACTGTTGGACAAAGGCCTCCCCCATAGAAGTCCAGTTGCCTCAGTTGGAAGCGGCTTGCATCCACCGTGAACCCGCGACTTTAATCGTCCATCTCGTTGGTGGACTTTTATCTGTAATCAATAGTAGATTGTTCAACAAGGGACTAAAACAAGCAGTCTCGCGTTAAACACTCTACTTTTCACTTTGAATGCGAGGAAAAAAAACAACGCTCTGTTCAAAATTTCAATATTACATTTTAAAAACCTACGCTCGACTAATGGACATCTGTTCAAAATTGTAATAGCAAAAAAAAATACTTACGGGACTTTTCTTTTCTTTTATTGTTTTTGAAGTGACGCTTTAAATGCTTGCATATTTAGCCAACAGTTTTAAAATTGAAAACTATTTTAAAACTGATTGGATTATGCATACTTAATAAAATGAAATAATATTCAAATTCGTAATCATTAATTGTGTTTCACGAAATTAAATCTTCTTTTTAAATAGTTTTGCACAGATCATTTTGATGCTATTTCCACGCCTTTAAAATCCTCCTTTCACAAACACCGTGATTGGCTGTTAAGGGGTTTCCAACGTTAATTAAAAAAAAAAAACTTAATCCCTAGAGATTAATGAGGATCTTTAGTCCCGATATGCAGAGACTAAAGTAACATTTTAAGAGCATGAGAAGTGAAAATATAATTTAAGTACGACGGCTTAGGTACGATGAGCGAAGTGAGGTGAGGATTTGTTAGTAATGAATTGTGACCACAACGCACGAGCCGACCGAGCGAAGTGAGCGTGCCGCGGCAGCGGCCGGCGAAGTGTCAGAACCGAATTAAGTCCTTAACCTTAGCTGGACGCTGTTTTGCAATACTGAGTCAACCCACTGTCATTTTGCAAAACAATGTCAACTATTAAAATTATATTATCTAAGGGTTGACATTGTATTGAAGAATTAATCAAGGTTGACACACTATTGCATAACAGCGTCCAGCTATTGTTTGATTAAAATGTACTCGTACTTCAAATTGTTCGAAGTCCTGGCTCCATACTAATTTTATGATAATAATAATAATAAATCTTTATTTCGCATAAGTAAGAATTAGGTACAGACATGTTCATGCTAAAATGAAAAAAAAAATGATAAATTAAAGGTAAAATACTAATGCGAAAAAGGAGTCCACTCAGCACTTGCCGGGTCACTAAAGGTGGCTCGACGCTGATATTACGTGGATCCAGGTTGGCATTTTGCTTGAAATTTTCTACCTCCAAAATCTGATATAGCGGCGTTTCATGATATACCTACCTAGGAATTTCATAATTACCCAAAAATGGCCAAATCATGAAATGGCGGCGTTTCATGATATGCCTAGGAATTTCGTGATCTGGCAGATTTTACGATCGGCCGCCGACATGTACATTTAGGTACATACGGACCGAACGTCTGTACGTGACGTAGAGAAGCAACAAGTAAGGATATAAATACTAGGTAGTAGATATACAGACAACGGTAAAGATTGAATTTATAATGAGTGGAAAAATACCACTACAGCCGAAATGGCATTGCCCTGGTACTGTCGTATTATTGTAGCCGTAACCTACTTGATAAGGCAGTTGACTGGTGACTAGCGAGTCCAAGGTTGCAGTGTATAAATCTTACCGGAAGCAAGAACTACGGATATTTTAAAATAGCCAATTTACTAATTACAATATTGGCTTAATTGCCTTATTACAATATTTTAATATATAAAGTGGGAATTAAAATGACTAAAGGTACTCGTACTCGTATATACTGTAACCAATGTAATGCTGTGTTAAGCCTGTGTACAGGTACCTTTATCAATTTAATATACAAACTTTGATGGTATATTATAATATTAATAATAATAATACATTTATTTTAGCCCAAGAATCCATATTATTGATAGTATAGTTTGTGCAAACTTAAAACTAGTGTTAGTGGTAAACAATTAATACACGTGACGCCGAAAACAACAACAAACAGAACACAAAAATAATTATTTATGGGCATGGAGCCCGATCCACCGCCCCAGCACTGGCAAGTCCCAGCGATCAACAAAAGCGCGCAGAAGCGTGTTGCGGCTGTCGCGCACGCGCTGTAGCATGGAGGCGCAGCGCGCGCATGATGGCGGCAAATCCCGCCGTGTTGGTCTCCAAGAACATTGAACTCGCAGGTCACTATATGTATTCCTTCTGCGTATAGTTTACCCATAGGCTGCATGTATACAATGACTGGCAGTATGCTTTAAACTGTGACTTTTGCTGGCACAGAACATTTCGAAAACCTACGGGCCAACATGTTGCATCAGACAGCCAGCGTCCTGCGCGCCCTCTCAATGTCAGTGTTGTCCCTTTGATCCGCAGTGACCCAATGACCCAAATATTTGAACTTATCGACTCTTTTTAATTTTACACCAGTAAGTAAAAAATCAGGATATATGGTTTGAAGACTGGATAGCCCAGTGGTCAGAGAAACTGACTAGGAGGCTTGTGGTGTTAAAAAAAACTACTACGAAACTTACATATTATTGCATTAATTAAATACTGTACCTGGTTTACTAATGTATCGGCGAAAATTATTTAGCAAATTATTAACTACCAAACTATTTATCCCATATTTTTATTTAGGCGAAATGTTATTTCCCAACTCAACGTTTCGCACTGATATCATTTTCCAACTAATGATTCGATAAATTATTATTATGCAAATTATTACCTGGATTTTTTTTAAGATGTCATTTATGTTTTCGTCAAATGTATTGATTGTCATACCTTAATTTAGCAACATATTGAATGGCATCCAACCTACTTTTCTAGTGTCATTTATCCTGGCTGCTATAAAAAAAAAACCTAACATCGAAGGCTAAGGCGGGAGCTTCGCTCCGCTTCGCTCCCGCCTTAGCCTTCTGAACCTAAACTATCCAAGTCGCTTCTGTTCCGAACCGTCTTGCTTGCTCGCTTCGCTCGCTCGCACAAATCAAATTGAAGTATAACTTTGCAATGTAAAAAATTGCCCAAATGTTATTTGACAATTTGTTATTTGCCTAAGCCAATCATTTGCTACATAATTATTTGCCACATAAATGTGTGATGAAGTAAAATTTTGCAATGTAATAATGTTGCGAAATAAAAAAAATGCGAAGTAAAGTTATGCCAAATATTAGTTTGCCAAATGAAACTTTGGCGAAAGGTTAGTTGCTAAGTGAAATTTGGCGAAACATATTTCGCCGAAAAGGCAGTACACCACTGTACCTATCTATAGGTAGGTAGGTACACCATAAGATAATTAAAGTGTAGTACGAGTATGTCCCAATTACACATTAAAACATTTCAACTGCACAGAACTGCAGATATGAAGCCGTTTTAGGGATTCGTATGCAAAGGGATTCTTTGTCTGTCTCAGAGCGGAATCTCAAGAACCGTGATAGAAAGAAAGCTGAAATTTATTCATAATGTGTCTATAATCTATTGCCGCTACTATAACGAAAAATAAAAATAATATACAATTACCTAAGTGGCATCTCTTAATTTTTACTAATCAATACAGAATAACCCCGCAATCCAAACATTTACTTACAAACAGGGCTCTGCTAAGTAACACTGGAATTATATAGACATAAAAACGGCTGTTTTTAGCGTATTTAGAAACACCTAGGTACAAACATGTCTCTTTTCTTGTTTGGAACGTTAACTTGTCTATACGGACGCGTTATCACGAGCAAAAGGTCTTTCTTAAGTTTTTTTACCTACCTAAGTATCTCTAAGTACCTAAGCATCTTACCGTGGAAATTCATAAGGCTAATAAACCAACATAAGCCAGACGCCGAGATTCTACATTTTAAATTGCAAATAGAACTAGTTGGTATACTCAATGATCCTGTTTGTCAAGACGTAGAGTAGCGAAGGTCATCTCGGATACAAGGCAGGTAGTTCGGATACATGCGAGTATGGATTTCTTTATTTATATCTACTTGAGTGTTTATTCCTCGCCCTTGAGGAAGCATCCCGACATCCCACTCAAAGCTAGAAAGCCCTCGACTTTATCCGAATAGGTACCTTTAAGTATAATTTCATACAGTTACCCAGATACTAGTAAATTAGTCGGTGCTTCAGCTATAACGTGGAAGTTATTTATTATAAATAGCTGTTGCGTAGAAAGACGCAAAATAAATGTATTTTTTTTTCATAAAAGTGATTGATGACATAATGACACGAACACCGATACGTATACCTAGTATAGATACTTGCAGGACCCGAAGTATTGCTAATGCGTTGCCAATCCCTAGGACTAAGGTGGTTCTTGTGGCAGCATACTCGTACAATGACGAACCAATTATCAGCTCTACTTATATTTTGTTCTTTACCATCCCACTAACACACAATCAAACAGACTTACAAACTTTCGCATTTATGCTTGTTTGTTTCTTTTCTCATGACGTCTAAACCGCTGAAGCGATTGAGATGAAATTCGGTGTATAGTTTGAGTCCCGGGGAAGGACATAGGATAGGTTTTGTCCTGGAAAATTGCATAGTTCCCGCGGGATTCTACGAGAATTGTACGCAGACTGAATCGCGGGCAGCAGCTAGTTTACCATATATCTTAATCAGAGAACATTAGTTTTATCAAATGTATTAGGTAATACATAAATATAACATTAGTCGACTTATCACAAACTGGAAAGTAGATTTAAGAGTATTATTTATTTTTAAAGAAAACGTTATTTAGGGAAAAACAAAAGAAACTCGTCCAAAGAGGGATAAAACTTTGTAGCCTCAGGTGTTCTCGTGAATTCGTATGATTGATTACGTAAAAAAGTAAAGTTCATTAAGAAAGTAGGACAAGCTATCTACTCCTATGTACTCGTAGCAGGGACTGGCAGATCCAGTCGTGTCATGACATGACATAGACTGGGAATGCGTAGGTGTAGGTAGTTAACGACAGAGGTTATTTTTGTTGGAAAGTTTTTAAAGTGGCAATTAAAACCTTTATATATTAAATAATTAAGTATACATTTTATACTTTCCAATATAACCTTTAGGTAGGTTCTTGTTGCATCATGCTTATACTGAAGTAGCATCTCAAGCAGATAGATGGTCGTGGGTTCAAGTGCGGCCCGCGTCTCTAAGTTGTTCCGAATTTATGGGCGAAACCTGTTGGGTGTCGTTGGGTTATCGGCAGTTCGGCGATAGGGTCGGTGTAATGAGGCTCGCGAGGCCGGTCGGGCCCGCAGCCCTCATTCGCGTCAAATTGTTATATATTCCACACATGAGACCATTTTAGTTGAAAGGACCTAAAAACTTCGCTATTTACTATCCTGGAGAAAGCTCGTAGCTGATAATTTTGTACAAGTGCTCTGGGTGGCTAGTGGATGGGATACGTTTGCGCATCTGTCAACTAACAAGCCAATGGCGTGACGGCCGCGCGCGCGCTTCTACGCTCCCTCCCGCGTCCCCCTTTGGTCCGTATTTCGCTCACTGCGCAGGTATATCGCCAGGAGTTCTTTTTACGTGCGTTGACTTTTACCTTAGATTTATATATTAATTAGACTTTAGTACAGACACGAAAGACACGAACAGACACGAAGAAGTACAGAATGAGTTTACTTTATTGACGAGGTCTGTTGATATTATTATTCTGTAAGTAGGGTAAACCCTCCAGTGAATGAACCCCCCCCAGTGAATGAACAAAATCACGTTTTTTGCCTAAAATAAGCAATATAGCCATTTCCACCAACTGTCGTATTTTTTTTCTTACCGGCAACTCGATTTCCTATAATAATAATAATAATAATAATAATATAATTTATTTCATGTAACTGGGACACATATTATGTTAGTAGTTGTTGCTTAGTTTCTAAAGATTAGTAGGTACTTACAAATTAATAAAACTTGACTCATTCTACCACAGTATCACACTGGTAGGGGAATGCAGTCCCTCACAGTGTGACATGTAGTCACAGTCAAGTCCGTCCGCTATCACACGCAGGACGGTGTTGGAACTGCCCCGCACGCGGCGCAGCAGGGATGTGGCGCGCCCGCGCATGGTCGTGTAGAAACAGTTAACGCGCGCCTCCACAAACATCCCTGATGCGCTACAGTGGCGAGGCAGTCCCAACAATGCCCGAAACGCATTATTATATTGGACCCGAAGGGCCCCCCAGGCCCGTTGCGTATAGTGCGCCCACAGACTGCATGTGTAGAGGGAAGTGCAAAAAGCTCGAAACAACGTAACCTTCGCCTCCCTCGAGCACCCCGCAAATCTGCGTGCGATCACATTTGCCCGAACCGAAAGAGCCCTTCGCTCCCTTTCAATATCCAAGTCGTCCTTGAGGTCGGTCGCAAGCACATGACCTAGATATTTAAATTGGTTCACTCTGTTGATAGGAGTGCCATGGAGACAAATGAGAGGAATCTCATTTTTATCCTTGCGACCGCTCTCAAAGACCATGTACTGACTTTTCAGAATATTATATTTTAAGCCGTGGCTTGCTGCATAGGTTTCACACATTACGAGCAGCCTACGCAATCCGCACACCGACGCACTAAGCAGCACCATATCGTCTGCGTAACTGATGTTGTTAACGCAGACTCCATCTATGTGGCAGCCGACACGTGTACTGCTGAGTGCCTCGATGAGCCCGTTTACATACAGGTTGAACAGCGTCGGCGAAGACAAACCCCCCTGTCTCACCCCACATTCCAACCTGTATTCGTCAGACAGTGCGGTTGACCATCTAACGCTGTTAACCTGGTTTCCATACCAGTACTTAAAGATACGTATTGTGTCACTTGGTATACCAGTATCTTCCAGTTTTTTCCACAGTATATTGTATGAAACCAGGTCAAAAGCCTTAGATAGGTCAAGAAAGCAGGCAATCACCGGCGTCTTTCTTTTGATATAATACTTGACAGTGCTCTTAAGACAAAGTATTGCCGTTTCTGTAGACAACCGCGGTCGGAAACCAAATTGGTTCCCATGCAGTTTTACGTAACTATTTAACTGTGAATTTAGAACACTGTCAAATATTTTAGCTACTATCGTTGCTAAAGAAATAGGCCTATAGTTACTTTTATTTGCCAGGTCCCCAGTTCTATTCTTTACGACAGGCACCACAATTGTTCGCATTAAATTTTCAGGCAAATATGAGTGCCTCATACATAACGTATAAAACATAGCCAACACTCTGGATATGTGTGGACCAGCATGCTGGAGGTGCTCAACACTGAGCCCGTCGTGACCAGGTGATTTCCCTCTACACATCGACTTAATAACTTTATCAATGTCTTTGGCAACAATATCAGGACTCACTACGTCACCACGACAAAACTCAACCCCGATCTCTCCTTCCTGCGTCGGCCTTAGAGGGGATTTCACGATAAAATGATCTTTAAAGAGGTTAGCAATGAGTTTAGGGTCAGTGACACCCTCAACCCCCACAGGCATGCAATGGCAACAATCGGTAAATTTATTTTCGACCAATTTCAACATGGCAGGCGTTTGAAGTTCACGTATTTCTGCTTTTGAAGTTTTGTATGGAAAAATTAGATCCCAGGTAAGAACAGTGCATGTTTGGAGTAACATTTGAACTGCTTATTTCATGTATACCACTAAAAAGTTTAGCTATTGGTTAGATTAAGAGTTAAATTTTCTATAAATGTACTCTTGAGTGGCTTATTTTGCGGTTAAGTTGATATTTTTAGGTGTTCCATTACTGGCTTATCAAATGTTCTAAAACGGCTCAATATAGTTTTTTTCCTAAAATTAAATGTTAACGTAATCGTATTAAGGTTGTGTTTTCAGATTCTGCATAGAAAACGATTCTGTTTCTTTGGACTAGTATTGGGACACTAGTGTTCATTCATAGGAATGAAAAATCTAGTAAATGGACTATAGAAATTTGGCTTTGTTAATTTACTAGATACCTACTAACCCTATGTATGAACAACGTAGGTAACGATGGACGTGATCGAAATGCACGATAGTTTTACTTCCTAAATTGGACTTGTTAATAATATTAGATTCTACAACAAGAGCATAAAACAAGCCATTTTACCCAAGACGTTCATATAGTCACCTGAGCCGGTACAACGAGGGTGGATAGACACGTCGAGGAGAAAATGGGGATTGGGAGGAAAGAAAATAGGAACAGTTAAAACAATTGTTCAGTTAATGTGTACCTACCTTTTATTTGTCATGAATTACTATATAATTATATATTTTTTTGTTTTATTGATTTATTTTGATCGATTTTTATTGTTACTTATATAAATTAAAAATGATTAAAAAATGATGTAGATTTTGCTTGTAGTAAGTTGCTTATTGTTATTAGCCACAATCTATAATTAAAAAGTGGGTTGTTAAGATTTTTTTTGTCCCAAATGATGATTCTTTTAACTAATTAGAGACTGATTACAGACTGATTAGAATACGAGTATCAATAGTGTTTAATGTTTGTTATTTATTAAGTTTTATTATAAAGCTCGGATTATCGTCACTGAAAAAATCTCGTACTTATCTAAAATCAATATGTCAACAAAATTGAACCTTGATGTAATGTCTATAAAGTTCACTCGGAAAAATTATCTATTTTGAGCTACGAGTTTTTAAAAAAAGTAGTGACGTTATGTGGCTGTGATTGGACCACAAAAAGGTTAATAATGTTTGCTTAATTAATCAAGATATTAAGGTGCTTAATTTGTACCTACTTTAATAGAATTATATGTGTATTTTTGTAATACAGAAACATAATTGGAATACTGAAGGTGCTGTACCTACCTCAAGATTTTATATAATAATAACTGAAGAAGAAGACTTCGTTTTATGTTAAAAATGCTTTTCTAAATGTTGATTAAAACTATCTAAATAATGTTCATTCACTGGGTTTTACTCTGTTCATTCATTAACTTTTTCGTTCATTTACTAGGTTTTTGGGTACTTTTTTATAAATTCTTCCATAACTCAATAACTATACACGTAATAAAAAATCGCAGAAATTAAATTCTTGTTTATTAAATAACGATTGATTAAATTACATAAAACCATTATAATTATTAATAAGTACAGAGTAGTGATTTTTCAAAGTAGAAAAGTTTCTTAAGTGTTCATTCACTGGAGGGTTTACCCTATTATAGTCCTGTGCCAGTGTTGACGAAGGCTGATGCGGATTCTAATTTGTAATTAATTGCAGGTTGAAACAGATAAATTGCATAAAAAATAAATATAAAATAATTTTTCATAGTTTTTCGTCCTCTCATTTTCCTACGCATTTATCGGACGAGAGTAATGATCATTAAATTAAATAAAACCGGCCAAGTGCGTCTGGCCACAGGCTCCAGGTTCCGTATTATTAATTTATTATGCGCCAAATAGCTTATAAAAATTACTTAGCTGTGTGTGCAACTTATAAACTCGTTAAATTAACAACTAGTACTGTGTCTTTTTTTACGTTTCCAAATACAATAATTTAGCTTGGACAGGAAAATGGGACAGTTGATACCAAAATAAATATATAAGTATCTCAAAGTAACCCCTGAATCGGTTTTTGGTCTCTGCAAGCCTCCAAGTAATATTTTCGAAAGGTCTATCGAATAACACAGGCCCATGAAGTAGGTGTGAAAAAATATCCTACTTTGCGACTAGGGGAAGTAATTATACCGGAAATGTGTTTTTTTAATGTTCATTCGTCCACTTTGTACGTAATAAATAATGTGCACTCATGTTAGTGTGGTGCGTAGGTATACTTTACCCACGGCTTTCCGGTACCTACTACGGATTTTTGAGCAATGTCGCGGCCAGACCGACAGACAGACGGATATAGTGAACTAAGGTACTTATCAGGGTTCCGTTTTTGTAATTTCACTACAGAACCCCAAAAATATTTTTGTCCATTGCAACTGACCTGCCGTACACCTACTGACCCTAATATATATATATATATATTAATCTATATATATACATATTTATTCGACTGATGGAAAACGAGCAAGTGGGTCTCCTGATGGTAAGAGATCACCTCCGTCCATAGACACCTGCAACACCAAGGGGATTGCAGATGCGTTGCCAATGACCTAAGATGGCCTATAGGCCTAAGATGGGATACCTCAAGTGCCAGTTATTTCACCGGCTGTCTTACTCTCCACGCCGAAACACAACAGTACAAGCATTGCTGCTTCACGGCAGGATTAGTGAGCAAGATGGTGGTAGCAATCCGGGCGGACCTTGGACAAGGTCCTACCACCTGCAAAAAAATATCAAAGTAAAATGGATAATGCCAAAAACCATAGCAAATAATGATATCGGTAAGTACCTACTCATTTATGTATACGCAATTTTTAATTAAATTACCTTCATGAAAAGATAGATTTATGATCCCACTAACTAATATTATAAATGCGAAAGTTCGTAAGTCTGTTTGCTTGTTTCTTCATCACGTCTAAACCGCTGAACCGGTTTAGATGCAATTCTATATACAGATAGTTTGAGTCCTGAGGAAGGACACAGGATAATTTTTATCCCGGAAAATTGTATAGTTCCCGCGGGATAGCGATAACCGAATTCTTCGCGGGTAATATGCTAGTTTGTTAGTAAATATTTAAAAGCACCTCACTTTTTGAAACTTGCAATGACTCCTTAAGAATTTTGGAAGAAGCCAGAAAGTATAATATAATTAGTGTCCGATAGTGGCGAACAATTAAGTTTTAAAACTAAATTTATTAATTATCTTCATAAAAATGAAAATAACTCTTAAAATAAAATTCAGGTATTGTATTTATTTCTACTTTTTCGAAGTTGTACTCGTATGAAAAGTGCTCCGAAATTTTTGCTCATACATATTCATATATATGATTATTATTAGATGAGTATGTAAAAAGCATTAATCTAAATTTACATAAATTCTTAGTTTTTTTTTTAATTAAAGGAATCTGATTTGAACAGTTCCGTTATGTCAAGTCTTATATAACTGTGGACCCTTTGCCTTCTCTTTTTATGGAGCTTGTTCGAGTGCCACAAAACCATATGATCAGTGATTCGTACCAGTAAATAGACATTGTTATCCTTGCAACATTAATTTCAGTTATGGCTCGACATCATGCAGATAAGTCAGATATGTTTGTGACACTGCTTTACACATTATGTAAATTTAATTGAAGGAATCGGCCAATTATAAGGCAACATGCACACAGGGGCTGCTGTGACTTATCGATGAGAATCGCACGCGTGCCCAAGCCTTAATTGCGCGGATTACCGCGCGACCGTCGCCGCTGCGGCCGCTCGCCCAATCATGCTAAGTATTGTATTATACACCTGTCTGTCTAGCTAGGCCACCTATTGTTAGACTGAACTGAATTACAATAGTAAAAGACGGATAATAATCTCTGGTATGCTCACCACATGCAGTATTAGGTAACCCTTTTACCACCACGGTCGTTACAACACGACAGCTGAAAAAAGTGCCATACCTAGTGGCCATGTCGGCATTTCGTGGCGCATATGGAACGATTATCAGAAAAAAAATTGAATTCAACCGTGCGTGGCGGTTAAAAGGTTAAATATTATTTAACCATTTCCCGCCGCTTGGAAACTAAGTAGGTATTACAACCACGCGTTCAGAAAAAGTCGTACCTACAATGTTCGTGCCCAAAGCTTGGCAAAGTTTATACTCATGAGTGTCGTGACGAAACTTGTGTTGATTTATCTAATCTATTGAGATAGAAAATACTGATAAAGGGACAATATGTATAGCATATCTCTATCTGGTTTGTAACGCCAAGTTTGGACAAGAGAAGGCTAATCAATTGAGCGAGAGGTAGCAAAGAGAGAGTTTAATAAAATTGTAAGCTGAACATATCGGTACTTACGGCTGTACGAGTACCTATGTATTTGCTTTTAACTCATTGGATAATAAACTAAAAATATTGTTTTATATATGCTGAAAAACCGATGCTTAAAGAAAGTCGTAGTGGGAGTTTATCTTATCTTTGAGCTTCGAAGTATATTTATACTAGTCCAAGTTATCAATAGGCGACCTTATCGCTTCAGAGCGATCTCTTCCAGTTAACCTTTACCTACAGTAGACAGGAGCAAGCAATTGATTTTAGATTTTTTTGTAATGTGGGAATCAAAGCTGTTTTTAGGCACAAGTGCTCCTGTTGAATAACTGATTTACTTAATGATGCACATATAATACATATCGGTCATAATTATAATAAAGCGTTATAAAACAGCCAAATTAATAAGGTGGGAGCTAAGCCTGTCCAATTGAGACCAAAAACAAAGAGCGGTAGGTTCGAAGCACAGAAGGGTCCCAAATAGTTATATGTGAGTTTGGGATGGATTTAGAGAGATTGCGGTGGTCTCCAGCCATGTTATTAATATCGTATAGTAGAGTTAAGGTCAGTAACCGATACATAAATACCTGACCTTAAATACGCATGTGGGTTGGTAAGTATTTTCAAGTAAATATTTATTATTTTATACATTCAGTAATAATAAAATGACTTTGAGGATGGGCTAGGGTATTTGGTATCTTCTACGTTGCTATACTTTTGACAGAGTGTGTTTAGATTGGTATCAAATTTAATTCAGAACTTTTAAGACAGGTTTCTTAGAATTATACAGAGGTTATATCCTGTTGCCTTCTGTGGTTATCTATCATTTTACCGAAATTTTTTTCATCGATTATCGTTTCCCATAAGACAATTCGCAGAATTTTTTATCACTTAGGAATCATTTATCGAACTTCGTTAAATTGCTAATACAATTGCTCAAATTACGTTTTACACAAGGATCAACTCATAGAATTTTACTTCATCATTTTATTTGTATATTGACATGGTCGTTAATCGAAATGCCTTTACTATAATTTGTCACGATGCAAACAGGCGATCGCTGACATCTTAGTTAGCTCATTGTAAGCTAGATGGCGCTTTCCTCAATTAGGGATATCTGAGCAGAATGACAGACGAACTCTAGAGGTCGCCACCGTAGGATTGTCTTGGTTGAAACAATTAAGTTAATCTTATTTTATTTACGTAATAATATGTATTTATTATTTACTTATTTAATTTATAAAAGTTGGCATTTTATAACAATGAATTCACTAAACAAGTTTGTATCATTAAATATCACTATAACCGACTCACCCTTGACCGTTTTGCCTCCCCAAGGGGCGTTGACGATCAGCTGTGACCGGGGGGGAATTCCAACTGTAATATTCTTGCCCTTAAAAGCTAAAGAACAGCTGTAAAACACACATTCAACAGCACCTCTTACACTGAACAAGCTCCCTCGAAAGCTTCATAAGCCCAAGATTTGGTAAGTTCTCCGATATTTAACTCTGACCTATGAACTTATGTTTTTCTGTGTATTTTATTTTAATTATTTTCTTTATAATTTTAACGTTGTCTACTTGAACTGAAGGCTTCCCCTGGCCAAGGAATCCTTTATTTCAAACACTACGCTACGCTTCGCTTCGCTCCCGCCTTAATCTTCTGAACTTAAACTATCCAAGTCGCTTCTGCTCTCAATTGAAGGAAACGAGAGTAGCAGGGTAAAAAACGAGTATAATGTGTTAACAGTATGCGACACAAGACAGAAGTAATGACAGTAGACAAAGCAGAATAACAGAACAATATTCAAAATACAAAATACACACATATCAAAAATGGCCAGGGTGTTTAATATTAAAAATATAAACAAGAAGGTTTAACACCCCCCCGTAATATAAACATCCTGTATATATACAATATATACAAGTAGACATATCAAAAATCTAAACTATACACTAACTTAACACTAACACAAACATAAGGAAAAATAACACCCTATATATACAATATATTACACCTACTTAAGACTAACTGTACACACAAAAATAATAAACCTACTATGAAAGCCTAATCTAACTTAAACCTAACTGATTGGCGCACTTGCAGTGCTTGAGCTTTGCCAAAGGTTTAGTAAGAATATCGGCGATCATGTCATTCGTATGAATGTATTTGAGATGTAGGTCGTGGTGTGTCAGTGTGTCTCGTATGAAGTGGTGTTTGATGTCGATATGTTTTGTGCGTGCGTGATAAGTGTTATTGTGTGCAAGTTTAATGGAACTTTGATTGTCTGTGTGTATGATTATGGGATGAGTGATGGCGAATACTTCCGATATGAGTGACTTTAAGTAAATGGCTTCCTTGCAGGCTTCTGCGAGAGCCATGTACTCTGCCTCTGTGGTAGATAGCGCGACAGTGCGCTGTTTTCGCGCTTCCCAGGAGACAGGTGCTCCACTCATGAGGAATAAGTAACCGGTAAAGGATCGCCTATCTAATACGTTGCTCCCATAGTCTGCGTCTACGTAACCTACTGGGTAGTTCTGGCCTTTAGTGAAGTGTAGTTTGAGGTCTTTGGTACCTTTGAGGTAACGAAGGACCCTCTTAGCGGCTTTCCAGTGTACCCCCCCGTAATGTGCGTTGAATTGTGATAGATACGAGACCGTATGAGCAATGTCGGGTCTCGTACCAATCGAAACGTACATTAACGAGCCGATAAGTTCCCGATAAGGCACTTCAACTTCATCTTCCTTCTCTGTTAAGGTAAGTTTAAGTCCAGGTTCCATAGGTGTAGTAACGGATATAGCGTCATGCATATTATATTTATCGATTAATTTATCGATATAAGTTGTTTGGTCTAGAGTAAGTGAACCTTTTTAGTTAGTGAAGTATTCTTTTGGATGACTCTCATACCTAGACAGTCCTTGAGAGGACCTAAGTCTTTTACTGTAAAAAACGTTTTAATTCCGTTTTTAAACTCGGCTTTAAGCTGGTCATTGTTGCACAGTATGAAAAAATCGTCGACGAATACTGCTACGACTAGTATGTCGTTTCCGTCTCGTCTGTAGTAGAGACAGTGTTCACTTGTGGCTTGTGTCAATGCTAAGGTGGACATTGCGTCACATACCTTTTTATTCCACTGACGTGGCGCTTGTTTCAAGCCATAAAGAGACTTTTTAAGTAGACAAACTTTTTGTTTAGGATCATTTGAGAAGCCTTCAGGTTGCTCCATATAAATTTCCTCCTCTAAATCACCATTTAAAAATGCCGTTTCCACATCCAAGTGGTCAATTTGGCAATTTAATTCAACTGCGAATGCCATCAAAATCCGCACTGAAGACAGTCTTGCAACTGGCGAGAAGGTTTCACCGTAGTCAACTCCTTCAACTTGTGTGAATCCTTTGGCTACAAGCCGTGCTTTGTATTTCACAACTTGTCCGCTTGTGTCCTTTTTAAGTTTGAAGACCCACTTGCACTTTGTGGTCTTGCGATCTTTGGGTCTGTCCACTAATGTCCATGTCCCATGCCTCATTAATGAATTATATTCAGCCTGCATGGCTTCAAACCATTGATCCTTTTGCGGATGCTCTGTGACCTCTTTATATGTTTCAGGTTCCTCTGAAGTCATCTGCACTGTACAAACATACCGCGCAGGAGGATGCCTGTCTCTTGACGGGTATCTCCGTTCTGGTGCTTGGTCTGGTTGTTTGGCTTCTGGTTCAGGTTCAGGAACAGGTTGAGGTTCTACTTGCACAGGTTCGGGTTCGAGCTGTAATGACACAGGTGGTGTCTGGATGTCAGGCTGCACATGAACATTTATTGGTGGTACTGGTTGTTCGAAGATCGGTATTTGGACTTGAGTTGATTCTTGCTGGGATTCTGGCATGTCGATTTGAGGTGAATTTTGATTGGACTGCTGTGAAGGTTTTTCTTCAATAAAGACAACATCTCTTGCAATTATTATTACTCGAGGATTTTGGGAATTGACGAGTCGATAGCCTTTGCTCTCGGTTGCGTAGCCAACGAAGATGCACGTTTGCGTCTTTGCGTCAAGTTTCGTACGTTTTTCTTTGGGTACGAGAACGTGAGCTTGGCAGCCGAAGACTCTCAGATGAGACAGTTTAACTTTCGTGCCAGTCCATATCTCTTCTGGAATCTGATTCTTAAGAGCTTGAGTAGGCGTACGATTTTTTAAGTAAATAGCTGTGTTGACAGCTTCTCCCCAATATGCCTTTGGTAACTGCGAGTCCTGGAGCATAGATCTGGCTTTCTCCATTATGGATCGGTTCGCGCGTTCTGAAATTCCATTCTGCTCAGGGGTATACGGAATTGTGGTCTGATGGATAATTCCGTTCTCCTTTAAGAAGGTTGACAGCCCGTGATTAACGTATTCACGGCCGTTGTCCGAACGTAGAATCTTGATCCTATGCCCTGTTTGATTTTCTACTAAATGCTTAAACTCTACAAATTTACTAAAAACTTCGTCTTTTGTTTTTAAAAGATATCCAAAAGTTTTGCGACTAAAGTCGTCTGTAAATGTTAGTAAGTAAAGGGCTCCGCCCCACGAGTGCGTACTCATAGGACCACATAAGTCCGAATGAATAAGCTGCAATACGCAACTCGACTTACTAGTAGAGTTCGGGAAAGGTCTCTTGGAAAGTTTACCTTGTAAACACGGAACACAAGTTTCGTTCAAACTACCTGCGTAGTCTATGCCAACGTTTTTATTTTTTAAAATGTTTAAACATTTGACATTAATATGACCAAGGCGTCTATGCCACAACATAACAGACTCTTTACTATTTGTAAGCAAGGCGGTACTCGAACTTACATCTAGTTTGTACATGCCTTTATGGTTTGAGCCTGTGGCAATGACATTAGTTGTCACTTGACAACCTCCGCTAGGAAAAATACTCGCGCCTTTCGATGTAAACAAAACATCGAAACCATTTTGATTTAATTTGCTAACAGAAAGCAAATTGGTAGCTAGGCCAGGAATATATAAAACATCGCTTATTTTACTTACACTAGGAGATATATTCATATTTACAGTACCTTTACCATGACTCAGTAATTGTTCTTTATTCGCAACTGTAATAGGGATCGTATGGGATGATAGATCAGAAAACCATTCGCTCCTGTTACTCATATGGGAAGTTGCGCCAGAATCAATGAACCAGTCTTGTTGACCTGTGGGAGGAATATTAGCAAAACAAGATGAAAGTGTGAATTCGGATGTATTGAATGATTTGACCGATTCTAGGGTTTCATACGCTGATGTGGCTGACCTGATGATCGGGTAAACCGATTCGTCGCAGGCGAGGCAGATCTTCGCTCGTGCCTTAGCGTCTCTCTTCTTCACGATGGGGTCTGACGTCTCGATAGGTTTTGAGCAGACGTCCCAAAGATCGAGATCAGTGAGCATGCACTCTAAGGTAAATATCCACGTGCTGAAATTCCTGCCGTTGAGCTTTGTTATGCTTACGGAACCTGATGACGTTGACGTTGCCATTAGTGCCGACGATTTTTGTATCGCCGATGAATTTTGTAGACTCATAGCACTTTTTTATACTTAGCACTGTTTCTTCGTTTTATTACGCGACTCTGGGCCCATAACCAATTGAAGGAAACGAGAGTAGCAGGGTAAAAAACGAGTATAATGTGTTAACAGTATGCGACACAAGACAGAAGTAATGACAGTAGACAAAGCAGAATAACAGAACAATATTCAAAATACAAAATACACACATATCAAAAATGGCCAGGGTGTTTAATATTAAAAATATAAACAAGAAGGTTTAACACTCTCAAACCGTCTTGCTCGCTCGCTTCGCTTGCTCGCACAAATTTTGAAGTAAAACGTTGCAATTTAAAATTTGGCCAAATGTTAATTGACATTTTGTTACTTGCCTAAGCCAACCATTTCCTACATAATTATTTGCCTCATTACCACAAAACTTATACATTGCCACAAAAATTATGTTCAAATCATTAGGAATAAAATGTTTCAATTCATTTTTTTATTTAAGCCTGATAGGGATCTAAACGACCGGAATCAATGTCGACGGCTCCCATTCCGCGTAGGCCAGGCGCTTGGCGCCTTGTCAAAAATCTAGCCTTACCTAACCCATGTGGGTATAGTTTACCTAATTGGGTATTTGTTTTTCATGTACGATGATTAGGACTTATGGCAATTATGGCTATTAGGTCTATTAATCATTAGGAATAATCATTATTAGTTTTAGTAATATTCGTCACGATGCATACTGGCGATCGCTGACATCTTAGTTAGCTCATTGTAAGCTAGATGGCGCTTTCCTCAATTAGGGATCTCTGAGCACAATGACGGATGAACTCTAGAGGTCGCCACTGTAGTTTTTCCTTGATTCATTTATTTACGTAATAATATGTATTTAACATTTATTTATTATTTACTTATTTATTTTATAAAAGTAGGCATTTCATAACACTAATTTACTATACGAGTTTGTATGATTAAATATCGCTATAACCAACTCACCCCTGACCGTTTTTGCCGACCAAGGGGGCGTTGACGATCAGCTGTGACCGGGGGAATTCTAACTGTAATATTCTTGCCCTTAAAAGCTGAAGCACAGCTGTAAAACAGCTCCCTCGAAAGCTCCATACGCCCAAGACTTTGTAAGTTCTCCGATATTTAACTCTTGTGTTTTTCTGTGTATCTTATTTTAATTATTTTCTTTATAATTTAACTTTGTCTAATTGAACTGAAGGCTTCCCCTGGCCAGGGAATCTTTTATTTCAAACACTTATACTTAATATTTTAACACTTGCTAATTTCTCTCATCCGTTGTTATAATACTCAGAACCTATGTTAATGCTTATTACTTTTATTCAACGGATGCTTGCCGGTGTTAAAATAAATTCAAACTCAGCTTAGTAACGTTTAATTCCAAAAGTAATCTTCTAACGGTTATTTAGTGAACCGTTGTATTTCAAATTTTAACGGTCACTTAGGTCACTTATTCTTTTCTTTTGCTTTTAAAATAATTATATAAGTAAAACTAGAATCACTTTCCTTTGCCTGCCTGTAACTCCGTATGATTGTCCCTGCCACTCACTGCAATTCAGCACACCCTAAGAGTTGGTGCATCACTGCAGAGGAGTGACTGGCAAACAATCTAGCACTGGACCACAACTGACACCACCTAATTTACAGGGCAGCTCCGTACGGCTACAGCTTTCACAGCTCCGTACGGCTACAACTTTCACAGCTCCGTACGGCTACAACTTTCACAGCTCCGCACGGCTACAACTCTCACGGCTCAGACGGCTCCTTTACGCCCTAGTCTTGACACTAAGCCCTGACGGCCTTAACTTCCGGAGCACTGCACATCCTTCCTAGCACGTCCAAGACCCTGATCGTTCCGGCGTGGAACACTATCCAGGCTGCTCGTCCTGCCGTCCTAAGGCCCCTTTTGATCTCGGCACCGACGACCGCTCAGCTGGACCAGGCCCCCCTGCTGTGGCCAGCCCTCTTTGCTCCGGGTTCATCTCTCCGACTCCAGGGAAGTGTAGGCTAGGGAGACCGAATAATCAGAACCGACCTCTCAATAAAATCGCTTGAACCAACTACCTGAGATCCTTGCTATACATTTTACTTTTAATTTTGTCATACTAGGCCTGTTATTTTTTGTGTTTAATTTTTAATTAAAAATTGTTAAAACGTCTTATTGTTTTACTCAAAGAGTAACCTACTAGGCCTCCTTTAAGGTCAAACCTCCCCTCAAGAGGACTGCCCTTGACAGTGGCGCCCGTGGGTTTTTTTTTTAGAGGTTCTGACTGTTACGTTTTCTTGCCTAGAATTGCAGTGATTGTGCAAAATTTTTTTTGTGTATCTTGTGTGTTCTGTGTATCTCGCAGTAAGTACCTTATTTTTCTCGCCCCCTGTATGGTGGTCGGGGCTTAGAATAACGCTATTCCCCGTCTAGGAATTCGTAAGAGGCGAATAATAGGCATAGCCAGTGTTCTGTTACCGAGATCTCTTAAGCTTTCCCGTCAACGGCCTATTTGAGTTTCAACTGTCAATTGCCACAGTTGAAAGGAACGGCTTTTTCAAAATTCAAATCTTAACGACTACTTTCAAACTATAACCTAAAGTTAACTAAATATTGTAGCATTAACTAAATTCAAATACGTTAACGTTTCAATACAAATTCAATCAAATACTACCTACTAGTTTTCATCAAGTTAAATTCAAACCGTAACTGACGCCAGTTATACTTAATCACTATTTAATTACAAACAACATGAAAGCAAAAAAAAAACAAAAATGCAACTGCAATTGGGCATGAATTGATTATTTTTTGAAGCATTGATTGAGCTTGAGAGCATTTAATATTTAGTACAAGTAAACATTAGGATGTACAACTTTAGGTCTAGTAATCAATTAGTGGTAATACCTAAAATCTTATTTGGAGGGACTACGATCCCGTTGTCAAGTACGGTTAAGAATTTGGGTATTATCATGGACCAAACTCTTTCGTGGACTGCTCATATAAATGAGATTAGCCGTAAGCTCTTTGCATCACTTCACTCCTTGAGACGTCTGCAGAACTTTTTTCCGTTTCAAACCAAACTTACTCTCGCTCGTTCTCTGCTCTTGCCTCTCCTCGATTATGGTGATATTGATTTTGTTGACCTAAGAGAGGAGTTGCTTGACAAGCTGGAACGTTTGCAGAATGTGTGTATCAGGTACATTTATGGTCTACGTAAGTATGATCATGTCTCCCAATTCCGCAAACAGCTTCATTGGCTACCTATTCGTCATCAGCATTCATTGGTCTTTTTAATGTCCTGTTTGCTTTTGTGTCTGCTTTCCTTCTTACCTGTTGTTTGATTTAGCCCTTACACTGAATACTCTTGGGTCGAGTTCCAAGTGGACTTGCCTTTGCTGTCCACGTTCACAAAGTTTTCAGAAAGTAAGGTGGACATTTTTTTAAGAAATCTTAGTTTTGTGTTAGCTTTTGTTAATGTTATTTTAATGTACTGTTAATTTTGTATCGTATTTCGTCAATGTTAGTTTATTTAATGTTTTTCAACTAGGTTAGCTGGAAGAGATCCCTTTTTAGGGATAAGCTATTGTTCTCCTCTCTGTGTATTTGTATTTTTATTTTTATGTGCAATAAAGAGTTTACATACATACATACATACAATTCGGACAAACAAGTTTAGCTGTCATGATATTAGGGCTTGATTATATCTAACCTAGTGATTTAGCTTTTATGATATGGTAGTGAGGGCCGGAGTGACAATTTCTACGGGATAGCAATAAACGAACTTTTCGCAGACAGAGTCGCGGGCAAAAGTATCTAAACCTTTACAATTAAATACAATACTTGGAATCCAACGATTTCGATTAAATTCGGTATCAAACAATCGATCTAGCTTGGTCTTATCTCTGGGAAAACGCTGGTTACCGAGTTTTAGCCCGAGCAGAGCTTGGTCGCCCAGGTATTTACCTATAAATGTGAAAGTTTGGATGTTTCAATATTTGTTACTGTATCACGCAAAAACGGCTCTAAAAATCGGGATAAAATTTGGCATAACTTATATCCTGAACTAACACAGGATACTTTTTACCCAGGAAAATTGCACAGTTCCCATGTCATTCTGGGTACTCAGTACGTACGTTTCTACGTTATATTATAAGGCAGTGTTGCAAATATTGATCACACGCTCTCATTTACAACCGCCGACCAAATAATGAGCACGAGCAGTTACGGTTAATTTGATGAAACACTCAGGGAGTTATGGAAGTTATCGTCTGTTAAATAGGAATTAAATACTTGCTGTTAGTTTTCCTAAGTGTAACTATACGAGTATAACATGACTTTTCTCTGCATCCTGATCGTTTTATATGATATGAATAATAGTATGAAAGTATTTTTTGCAAGTATATTTACGTTGTAGGGAAGTAATTCTTCTTACGATATCAAATCATTATTGTACTCGTAAATAGGTGCTCGTAATATTATGAAGAAGGAGCTTCTTGATTACAAAAGTCAACTATTAAAAAGTTCACCCCAGACCATACACACACACACACACACACATACACACATACAGCCTGTACACGTCCCAGGGCTGGGCAGAATGAGAGGACTCAGGCCATAATTCTCACGTGGACCCAGTGTGAAATGAAAACTTCATACACACCATTGAATAGTTTCACAGATTTGTGCAGGTTTTCTCACAATGTTTTACTTCACCGTAAAGCTCGTGGTAAATTATAAACTTAGCTATGCACATGCATTTTAAAAATCAGAGATGTGAGCCCAGACTTGAAACTACGGTTCTAATGAGCTAGGCCACCACAGCTCTTCATCAAAAAGTTATGTCAGGTTTCATCAAGTTGCGTATCCATTTTATTTTAAAATGCTTCAGTGATCAATTTGTAAATCGATAAAAGATAAGTTCTCTTTATTTAATGATCTTAACTTTTGTAATTTTGCCATTTAAAAAAATAATAGTATTACATTACATTAGGTACCATTATTTCTACAAAGACGTACCTGACTATGAGTGACTTACGATTAACTTCCAATACTTTACTTACTAACTATACAAATATTATAGGTAAGTGGATTTAATAAAAAAACAAGTATATCCTCAATCAGATAAATAAATAAAAAATATATACATAATATTTCGATTTATGAATTATATTTAATGTTAGTAATGACACTAACAGTCGTAATGTTATATTAAAAACATAGATATATATAAGATCGCAGTGAACATTGTGTTACTGTCCTTTCGTAGTTGGCAATGAGAATGCGATGGGGCGGGCCCTGCTACGACTCCTACGCCGGGCCCGCTACGGCCGCTACGCCGTAGATGCTACGACGCTACGAACGCTACGCCGGGAGCTTTAAAATCCTAGCTTAAAGCACAGGGTCATTCAATTTGGAGCGAGCAATAGTCGCATTAGTTAGCACGCTTTCTATAGCACTTAGACTAATGTCGAATATGGGTACCTGCGACATCGACAGCTGAGTAATGATGTCGCCGTAACGCGCGATCAGTCGCGGATAAGCCTAGGTCTCACGATAATGAAATCTGAACAAATTCCGTCCATCATCCTTCTCAGTAATTGATTACTTTATTGGTAAAGTGATCGCTCATGCGATCTACCTCATGTTTAAAAATGTTTTTACAGGTTTAAAAAGGTAAACTAGCGCAAAAACCATGTTTCATGGAGGTTTTCTGCTTGCTTTTTTCTCGTAGATGTTTTCCCATATTCCCAAAGGCACTTTGGGTGTATATGAGATGCGAAGTATGCTATAGGTATGCTTGTTTTTGAGTATCACGCCATAATATCTCGACCAAATTCAGGTGAATTGAATTTAGAAGTATTGCCCATGCATAGCATCATGCTCATAGTTGTAGGTATGTAATATAAACTAATATTATAAAGAGGAAATATTTGGATTTTTGGATGTTTAGGTTGTAGGAATAAACTCAAAAGCTACTGGACCGATTTCAAAAATTCTTTCACGATTAGAATGCTTAATTATTCCAAAATGCCATAAGCTATATTTATTACTAGAGAAAAATTAGGGTTCCATAAAATATCTTTCATCGCGTGCGCTGCGGAAACTATTGATGATAGAACAAAAAATGTTCTACGATATTAAAGAATAAATATATCAATATCTACAAAAAACTTCTCGATGCTTTATGTCCAACTATTGTAGTTATGTCACTATAACTACTATTTTACGTTTTAAAAGTTGATAGAAATGCCGCCCAATATTAGACTACGTTATCCTTTGCATTAATTTAGACGACCAGATGGCCTAGTGGTTAGAGAACCTGACTACGAAGCGTGAGGTCCCGGGTTCGATTCCCGTGTCGGGGCAAATATTTGTATGAAAAATACGAATGTTTGTTCTCGGGTCTTGGGTGTTTACTATGTATTTAAGTATGTATCTATCTATATAATTATATTTATCCGTTGCTTAGTACCCATAACACAAGCTTTGCTAAGCTTACTTTGGGACTAGGTCAATTGGTGTGAATTGTCCCGAGATATTTATAATCCTTATCCAAATAAATCATTTCTTATTCAAAACTGTTTCAATACCTGTATATTTCTTTTTAAATTATTGAAATCGGACATTCAAAAGATAATTGCGAATTGAAAAATCTCAATTAATCAAAAATGCATGAGATACAATTAACTCTACGTCGACCTGCCCCGGCTTCGCGCGAATATAGTTTTTGATAAAAGGAGCTGAAAAATGTGTGTGAAGTGCCTTTGAGACCTTTATAACCGGCTGTCCAAAGGAGGGTTATTTTGAAAATTGAACCCGTGCGGAGCCGGGGCGGGGCGCTAGTAATTCATATTTGTAGTTATGTATCTATACATGTTATTATATATTGCCCTTGTTAGACTTGAATTAAATAACATATAGTTGTGTAGGTACCATCACTCTTATTACAAAACTTTTTAACAGCATACGCGATATATCGAGTATCGAATCAACATTCGAGTCAGAAATAGCAAGCCGACAGGGTGGAATGTATCACTTTGATTGGAGACATTTACCTGAGAAGAGAGTG
The DNA here is from genome assembly GCF_025370935.1 of Choristoneura fumiferana. Taxonomy (NCBI): domain Eukaryota; kingdom Metazoa; phylum Arthropoda; class Insecta; order Lepidoptera; family Tortricidae; genus Choristoneura; species Choristoneura fumiferana. Next base: position 10,589,913 of record NC_133479.1, on the reverse strand, counting down.
ACGTTGGTATATAGGTGAGAAGGATGCTGCGAAGTGAAGGAGCGGTATCGGTGCGCGGGCGGGGTGCGCGGGTGCGGCGAGCGAGGGGGGGGCACAGGGCGGGGGTCGCGGCGCGCAGGGTGGCACGGCACGTAACAAGTGAAGCGGGCCCGGGAGCAACAGTCTGCCGGAGCCCGGCCACGCGGCCCCACGACCCCTCAGCCGCGCCGGCGGCCGCGCGAGCCCGCAGCTCTCCCGCGCCGCACCCGCCGCACCGACACCCGCACTAGGTACCTACCCACACACTCCAACGACTCCACTCCACACAATCGCATACCTGTTGCACGTATGACGAGACAAACCGCAAATAATCTTTTAATCTTCGTGTTAGTTCTGCGAAAATGATTAGCACATATTTGTATGTTGCCTTGTAATATGGATATTAACGTGTCGGGCTAATGGCGTGCCCTGTCGCGCTGTGCCTAATAATCCTGTGTGCTCGCGTCGCATTTGGGCTCAATAACATTTGTTCACACGAGGGGTTTGTCTTAAACGTTCGACCCGGGAACCACCATCACGCTTCTATCGGGCCGATGTAGCGAGCAACCTGTAACACGCAATGTTAACAAATTAATTAGCAGTACTTAACTCGTATGAGTACTTATTGATTATCTCGTACTGATTATAAACAAAACCTTTTAAAAGGTCAATACCTAGATCCAAAAAAATAGTCGTAAGCGCCCTTATTGTATTTCCAAATAGCGTGAAATTCAAAATATTCAGGAGATGATGTCGATAAAATAAAATGAAACACTGTTTAGACCGATTTTTCTGCATCCATGCTCGGGAAGGCAGCGGATGATATTGGAATCTCTAAAGTCTCTATAAAATGCAAAGCTAAGACCGTGACATCGAGAGTCGGAGGCATTCGCAACCCGAGCAGTGAAACGGAAAATTGGAAAGACTTCGCAATTACAGGCTTAATTCTGTCTAATTGTCGTATTTCGATTTGCATGATCGGTTGAACGGTTTGTATTTTGAGCTTTTAGTCTGTCGGCGTGGAAATGACCTACTCAATGATTTCACTCATTTCATTAACACCGCTAACATTTTAATCAGGTGGACTACTCGTAGTACCTGTGCATAATAACAATATCTACAGTAATTATAAAAACATCCGTCGTAGATGGCAATCGAGAACCATTATTATAATTTTACCTTTTAATATAAAGCACCCCTTATTTGCAATGATCACTGAGGTTTAACATAGAACATTATTATACCAATTGGAACCGTGCGCATAAATCTGAACGACGCGCTGGTGATTTTTGAACAGCGATGTTACAAAAGTAATTACAGTTCCCTTCTAGTTCTCCACGTTGAAGCCGTAACTCGGCGAGCATACTGCTAATGCCAGCCGGGTCGACAGTAAAAAGGTAACGGCTAGCGATGAGCGCGATGACGGAGAAAATAAAATCTTCTTATCGTCCCTTTCTCAAGAAAATACCTTCTGAACATTCTTCAAGAACTCGGATTTACACATTTTGAAACTTGCATCCGCTAGATTTTAGTATTTGGCCCAACGTTCAAAATAAGAAAAATATTTGAGATAAATTATTAATGCTTTAGGCTTGTATTTTTTTCAATATATAAAGTTGATTAGAAAAACGATTGGTTTGTGGTAATTGCCGAATTAAAATCAGTTGATGGTGTGTCTACGACGTCCATAAACCATAAAGCGGCGGGAACGAGTTGCCCCTTTAGTCCACATGGTCATTACTTCGTAATGTCCACTCATTTTAAGGGACTTGCCCCAAAAATGATGTTTAATAGTGGGGAATGAGATTTTAACGATTCATTTGCTTCCAGCGCTTACGTTCTTTTATTATGAACTCAAAAGGCGGACTTTTTATAGTCATAAAGCAAGAGATCGTTTCGCCTGGGAGTCACTAAGCAATTTATAATACACATAAGGGGCGGTAAGTCTAAACCCTCATGAAAAATATTTTTTTCTTCTGATCCTAAATACCTACTTACCTATAAATATTTTTTCTTCTGAACCTAAATACCTACTTACCTAACTGCGAGAAAATTTTCATGTTTAAAATTAAGCTTAATGAAATTTGTTTTGATATCAGTCTTGCACTATGTATTTTTTAAAACAATAAAAAGACTAAACAAACTAAGCCGACCAGACGGATCAATATAAACAATATTGCGGTGTACTCACATTTGGAGACCATTTAGGGTTAAGGATTTTCAATTCGCTCAAGAACCGATAAGAATCGAAAAGTCAGACGCGAAAGTGATGATTCCGCTGAAAATAACTACGCACCTATACGGGTCGTAACTATTGAACGCCGGCGAATGATATTGCTTACGGAACACTATTTTCCAATTTTATGGATGGAGAAGGATAAAATTGGTACCTACCTACGTGTTCCTAATTCTGTGTCGCAGGTTTGTGATTTATCGCGGGTCGCGGAGAAGCGAGTAACTGTGACGCCTGGTTAGTGCTAGGGCGGTGACATGGCAGTGCTCTGTAGGGTTAGATTCACTTTTTACGGACCTCGCCGCTCGCGGCTTGCGCTTCCATCAGTATCAGAATCATCAGTGCTTTTATCGCTGGCTCAAATGGAAAACCATATTAGTTTGTTTTTATTGAAATCGACTAGCTATGAATAGTGTCGATTAGATTTCGAAGTGTGCTTTGTGTAGGGTTGTGATTACTTAACGATATTAATTTCTTTAACCTACAGTTTAGTAATGTTTTCTGATATTGATAAATTCTAAAGGTATCTTAAGCTGTAATGTAATTTTAATCCTTAATGAAATTTCTCACAGTTATTTATTTCGTGCCTTATTTTGTTTAGTCAAACACTTGCATAGATAAAACAATATTGTAATTAGCAGCTCTAAGTGTGCAAAGTCCAAAATAATATATTAAATTTAAATCGCTAGCTAACTAGTTCGCAGTTACAAAGAAGTTTCTAATTTTATCTATGGGAATATTATTAAACTGAGTTTATCATTAAATTTACATTTTTTCCAGCAAGTGGCCATAAATCTAGATTTGTTTTTTAATGCATGACTGGAAAATGCACAAATTATAATGTCTGGTATACGAGCCACAAGTATGTGCATTCGAGGCACGCGTCATAAATTCCGATCCACGGACGGACCCAAAACCAGCAGTGCACATGCCTGCTCCAGCCATTGATAGTTTAAAAAAAATGTCTTTAATGTTTTCTGATAAGTTTTTATGTTATGTAATGTTTGTCCATTTTTTTTGTTTACTTATGTTGTACAATAAAAATAGTCTAATTTAATTAAGTTTTATAAAGTCGATTTCTTTTTAATCTGGAGATAAAACAAATAGAAAATTATGAGAAGTAAAATTAAGATACGATATAGGTATGAGTTAAACATTGAATTCTAGCTAGTGTCATAATAATAATCATCAAATTAGCTAGCATTGAGTAGCATACCCTTTTAGGTAAAAGTATTTTTCTTTTATACAGTCTTGTCTTGTGGCATGATTAAACTTTTATTCTCCGCTCGAGCTTATTATCACGAAACTATAACACACACGGTATCCTAGTTCTTTTCTTTGTCCTATCCTTAGACCAAACTAACTTAAAACAAACTTGAAAACGAATCCTGCAAATTGCATTAGGTATTTCACAAAGTCCAAGCTAAAATGTTTAAATTGAATACAAGTTAGGGGTCTGCGGCAGGACAATGAAGCTAAATCCACAGTAAATTGAGCATTTAGCTCACAACGTTGAAAGGCCTGTCATGTTAAATAATGTCTATTATTGCAGAAACCGTGTATCTAAGTACGAACAGTAGAGCTATTTATTAATACATTACAACAATCCCACTAATATTATAAATGCGAAATTTTATAAGTTTGTTACCTCATTACATCCAAACCACTGAACCAATTTAGATGAAATTCGATTTACACATAGTTTGAGTCTCGAAAAAGGACATAGAATAGTTTTATCCCGAAAAATTGTATAGTTCCCGCGGGATAGCGATAAAAGCTTGTACGGAAGTACCATTGTTTTAAAGCCAGGAATACAACACTTTTTAGTTAGGTTACTAATTCGTCTCGTCGTCGTCTCGGCCTATACTCGTATAGGTACGTCCCACTGCAGGGTACACGGCTTGGACCCGACCGTAGCTTTCTCGCGGGCCTAAAGTGGATTGGGGACTTCCCACCCATATTTCTTCTCAGATGTGTGCAGGTTTGCTCGAGATGTTTTCCTTCATCAAGCTTATGGTAAAGCTCAGCGATTTTGTAAAAGCAATGTCAAAGTCAAAGTCAAAGTCAAAATATCTTTATTCAATTTAGGCTATAACAAGCACTTATGAATGTCAAAAAAACCCTACCACCGGTTCGGAAAAACCTCTGTTGAGAAGAATCCCCGAGAGGTTATTATTTAGACCGCATAAATATTTATAAATCAGAACTAGCGACGCACTTTCGCATATTTGGCAACGAAACTCTAGGTAAGAGGAGATACTTAGTGTAATTTTTACGTTATTCCACAGAAGTGGCGAAAGAACTTTGCCACTAATTATATCTTTGCGCGGGAATCACAAATATTCGTTTCATTTCTTAAAACAGAAGTTTGAGCATTGCCAATGCATTAGTGTGTCACTACCTAGCAAGCAATTAAGCAATCACGCAAGCAAGCATTCAAGCAAGCATGCAAGGAAGCATGCAAGCAACCATTCAAGCAAGCATGCAAGCAAGCATGCAAGCAAGCATGCAAGCAAGCATGCAAGCAAGCATGCAAGCAAGCATGCAAGCAAGCATGCAAGCAAGCATGCAAGCAAGCATGCAAGCAAGCATGCAAGCAAGCATGCAAGCAAGCATGCAAGCAAGCATGCAAGCAAGCATGCAAGCAAGCATGCAAGCAAGCAAGCAATCATGCAAGCAAGCAGGCAAACCAGAATGCAAGCAAGCATGCAAACAAGATCAAGCAAGCATGCAAACAAAAGATCAAGCAAGCATATGCAAGTTATTTAGTTTAAATATTGATCACTTCGCTCGTGTAAATCATTAGATACAGCGGTTTAATTGATTTCTGAGATTTAAAAAAAACCCGTGGGAATTCCTTTTAATTATCGCGGTTTTTATTGACGTTGCATTAAAAACAGCAATCCCAAATTTCATTACTCTAAGCTCAGCGGTTTTTATTTCGAGATTATATCCCTATCCCGTGGGAATATCGGGATAAAAATTTGCCTATGTTTTATTACAGATATCCAACTATCTACATACCAACTTTCATCCAAATCCGTCCAGTCGTTTCGGCGTGAAGGAGTAACAAACATACTCACTCACTCACTCACAAACTTTCGCATTTATATTATTAGAGGATAAAGTTAGTTCAATATGACAATACTTAGTATGCAGATCACTTTCACAACTTTGATATACTCGTATATAAAGCTTTTGAATTTATTTTTTGTACAAAAAGTTTGGTAACAAAAGGGACTGGCATTAAGCAAATTTTATTACGTTTATATAAAACTTAGCAGAATGAGAAGCGGGCACACTCTTTCGAATGTTTTGTAAGCCGGATTACAGGCAAACACTTGCGCCTGCGCTACGTCGGCACCTAGTGTCAAGAACATTACTAATACAATCCTTTTTAGTTCGTCCATTAATAGTTTTAAATAGAAAATTCGGAAAAAGTGGTTAAATTTGAAGAATCTAACTTTCTACTTTGACTTCCAGTTTAAGTATCAATAACCAAATAATGCTTTTTTTTAAGATTCGGGTTCGCATATAGGATACTAGCTTTTGCCCGTGGCTTCGCCCGCGTGGAATTCAGTTATCGCGCGCTGTTCCGTCGGGAACTGTGCCTTTTTCCGGGATAAAAAGTAGCCTATGTCACTCTCTGGCCCATAAACTATATCTATGCCAAAAATCAAAAAGACGGACAAACAAACATACAAACACACAAACACACACACACTTTCGCATTTATAATATTATAATATATGGATTTTTTCATTACAACAACACACGGAGATCCAAAAAGTTTTTCTACTTCCTCTAGTTTGATACTATGAATATTTTTAAAGCAATCTGTTGCGTTCCTTCAGTTAGACAGTTCTTTTACCAAAGGACATCGAGGAAGGTTGAAAGAATTTCTGTGATGTAAACCGTAAACCCTCAGGGAATTCTATGTAAGAACCGATGCCAATTGACTACATAACTACGGAGATAGTAAAGAATGCTTTGTTGAACCTCAGAAATCTTTTTTTACTGCTATAAAAAGGGTTTTATCGTCGTTGGGTCAGCAAAGTGTATGTAAATGAGAGCGCGCCGAGTTTTCACGGATAGAAATAAAGGGGAATTGCCGTTTTGGGTGATATAACTCAAAAGATTTAGAAGGTCCGGCCATATCGTGGTTTTAAACAAATCCAAGAGCAATTACAGAGGTGTGCAGCCCTCACGACGTCAGTATACCAGTTGCTAGCTCTGTAGCTGCCATATCTGTATGGCCGGCTCGCCGAGAAAATCGATACGACTGGTTGCTGAATCACAATGGGCTAAGTATTCATAGACGACTCTCGGAATGCGATGAACTTAATTAAACTAAAGAGTTATATTTACAACATTAGTACGGTCTCGTGTTGTTAATTATCGAAACTTCATTATTAATTAAGTTACTGGCTGTCAGTGCCCTTAGTGTAACTTTTCGGTTACAAAATACGTCTCGATCGCGTTCGCGTTAAAATCTCAATTTGTATGGATACACGAACATCGCAAACGTTCCGCTAGAGGCGCTGTTCGTGTTTCCATACAAATTGAGATTTTAACGCAAACGTGATCGAGACGTATTTTGTAACAGAAAACTTACACTAAGGGTACTGGGTTAGGCGCTTGTTGGTAATTTCTTTTCATATGAAACTGTTAACTACAATTGGCTGGAAAATTGCACAGCGTGTGCTATAGTGAAAACCAATAACGGGCGGTATTGATTGGTTTCAGATGGATATTTTCGGGTGTATGGGATAACCATAGAATTTCGTTTAATAGATTTTGTTTTGTAATTGAAATTTCAATTTTACGTTAAATTTTTGTTATATTTGAACACTGTTTGTACCGTCCTTATGTTTTCAAGCCATCGTCGCCCTGAATGAGGTTTGTGCCGTGATTGCCCCGAGTTTAACCTAAAATCATTAATCGCAGTCTCAAGAGACATCACAGGGGATTAAAATTTACGGAGTGACAGATGCTGTGCTGAGACAACAGTGATTAAACTTGTCATTAACTGGCTAGAGAGCTTCTTTATCTATAAAATTTTATAAAAATTGAACCGACCGATTCACGCTTTTCAGTGTAAATAATCTAAGATACAATATCGAAAATACAAACTGACACATGCACAGAAAAACCAGAAAAAGAGACCAGCCAATCTAAGATACAATAGATTTATATCAACTGCTCGTCACATTTTACGAAAGATTGCTTTTTCCGATGCAGAGACGTTCATTATTAAGGAGTCCTGGTGCTTCATCACCCGTTTTACCATATGCATTACGAGGAGCATAAATTGCTTAGCAACTGTGTCAAAGTAATTAAAATTCAACCCGTGAAATACTATTTAGTGAGTACTAACTCCGATGGTCAACTGTGGTCTTCATCATCAGTTCCACTTCACCAAATGATGATTTTCAAGAGCAAATACACGAGTTACTACTAAATATATCCAATTTACTGTAGGTGTCCCTACAACATTTGAAGAGTTCCCTCGTCAGATCCAATCATCAGATCCTGATTTGGTGCTTATGGGACCTAATTGAAGACATTCTTAGACGAACGCAAAAAAAAATCAAATCGGTTCACAAATTACGGAGTTCAGAGGTAACAAACATAAAAAAATACAACCGAATTGATAACCTCTTTTTTTGACGTCGGTTAAAAATTACTTGAACTGAAAAATACACAATCGTTCAATGGAAACAGAATGGAGCACAAAGAAAAAACTTTACAAATAAAGAGGGCTTCGCGTGGCATGTTTCAGTAGGTTTTGCGTGTCAGGAACGGAGCTCGGAGATCAGTCACTGATACTGTTAGCAACTTGTTACGTGGCCGCTACCGGCAGCGTTGTCGTATAATTTAGCCTGAGGTAGACAGGTAAACTTGTTACAAATAAAGGTCGTTCCGTCCGGCTGTTTAATCTTCATGGCATAGGTCCAAAGTGAGAATAGGCTGTACAAATACATTACTCAATTCAATTCTCCAGTCAAGCCTATACTTTGGTTGCTAACTCATTAATCCTATATTAGTCACTGATCATTTATTCATAGGAGAGAAGTGTAAGTTAGGTCTTGATACTAACGTTTGGTCGTTAAACTGAGTTTGGTCAGAAAATTCGTGATAATTATTGGTGTTTGAAAAGGTAAAGTGCACTTATTTAATAGTGACTGATACATGTTTATACCTATACCGTGTTATTTCTGATTTCCGTTAACTTTAAGGGAACATACAACAGGACAAATGAAGTTAGTTTCTCAAAGACACTAGTATAGTAGGAGTTTTAAAGATAATCAAGGATTAATTAAGATAGTTAATTATGCGCAGTAAAACAAACTAAAGGTCCTTAGTTTATGTTTTTATGTCCGTAACTAATGATTATTTCAGCAGCAAAAGAAGGTTAAAAATGTGCGTTTTAGGGTTCCGAAGCCAAAATGGCAAAAACGGGAACCTTATAGTTTCGTGTAGTCCGTCTGTCTGTCTGTCTGTCTGTCCATCCGTCCGTATGTCACAGGCATTTTACTCGAAAACTACAAGATGCATATCACTGAAATTTGTAGTACAGATGTCTTGTCAAAGCCGCTATTTAGTTTTGTAGTTAAATAACAAAAATAAATATTTAGAGGGGGGGGGGTTCACTCTATACACGTAACAGAAATTGTTTTTTTTAAGTCGCATCAACGCGTGGCACATAGTTCGACAGCTCTTTTGAAAATATTGTTAGGTTTCTCAAAAACTTTTTTGATTAAGTGAAGATTTCCGGAAATAATCGCTCCCAAAGTAGCAAAAATTGTCCCCCCTCTATCTTGTAAACCGTTGGTCCAAAAAATATGCAAAAATATGGTAAGGTAACGTTTAATAAATACTTTAAACTAAAATTGGTTTCAACATGATCGGATATACCGTTTTTGAGTTATTGCCGAAAAACTGCGCTTCTCAACAAAAGGACGTAAGTGCCGTGAAGATACGCTCTTTTTCTGGTAATAGATTTTAAGACTGTAGCACAGAATATAAAATAGTACTGACGTACAGAAAGGCCACGCTCCGCCCCGCACCGGTTCGAGTTACCCCACCCCTCAAGCGCAGATTGCAGGAAAACCGCAGGAAAGCAGTCGGGTGCGCAACGCGATGTATGTCGGTCGCACCGTCGCACGGCACTAAGTTCGGGAGCAATAACTTTGCGAAATGGTGATATACCTACTGTGCATTGTATGGGTGTTTGTCAACAGCCAAAGATAAGAAAAGGAGTTTTTTCGATTTGCGAAGGACGAAAAAAGGTAGGTAAGGTACCTAACCAACTTTAATTAGCAACATGTACAATGTACTTAGGTATTAGGTAACTGAGGAAAAAACCAATACCTAGGTTTAAAAGTGTGTACCTATAATGTATAAATAGACGTCTTATATTAGTACTTAGGTAGGTATTTGTAAAATTGATTTGTTAATTCTCTCCTATCAATAGACCAATATATATATCTTATCTACACACACTATACTAATTATATAACAAATTGTCTAAAAGTATCGCGATTAATACATGAAATAACTAATTAGGTACCGAATAATTCGTTCAGGTTTGTAGTCATATATTTATTGTAATGTAAAATAATAATGCTTAAATACATAGACAGACACATTTTAAGTAGGTTTAAATAAAAATATATGATTAACGATTACATTTATTTACACATCTAAGCCATACCTACATACCCTATAGTACTAGGGTTTTGCGATAGTCAGCCCTGTGTGTCTTACGCACACATTGACGCGTGTACAGACGTCGTCGTGCCTATGTATGTAGATTCAAGAACGCGTATTTTGTATGGCGTGGCCGCCCTGTGACTGTAGTAAGTGTTTTAATTGTGTTATAACGCACATAATATTACTTGTTTTTTTTTCGAAATGGCTACGGAACCTTATCTTGGGCGTGCCCGAAAGGCTCTTGACCGGTTTTTATATCTTCTTAAGCGTCAAGTCAATGTTCTTCGCCAATATTGGGGATTTTATAATTTGACCTTTAGCAATGGCTGTGAAATTATTATCTGTATGAAAAACGAAAAAAAAAAAAACAATAAACAGCCATCTGCCGTAGTTAACAGCTAAAACACGGTGTAGAACTACAAGGGTTAGTTAGGGTAGTTTTGTCAGGAGCAAGCTCAACTGTGCACATTATTTTCGATGGCCACAAGATTACGACTACAGCTAGACTAATTGCCCGATCGCCTCGTCGATCCAATAACAAATGTTTCCTCTCCCACCCAACGGTTTATTTCATTAACTTCGACGCTTTTATTATTTCACGGAATGGCTTTGCAATCAAGTCAAGCCGTAATAAATGTAAATTTGTTCACCACTTCCAGTTCCACTGTTTGTTTGTATATCTTTTTATAATTTTGTGATCCCTTGAAAAAATAACAAACGGTGGAAAATAACAGCGATATAAAAATGATTCGTTGACGTGAAGGGAACAACAATACCCTTAATTCAAAAGTTCCAAACCTGTCGCAGGAAAAAGTATGTTTGGACTGTGTCTGTGTATGTTAGTGACAAATAAAAATTGATGAATGTTAACATTAAATAAGTTTTTTCATCTCTCCTGTTCGGAAAGATTAATTTTCATGGGTAGATAGCCAGGTGGAAAATTGCGTTTTCATCTCTAGGGTGGAAAGTATTTTTTTTTTAATTTTTCGATTAGCCACGGAGTCGAATATAATTGAGTCACGTCAATGGCACTTTTTTTTGAGCTTATATACAACACGAAGGTTGATCGCCGAACATCCGTTTGAAACAAGAAATTTGATCTTTATTACGTAACGAACATATTCCATCTCTTTATTTAGTTAGGTTAAGAAAGAGATGAAACTCATTCGTGAAATGTGAAAGAAAGAGATGAAATATATATATAAATAAGTAATAAAGGTCAAACTTCTTCGTTCGGCGTTCAACCACCAGTTTTGTATAATAAGCTCCTTGGTCGTGACCAACTCGATTTTTTTATAGTCGGCCGTGGCAAGTGGCCAGTCGAAAAGGTACCGTTGGAGGTTGGATATAAGTAAATTCAATTTATTATTATTCTCCTTTTTTTGTATTTTACTTTCCTCACAGTCGAAATGAAAAGTAGAATGTCTAACTCGGGTGTAATTACCCATTTCCCCTCGAACTATTGGCGCTCTCACTTCGTTCGAGCGCCAGAAATATCTCGGGAGAAATGGGTCACTTTCCACCCTTGGTTATCAATCTACTAAAAAACGTTTACGAAAAAGAGCGTTAAACAATATCTGTCGCTCGGTCGGACTCCGGCACCTGAGCAGAGACGAGCCGGCATTACATTCCAAAATAATCATAACGGTGTCGTTAAATAGAAATAATAATGAGGACATCCATCCCTTATACATTGTTAAAAATAAAGTTCTTTCTCCGTAATGACCTCTTCTTTCAAATTCTGTTTGTAAGCGAGTATTTCTCTAAAAGGATAAATTAATTTTTTGTAGCGTCAACGGCGCGCTGGTGAATCAAGGGTCTGAGTGGAGGGTAGGTAAATAAGAGTGGGGAGTAAGGGCCGTAATTGAGGAGCCGAGACCGCACGAGGTCGCGAGCCTGCTGACGTGTCACGCCAGCAAACTTAATTACTTACCGACATACTCAACACTCACATGATTTTCATCCCGAAAGAAAATTGATTGTCTCGAACTCGTAGTTCCACATTATTTCAATTAGAAGTTTTGAAAAACTACGTGTTTTGCTTTGTCATAACTGATTACGATTATTTACTTATTACAGAAAAAAAATATCGAGATTAAACGTTTCTAAGTAGCTCGTAATATAATAGATAGATATTCAGCGTTTCGATCCTTTTGAAGTGTTCCTGGCTGGTCGGGGAAAGATTACATTCTTGGTAAACATGACGTTGTATCCCCTTCCTGGCCATGAAACCTGAAATGCGACACGGCGAAAAGAGACGGATATCAATGTGAAGCTGCTGCGTGCCCTTGTTATCCACTTCGAAGATATATCCATACTACGAGTAAATGCGAAAGTGTGTGTGTTTGTATGTTTGTCCGTCTTTCACGTCGAAACGGAGCGACGGATCGACGTGATTTTTGGTAGAGATAGTTTATGGGCCAGAGAACAAAGAGAAGAGAGACAAAGGCTACTTTTATCCCGAAAAAATGCACAGTTCCCGAGGGAACAGCACGCGATAACCGAATTCCACGTGGGAAAATTTGCGGGCAAAAACTAGTGTATAATAAAATTGTAATACCTACGCCATTGATATTTTATATTCTAATGCATTTTTACACCTGGTGAGGGTTTTTACTTCAGCTAGTTGTTACCCGCAAGCTGCTGCTTTGACTTTGTTTGTGGAAATTCCATAGAGACATGCATTTGTGAAGATAATTTATCTTGTTGTGGTATTTACAGATACCTATGTAGGTACTATCATTATCAATGAGACAAAATACTTGGATTTTTTTGATGTTTGTTATTCAATTGCGCAATAATGGCTTAACGAATTTTCATGAAATTTGGCACGCAGATATTTTACAACCTGGATTAGATTAACACATAGAATACTTTTTGTTCTGGAAAGATGCTTAGTTCTTGCGGTATAACAATAAACGCGGGCATTAGCAAGTATGTTTAAAAAGGCTAAGGGCATGTTTCATCAGTTTCATCACTCTGTTATAAATATAAATGACAGGTAATCATCGTAATTCCTGACTTTTTTCAAGATTTTTTCTTTGGCTTGCCCTGTTTATGTATTTATTTATTTCTTTGTTTGTTTGGGTCAAATCTTGAAAACTAAATTTGACCCACTTCCAGCGGTCCAATTGACTTTAAATTTGTCATACTTATGTAAATTTCGTGACAATACAATAATCTGGTAGTGATATCTTGGTGGTCCCGCCATGATCGTCTCCGGAGGAGGGAACTCCTCAATGGTTAATAGTTCCGACTTGAAATTAGGTACGGATATGCAGTTTAGATGACAATGCATGTACAGTCGACAAAAAGTACATTCAGCAAAAAACCTTGTATTAAAAATTAAATTTTTAACAAAAACGTTATTATACATATAGTTCTACAGATCGAGCCAAGCATGCTTGGTTTTGTGATTTTGGAAAATATCTAAATTTTAAGTTTATAAAGTATTAATTTCATTGAAAAAATTATGCTCCACATAGTACATTTGGCAGTTATTTTTATTTCCAATTGATTTGTACTTTATGAAGACTTCCGATGCTTTAACCATTTTCGTTTATTTTTGTTACAGCAAAATCATTACATTAAAAAATCAAAGGAAGAAAATAAGTCTAGTTAGTGGTCTAGAACTCCGTCAAGTAGCTAATTTAACTAACCTAACCTAAGCAGAGAGCGATCGAACTTGTTTTGTGTACTTTTTATAATCTTACCGGCAAATTGTAACTTTTTTGATTTTGCGATTGTGTTAATGTTTTACCTCGCTAGCTTAGCGTTATAAATAATGCATGTAATATTTCTTTCAAGAAGTGTTATTGTTATTCTTTTGAGAAATAAAGATCTTTAAACGAATTTAAAACATAATATTCTAAGAATTAGCCATTTTTGAGCTGGTTACAAATTGAATGTGTCCCGACTGTTCAACTTTAAATTAGCTATTTGAAAAGATCTATTACACTGATTATTTTTTTATTTTAGTTCAAAGCATTCAGATTTTTAATTTTTTTTTTTAGTTTTAAGGTCAGTTGATTTTTTTAATTTAATTTAACCTGTGTAATGTGTCACTGCCGTTATAAATAGATTATTTTCTTTCTTTCTTTAATGTGTTATTTTATACCTTTTTGATATTTCTGTGAAAATGGTAGATCAAAAGTATTATAATATTTTAATATATAATGACATGATATATAATATAATATTAATAATTATTAGCTTTCATTTAATATCCATATTGTTACAATACAACTTTTTTCATTTTTCAGTTTTTTTTTTGCATTTGCCATATTGAAATATACTTTGTCACTCCTACAATTATGACAAATCTAATGATGCCTCATATGTTAAAATCCGTCCAGCCGTTTAGGCCGCAGCGATGACCAAAGAAATTGACATACATACCCACATTCACATACATACAACAATACGCTCGAAAACATAACCTTCCATCGGGCAGTCGGGTAAAAAGAGACAGTATCACAGATATCTGTGTCAAAAAGCATGGTGACGCTGTCCCTCGTTTTATTTGCATTTTGACGAGTTCAAATTGTCTAAAAACCTTGTGCACCAGTAGGTATTGCGGTGTGGTGGACAGTTCACGGATATTGACGTCGCCGTTTGACGTGTCAGACGAGATTCGCTTAGGTACCAGCTAAGAAGGAAATTAAAATTTATTTTTAGTCACCCACATTAAAAAAAAACTACGGCTTCAAACTTTTACACCAACTCTAATTGACATATTTCACTGCTTTGATTTTACGTCTGACTTGATAAGAGATAATATAAATTGAAGACTTTTATAAGTAGGTAAGTATCCAATTTAAATTAGGTATATTATAAAAAAAATGTGAAAAGCACGTAAGCGCATAAAGAACCTAAATATGGATAGTTTCCTTTTATATGTAAATTGTCTTACCTAAACAATGCGAAGTCCTTCCTAATAAATACAGGATGAAATTTAAATCGTGCTACAAAATTCATGTTTCAAGCTCAGTTAATGTTGAACAATTGGGTAAAATTTAACATTTTATTTATATTTTTAATGTATACATTAATGACTTAACTTCAAAAATATTCAAAATGGGAGACCGAAAATTTGACAATTTGACCTTAAAACACGCATTTTGTATCATGATTTAATTTTCAACCTGTATGTATAACCAGATGTAGGTATGACGTTCTTGGCAAGCTAGTTCTTTAAGTTGCTAGGTAATAATAGTACATTGTGTCTTAAGGGCGGTAAATAAGAAATTACGAACGAGAGTTTATTAGAAGCCCTCAGTCTTATAATTCTAGTACCGCCCGTGCGACATACAATGTTTTTCATCACATTTGCGAGTAAAATTTTATATTTGTAAAAGAAAAAATATAATTCTTCCAAATATAGGCGATACCTTAGGCTGCGCTCTTGGTAGCGCCGCTCTCCCCCTCCCCCTCCCGCAGCATGCGCCGCAACGTGCGTGTGCATGTGGTCCTGCAGCAGCGCGCGCACGGGCACGGCGCAGCAGTATCAGTACGCACATTGACTCATTTACCGACTTTGGGCTTCATGACAAGAAAATTTGTACGGGCAATGACTCATTTACCGATCACGGGTTTCATGACAAGCACATTAAGGTCGAGGGTTTTATTTAGGGGATTGCAACCAAGGTAGCCTGCATGTTTCGACACTGTTTACTAGCAAGTGTGATGAAAAAGTATTATTAGTTGTCTTATATTTTAATTTATTTGTATTCAGAGGGGCAAGTACTCGTAGATATATAAAATTTTCATGTGTGATTACTCGGGGGACATCCTGTTACGAATATTCTTCTAACTCCTAGTTGAAACTACTAGTTACTAGCTGTTTTTAAGGAGACAGGTGGGCGGTTATGGCGAAACTTGTTATCAACTTCGTCTCGACCGCGGAACCCTAAAAATAGATTTATTATTTGACACGCTTTTGACACGTTCGCAAAGCATGAACTTCATTTCAATATAAAATTTTGACAACGACTGAAGTTGGGGGAGGAATTTGTGAACACATCGGAATCACGTCGCTTCAATAAAAGTTTAGGAAGCAATTGTTGTTGAGCCCTTCAAGCGGAATTTCAATTATTAATATTTTTCGACAAAATGAGGGCTATGGAAGTTGGAAGTGAGCTCGTCTTGAATCAATATCCGCAGCAAGAAAGCGGTCATACTCCGAGTTTGACGAGGCTTTGTAGTCGGTACCTGTGATACTCGTAATGAGATATCTCGGGATATATTTGCCGTGGACGGGGTCGCCGCAGGCTTCCTACGGTAGCATGTCTGCTGATTCGTTTAACAGTTACATCAAATTTGAAAAGCTACATTGGTTTTCTTGTACCTGCTCTATTTAAATACAAGTTACTTTGTGTAAAAAACCTGATGAATTTAATGTTCTCTTTTTCAGATTGAATCTTCGTGCTCCAATTATTGAAAACTTTTAAATTCAGGTATGTTTCTAGATTACAAAGTAGGTACCTATGCACAAATCATACCTTATTATTTTAATTATTAATACTGTGGCCATTCGATAAAAATAGCAGTCAAAGGTATAATTATGATTTTTAATCGTTAAGCTAAGCTTTAGTGCTTTCATGTTTCAGACAAATTATCTTTTTGTGTTGCTAGATGTCTATTAAACCTCTTGTAGATTTATTGGTTACATACAAAAAGGTACCAACTACCTTTGTGCTCTCCTTCAAGGTTGACTACAGTAACTAATATCGCAAAGTATAAGATGTCAAATGCAATCAGTTTCAACGGCATCTAACCATTATAGTCGGAATGTTTCTGTACAGATTACTAAAGACTGGAGCTCGGAGAAATACCAGCGGTAAATAGTTTTAATGGTTCTCTCTAATACAGTACGGTATAGGACCTAACTCAGCACTCCATGGTTTTAATCGTAGCGTTTTTGTCATTCTACGTAGATCGGTGACAGTTTGGAATTTTTAAATTAATTTGAAGTTAATTTGTTGTACTTCGGGACCATGTGACACCGAGTAGTTACGCAGTTTGTATTTATTTTTAGATAAATATTAACAAAGGTCGGTTTAAGGTCCCTTTAGACTGGGAAAACTGAACTATATAAGGTCATAATATATATTTGCTGCGTAGGAGCGTAAAGCTAATGATGTAACTACGAATGAATAAAGTTTCAAAATAACAATTTTAACTTCTCGATTCTTCAAGGTTTATACTTAATGATATAAAACAGTAAACAACCATGTATTTCGTACGGTAAAAGAGATTCCACACTTCAATAAGACGTATCGTTTCTGTTTGGGAGCGTCGTTACTTTGAGTTTGTATTAACGGAGGTAGAAAGTGTTTTCGTAAGGTCAAAAAAGGGACTCGTTATCTTCGATCGGCGCGTTTCCCAGAGAGACGCTTAATCCGTTCAATCTGGCATTAGAGTCGCAACTTTGGCCATTCTTTTCTAATTTATGTCCGTATGGCTCTCTGAGCCGGAGGTAGCGGCTTGTCTGTGATCGGTATACGACCACTGTTCTACCTTTATTGCCCTTTTAGTATTATAAACACGTTCGTGAAAAATTCTACATCCTATTCTTAAAGACACTGGAATTTATGAATAGGGTGGAGCACCATTTGTGTCGAGATTCCCATCTTTGTAAAATTATGTGAACTTAACCGCAACCATCTTATTTGTATTGCCCTAAACATTTTGTAAATATCAGAAGTAGATGTGTAAGTATTTTACGAACGGTAACTTACTGGAAAAATATTTTTAGATACTTAGGTACCGTCAACTTGCATTCGTTTATTTGCGTATAATTGAAGGTTTGATAAAACCGTATTTCGTTTCCGATCAATGCATAATCTTGTTACTGTGCACCGAATCGTTTTCTAAAGAAATCGCGAAGCATTCGCTGCAAAGAGGTCTGTAACACAGATAATTGCTTTTAAGAAATTTGTATTAAGAACGACTTTTGAATCGTTTCGTTCATCAAATTCCATTAAAACTTTTCCCATTAAACATCTTACTTAGTAAAAATGCTTTCATCTAACATTAAAGTAAATAATGGTATACGATTTCCACTTAATTACGAAATAGGAAACCTTGGTACTTTTAATAGATTTCCTTAATGTTGATCTTAGAGACTTAATTAATTCTATAGACTTTTGTTTACTTACGTAACGTAACCGAAAGGCGGTAGTGGCGTAGGTTAATTGCGTTTTGAAAACAAACAAGAGCATTTTTATATCAGTTTATCGTCTCTCGTGGTCACACGTGTCACGTGTAAGCGAAATATGTACTCTTTTTTTAACTATTTACATTAGTACCTACCGACAGTTATTGTAATGGGCCTTGGCTGGAAGCATTAAAATGTCCATCTTAATTACAGACAGTTGTTAACGCAAGAGTGGGCTTTGCCCGTTCTCTGTGGATCGGTACTTGCTTTTATCCAATAAAAATAGTTATTTGTACAACAAGAGAGCAAAGTTGTTTTTTGGTACGTGTTGAATTTGAATCCCAAACAAGCGAAGGATTCTATAATTTAATCATGAGCGTAGCGAGTGTTTCTAGGTTAGAATCCTGAGAGCAGCAAGGGATTCAAACACACGACATGAAAAAACCTTTGGTCTCGTGTGACACATACAATTTTTCACCTCAGCAGCGAGAACATAAATTAAATGTAACATAAGAATAAAACCACAAATACCTACCTGTTGACAAAATAAACACATTTTTTTAAATATAATCGGATTATTAAGGAACAAATATAATAATAGTCGCGATTACATGTTTAAAAAGTCACCAGAAAGTTAAGAATGCCAAACATTGTTCAAAAGCGGTAAGTAGTAGGTACAATACAAATCTCATACTCATAACATGCATTGTTATTTGAACTTAGAACTACTTGTAAAATATGTCATACTTATTTTTAGGGTTTCGTAGCCAAAATGGCAAAAACGGAACTCTTATAGTTTCGCCATGTCTGTCTGTCTGTTAGGCCACGGTTTTTCTCAGGGACTATCAATGCTAGAAAACTTTAATTTTGCACGAATATATATGTAAACTATGCCCACAAAATGGTGCAATAAAAAATCAAAAAATATATTTTTTAGAGTATCTCCCATAGACGTAAAGTGGGGGTGATTTTTTTTTGTCATTCAACCTTGTAGTGTGGGGTATCGTTGGATAGGTTTTTTTAAAACTATTTCAGGGTTGCAAAACGATTTTTCGATTCAGTGATTTGTTTGCAAAATAATCAACTTTTAAGTGCAAATTTTCATTAAAATCTCGAGCGTCCCCCCCTCCCCCTCTAAAATCTAAACCGGTGGGTGGAAAAACTTGTCAAAATTCAGGATGGTAAGTTTTCTTGACAATTATTAGTAGTTTAAGAGTAAATAGCAGCCTAAGGTATAAAATATACCTAAACTTGGAATATTCCGTACAAAATACGAAATCCTTAAAAAAAATATTACTTCAGTTTTCTTGAGAATTATTAGTAGTTTAAGAGTAAATAGCAGCCTAAGGTATAAAATATACCTAAACTTGGAATATTCCATACAAAATACGAAATCCTTAAAAAAATATTACTTCATTTTTTCGTAATGGCTACGGAACCCTATTTCGGGCGTATGCGACACGCTCGTGGCCGGTTTTTTTATACTGCAGAAAGCCTCATCTTTGGGGTCATTAAAAAGGTTGAATAATAAACTTATAATTTATTTAAATGTTATTAAACCTTTAAATATGATTTTATTAAGATTTCTATTACATAACCATACATAGATTTGTTACAAATTCTTTCAATTTGACAAATATTTATTCCAACTGTAGAGGCCGTATACGGAATTCTTTTATAAAAAAAAAACAAGAGAAGCGGCTTTCGTGCAACGAGGTTGCATACTTTATTAAAAGAGCGCGAAAATTTACATTTTGGAAATATTTCGTTGCGATGCGATTTGCTCACTGATTTCTCATAGCAAAACCTGCCTGCTTGAGGTGCTGAGGTGAAAATGTTATTAAACCTTTAAATACTTTATTAGGATTTCTATTAAATAAACATAAATAGAATAGTTGCAAATTCATTCAATTTGACAAATGTTTATTCCAACTCTAAGAGGTAGGCAGTATACCGAACTGTTTTATGAAAAAAAGAGCAGCGGCTTTCGTGCAACGAGGTTGCATATTTTATTAAAAGAGCAGGAAAATTATGACATTTTGGAAATATTTATTTTTCATGTAATTTATTTTTCATCACACTTGAACGTAAACAGTGTCGTAACATGCTGGCTGGCTACCTTGGTTGCAACCCCCCAAATAAAACCCTCGACCTTAATGTCTCATCCCAGCCTATATACGTCCCACTGCTGGGCACAGGCCTCCTCTCAGAACAAGAGGGCTTGGGCCATAGTTCCCACGCGGGCCCAGTGCGGATTGGGAACTTCACACGCACCATTGAATTTCTTCGCAGGTTTGTGCAGGTTTCCTCACGATGTTTTCCTTCACCGCAAAGCTTGTGGTAAATTTCAAATGTAATTCCGCACATGAATTTCGAAAAACTCAGAGACCTTAATGTGCTTGTCATGAAACCCGTGGTCGGTAAATGAGTCATTGCCCGTACAAGTTTTCTTGTCATGAAGCCCAGAGTCAATGTGCGTACTGACTGATACTGCTGCGCGCGCTGCTGTTGCAGGAGCACCTGCACACGTACGTTGCGGCGCATGCTGCGGGAGGGGGAGGGGGAGAGCGGCGCTACCATTGCAAGAGCGCAGCCTAAGGTATCGCCTATATTTGGAAGAGTTATATATTTTTTCTTTTATAAATATAAAATTTTACTCACAAATGTGATGAAAAACATTGTAGTATGTCGCGCGGGCGGTACTAAAATTACGAACATCGACCCATTAAAGCCCTCAGTCTTCGACTTCGGGCTTCTAATAGACTCTCCTTCGAAATTCCTTATTTACCGCCCTTAAGACACAATGTACTAATAGATATATTTTCAATACTTACTATAAGCTTAACAAGATTGTAATCAACACATTTGATACTATATCTCTCGCTTTTTTCGTGTTGAAGTGAGTGATAGATCAAAGTGAAGTTCAAATATTTGGAATTCAGTAAGTAGACTCAGCACTGTCTAGAATTAAAAAACAAAAATTAAAAAGTGACTTTGTCCCACGGAGTGAGTAAAATGCGATTTTGCTCACTGATTATTAATTGCAAAAACTGCCTGTTTGAGCTGCTGAGGTGAAAAAAGAATTTACCAATTACTTAAACTGGTTATTCTCCATTTTAAATTACGAGTTTGTTGTAATAAAATATAAACTTCAGTCAAAGAACCTATTACGATGTAAACGTAACATTATCCCGGCTTAGTACTCGTGCCATAAAAATATCGCAATTCTTTTTTTAAGGTAGCCCCTGCCCTAGCGTAGTGGCCCGGTGGGTCGGAAACCCTGTTGATTTTTTAACGCGTTATAAGCTGGCAATATAGCATTCATTTAACCTCCCTTAGCGGCAGGTGCGAGCTATATCTCCATTTACTCGGATGTAGAGGATATCGTCTAGATTAAGGGAAACGGTTTGTAATTATGGCTCAGGCAGGCAACAATGAACCGCAAGGGATATCATCAAATTTAATCGCATTTTTGCTGCAAGCCGATTACATAAAATATAGCGTTTACGATTTTTTTTATGGTGTGCAAACTGTGTGGCACTAAACTAATTATATCGGAAAATCCATTGAAACCCATAGCCTATATAGTTACGAGTAAATATCCATACTATTAATAATATAAATGCGAAAGTGTGTGTTTATATGTTTGTCCGTCTTTCACGTCGAAATGGAGCGACAGGTCGACGTGATTTTTGGCATAGAGATAACTTATGGGCCAGAGAGTGACATAGGTACATTTTATCCCGGGAAAATGCACAGTTCCCGAGGGATGGCACTGCGCGATAACCGAATTTGACGCGGGCGAAGTCGCGGGCAAAAGCTAAGTAGTAATTTAATAAATAAGTGGAACGTGACCAAATACTTATGTATTTACGTTAGGTACGTTAGAAAATAATACCGGACCTAATATAATCGTATAAAGTTTATTTGACATAACATAATTTTCTGGGTTAAACTGTTGACTATACAGATTTTATTGATTGTGTATTTTACAGATTAGTTCAAAGTGAATCAGTTTTATTATTAAACAATCCTGTGGAGCTGACCATTTAATTATGTGTTTTGTACATTATTTATTATTTCAAACTTTAATCAATTTGATACGGACTCCATATATTACTAGAATTATCCTTAGAAACTAGCCAAAGCTACTCGCATTAGCAGTTATAACAGAAAAGATCGCTCACTCACTCTATTCTTCAGCATCTCTAAGTACTCATGCGTCCTAAGTAGGTATAGAGGTATTGAAATGCCGCCGGCGGCGCGACTATAACGTTTACCTACTTAATCAGCCGTGATCGAATAGTTAATGTGAACTGAACGGCTTTGACAACGCCTAACGTTTCGTTGAATAATAGAAATTCCCCGGAGCGCCGCGCCGCTGTTGGCAGCGGACCTCGGCCGCCTCTAACAATGATAGCTGAAAATATTTTTATTTGCGCATTGAATTGCTCCTCGGAATCCTATTTAACTTTTTCCATTAACGGTTTTATTTAAATAAAGAAATGGTCAAGTGAGACCTTACTGCAAGCGCAGAGGGTGCCGTCGTTATGGTTTGGTTGATTTGTGATTTCGAGTTTATATACTTACTTACATACAAAAAAAATATTCAGTCTGTTACAATTTTTAGTGACTTAACAATTGATGCTTTATCTACAGCGTGTTATTTTTGATATCCGTTAACTTTAAGGGAATATTCAACAGCTTAAATAAGGTTAATTTCTCCAAGACCATAGTGGACTAATCTTACTGTTCTAAAGATAAATGTCTCTGTTTCACGTCAATATGTCACTCGTCAAGTTTGTGAATTTATTAATGTTTCTGAATGTTTGTGAATGTTTTTGTCGTCGTAAACGGAAGTTAAGAAAGTCACACTGTATATGAGTTTCACGATCATATTAGATTTAGGTATAATAGATATTATAGCCAATCGTGCTATGTACCTCTACCTAGTATCTTTTAGCCAAATCATAAAAACCATTTGAATTAATCTTCTTGAAAGAGAATTCCCTTGAAACTTACGTAGTTTTATTTGACTTTAATACGAAGTAAAGAATTTTGTTTCGTAAAAGTAGAGGAAAAGTGCAAAAACGATAAATTTATCTTTGATAAAGTATATAAATCTCTACTTTGTGTTTAAAGAAACCAAGAAAAGTGACTGTCCTTTAAATTAACTACGAAACTAATAATTTTAATAAATATTATTGATAAATAATTAATATAATGAAAATGAAAATAATTTATTGCATAAAAAACTTATAAACAAGAGTCTATGGCTCTGGATCCTGTGCTAGGAGTCCCTGTGTGTGTGCTGTGTGTGTGTATAACATTTTTTTTATTCGACTGTATGGCAAACGAGCAAGTGGGTCAAAGTCAAAATCAGAATATCTTTATTCAATTTAGGCTATAACAAGCACCTATGAATGTCTACCACCGGTTCGGAAAAACCTCTGCTGAGAAGAATCCGGCAAGAAACTCAACGAGGTATATATTTTTTTAAACATATTTACAATATTATTAAATGATATGTATACATCACAAGTATTTAACACAACTTTATTTTTAACACAGTAGGTTCGCTATTTGATGGGATCGCTAATGCAGATCGGAATTATTTCCAAATATCCCTGTCCATGATATAATCATTAACTTTATAATACGCCTTTGATATTAATGTCTTCTTGACAATAGATCTGAATTTTGTATCCTTTTCATTTATAATATTTTTTGGAATTTTATTATAAAAACGTATGCAATTTCCCAGAAACGACTTTTTGGTTTTAGTCAGTCTGTAAGATGGAACTTTAAGCTTCCCTGTGTTTCTAGTAGCCTTTTGCTTATCGACGTTAGTGGGAAAATCACATATGTTCTTCCTAACATACATGATTATTTCAAAAACATAAAGCGACGGCAGGGTTAGGATACCTGTTTCCTTAAAAAAAGATCTTAAAGATTCACGCGTCTTAAAAATAAAAATTGCTCTAATTCCTCTCTTTTGCAAGATAAAAATTGACTCAATGTCTGCAGCAGATCCCCATAAAATAAGGCCTTACGAAATAATGCTATTAAAGTAAGCAAAATACACCAACCGTGCCGTCGCCACATCGGTTAGCTGCCGTATTTTCCAAACTGCAAACTGCTGGGTCTCCTGATGGTAAGAGATTAAGTGTAACCGACGTTTTTTACTGAAAGTGTGTTATTACCAATAAGGGGCGTTATTCGTAGGGCGTTATCGAATTAGTGACAGTGGAAGTAAAGTGCGATTTAAGATTCATATAATATTAAATACCGGTGAATGCAAGTGGCGAGTTGTCGTTCATTATGGCGTTCTAAGGGGGAGGCCTTTGTTCAGCAGTGGACGCCTTCCGGCTGATGATGATGATGATATTAAATCCGACAGCTTGTTTGTTATTCGAAAAATCACCTTTGCAATTGTAAACAGACCCATCAGGGGATTTAATTAGACCCTCTGACCTCCAACACAAGTGCAGCAAAGTGGCGTGATGTGAGTGGGAAACATTAAGTTACACGGTTTAATCTCTGATTTGCCGGGTCAGGGCTCCGCGGGTAAATACATTAAGCCCCAGGCCTATGCTCAGACTTCCTGCGAGTGATTCATGTTCAACCTACAACTTTCTAGAGCTTTGATCGCGTACTTAGTAGAATTAATGTGAATGTAACGCAGGTAGTATTGAAGTGTAGGTATATGATCTTGTACATGCTCGTTGGAAAAGGTTTCGAGTATCAGAAAATATTTCATGTAACTTATTGAATCAGGCGTTACTTTGCGGAGGTTCATATTAATGAACTAAAATAATTATTTTGCTCACCCGCGACCTAACGATAACGAAAGCATGTACGTCTATGAAAAAATTGTGTGTTTATGCAGATCCTCCATCTCTGTACTTTGAGAACACACACAAATCACACCAGCCCAACTATCACCACCACCACACAACACTGACGCGTTTCGAACTCAACCAGAGCTCATCTTTATAGGAACACAACCGTTCACCATGGTACAGTCAGCATCAAAAGTAGCTGGTTGCTTTTGTACTTTGTCGTTTTCCAGCCACGTACTTAGCGCCATACAAGATTGACCAATGTGTTAATGTGACAGAGTAAAAAAGTAACCAGCTACTTTTGATGCTGACCGTACCAGATGCTAGAATATTTTCGTGTTTAAAAATACTTTTTTGTGGTGTCGTACTTCAAAAGGAAATATTCTATTCTATATCGAATTATATATTTTTCGGGTACAATTTACAATAGCAGTTTGAGAATCGACTAGACGTATATGAATGTACTGATTTTATTAAAGTTAAGTTTGTTTTTCAAGTAGTTTGTGAACTTCAGTAATATTGATATGATACTAATGTTAGGTAGGTAAGGAACCGCTAGTGTTCAAATTGGACTCACACTTGACCGATTTTTTTTCACACATATATTCGCATGTAGTGGATTAGAAATATTGATACCTATACTAAATGCAAATACCAATTCACTAATATCAGTAATACCTATACCAATACGACTTTGTGTCACGTACTCGTATGTATGTTGGACTAATTGAAAAAAAAAACATAGTGTCAAATTACTCTGTCAAATACAATTATAATCCACTTCAATTTCGTTATCACGACACATTGTAGCGGCCGCGGTCTGCGGCTCTGCTATAATTATAGCTGTTTTGCCTAATTAAGCTAATAGCTGTGGATATTTGTCGATAGGTATACCGTAGTCGTGCTGTTTGATGAAAGGAATGTTTGATGAATTTGCATTCGTATTTATGAACCAAAAATTCTTATTGCATAGGCGAAATGAATAAACACGTGTATAATAGTAGGTAATCCTACTAATCCTATCCTATCCTACTTATATTATAAATGTAAAATTTATGAAGATGTTTGGATGTTTGGAGGTTTGTGGTTGCTTAGATGTTTGTTACTGAATCACGCAATAACGGCCGAACGGATTTCATGAAACTTGGCGCATAGATAAACAAAGATCCGCATTGAGAGGTGGGATACTTGATATCCGTAGGATAATATTTTAGGTTGAAAACCGGCCAAGAGCGTGCCGGACACGCCCGAAATGGGGTTCCGAAGCCATTACGAAAAAATTAAGTAATATTTTTCTAAGGATTTCGTATTATATAATATATATATTTTTATTTTAATAATTACGTACCTAGTTAACTATGTACTTATTGATAAACTGTGTAATAGTACCGAAATAATATCGTTCACCCAAGTTAAACTAAATATAATTTGAATTTATAAATAAATTATCAGTACGCTTGAAATTGTGTCAATATTTATTATAAATACCGTAAACAAGTCTTTAAGAAGACCGTGGGCGGTGCGGAGGCAGCTTCCGCTTGGAAACCTATTAAAGTATTTTTACAAGATTTATTTTGTAAATTTTGTGGCTATTTTTATTTCATGAAGAACCAAAATAGGTTGTGGCATGGGCGGGAAAAGGCGGATATCTTAATTAAGAGATTCAAGAAATTATGCAAATGTAGGTACAGAACACACGCCGTGGCATTAAAATCAGCCGCTCCGCTGACCCGGCGCTAATGCAGATTTCCCTTCCTTATTTTTTAGTATGTAGGTATTTATAACTTTTCACCATCCGGCTATGGCACCAGAAAACGATTACAACTTTATAATTTCACAAAATCAACTAGACAACAACCTATCAGTTTGTTTTTCTCCTTTTTTGCAATATTTGTGTGTATTACTTGTGCTAAATAAACTACTCGTATTAAAAAAATATCATGGAGTAATGTTACCTCACTCTGTCATCACAGATCCTGTAACCCTCTTTTTATTTGAGCTTCATGAGGAGCTTCAGAACGTCGGAATTTAAACTCGTTATTATAAACGGCATGTCGTGTTATTACAACTGCCAAACAATTGTATCCATAACTGCCAGTGTTTAATAAATAAATTGTACAATTTTCAGAGAGTGCAGAATGCAATATACTCGTACTTCTGCAGTATTTCTACGTGCTGAACTATTTTTAGAATACACATCTGTTGGCCTTCGTGGAAAAATAGGTATAATGTATCTACATTATAGGTAATGACTTTGAAAAACACGAATATCCTTTCGATGTTCAATGCGTGCTAATACAAAATAATGGCTCTAATAAACGTAGGTAGGTACAGTCGAGTTCATAAACTTGTGAGCAAAAATTTGATTAAAAATATCTGAACACGCTTCTACGCCGTTGATAATAGAGTCATGTTCAGATATTTTTATCAAATTTTTGCTCACAAGTTTATGAACTCGATTGTACTACATTAGGACTTTTTTATCTTTATTGATATTCTGTAATAGTCACAAAGATATAGGCCAAAGTAGCAAGGTAGACATACTTTTTTATTAATAATCGCTTACAAATAAAAACTAGTCTTACAAATAAGGTAACATAAATAAGATAAGTAAGATTGTTACTAACCTTGCTTTATGGTTTACTAGCTTTTGCCCGCGGCACCGACCGCGTGGTATTCGGTTATCACGCGCTGTTCCCTCGGGAACTGTGCATTTTTCCGGGATAAAAAGTAGCCTATGTCACTCTTGGGCCCATAAACTATCTCTATGCCAAAAATCACGTCGATCCGTCGCTTCGTTACGGCGTAAAAGACGGACAAACATACAAACACACTTTCGCATTTATAATATTAAGTAAGTAAGTAAGTATGGATATGGATTATTATGCTTGACATATGAATTTACGTAAGCTAAGGCCTGTTTTAGAGCACGCGCCAAGGGAAGTTGCTTATGCAAAATTAGGGGACCGCATTCTGTGAATAGTTTTGAACTCAGAAAAGCTTGCAAATTATGATTCTCAATGTTGCCAGGAGATCCGATGGTCCATTTTTTTAAACCCCATCCCTTAAAACATCATGTAAATGGACTGAAAAACTTGCTTTTGGAACATTTTAATAACTTATTTCTTGATAATATTATTTTTTTACAAGCTTTTATACATATACCGAGTCAGTTGATAACTTTTATTTTTAATAATAAAAAAAAGTATTTTATAAAAAATTAATTATTAAGACAAGCTTTTTCTGACTGTACTTTTTGTTGATTGTACTTTTATCCTCATCTAAACAACATTTCCAGAATCCGCTCTATTTCATTGAATAATAAATAGAATAATATACCTACTCTATAGTTTAACTATCTAAGAAAGTCAAAGTATCTATTGCCAACATAGGATAGGAGGTTGAATACGAGTATACACAAGGTGTTACAGGGTATTTGGTATCATTATGTTTCGCCCACAGGCATACACATATGTAGTTTGGAAGTTTAAAACGAATACAAAATTATAAAATTAGAACCAACGAAAAGTTGTATAATAAATTGAAATTAATTAATTACATTGATATTCATAGCTCGTGTGTGGGTTATGTACTCAGCGGCACAAAATTTGGCCCACTCTAACATACAAAATTACTTCTTTCGGCATACAAAAAACTTACTTAAGTACTTATTTCGCCTTTGTACTCTTTTGTTTTGTTGTTTTCTTTTTGTATTATTTTTGTGTTTTATGTACAATAAAGTATTTTCATACATACATACATACATTTGAGGGCCAGATTTTTTGCCGCTCAGTATATTTCAATCATGTAACAAGTGGAGGTGTCGAGTCGTGTAGCTCAAATTTGGGCTCTGCAGAAAATCAGCGTTGCTGCACCCACTGTGTAGCAACACATGCCGAGTGAATACCCTTTTTCAGTGACAATTGGTGTCATTACAGGTATGTAAATAATACTTGTATTAGTGACTGTATGAGTGCTTTTGTGTTTGGTGGTGGTACTGTTGGGCCGTAATAAACCACTTTTCGTTCTTTCTTTCTATAGTAGAAAAACAAAGAGAAAGAAGAATATAAATAATGCTTAATAACCTCAGGCACATAATATACCTAAACTACTGTCGCGGTTCTTATCAAATAACTAATGTGAAAAAATATAATATAAGTAACTCAGTGTACAAAAATATTGCATCGAATTTAACATGTAGTATTTGCAGTCCGTAGGCGGCAACTAGCGCCGTGCGCCCCGGATAGCTATCAATACTCGGCTAATAGCGTTTCCAATTTTCATCTGATCCGATTTTCATCCCGTTTTAATGTACGACTCTACGGCGGCGGAGAAAATCGAAGGAAAGCTTTGGTAGGCTGTAAAAAAATGTTAAAAATACAAATTAATTTATTCACTAATTAAGGAAGTAAGCGCCTGCTCGACACTACTGGCAGCTATCTCTCAATGAATTACCATCTCTATTCAACGAGGGTGTGTTGCCGGCCTATTGGGTACCTACCGCGTCAAAGATTTGATACATTAGGTTAAAAAAATAAGGATTTAGTTTAGGTTAAGTTTTAAGAATTTTTTATATTAGAAGATTTTGTTTTAGTTTTTTTGTTTGTTTTTGTTTATATTTACTGACTTTATTTTTTGTTAACTATGTTTGCGGTGCCAATCATTTTACATATGTATACCAAAAGTCAATACAGCTACGGGAAGAGGGTGAAATTCGACTTGCTAGATTTTGACCTGAACAAACTAATAAACACACCACAAATAGCAAACCACATCGACGTACAAAAATCACTGGTTTATGTTTCAAAGTAAATGTGTTTGACAGTAGCGTGGAATGAAAATTGTTGTTAGGTAATCGTAAAATATCGTATGTCTTCGAATGCAATTTATCGGAGTTAGTTTACACAAGCTTTGTCGTACTTGTCATCATATCTTGTAAAAGTCCGGTGGGAATCAAGTTGTTATGACGCCACATCTCTGGTGGTTGGTAGAGCGTGATTTAGACAATTAATTTCAATTACTTAGTTACTCATTGTTAATTAACATTTTTGATTTTGGTTGTTTGTTCGAGCTACGTTCTGGTACGATGTATTCGTGCTAAAATACACTGGAATCAAGAGATGACACCACTCAAAGCAGCCAATTAGTGAGCACACAGTATTCATGGCACGCCAACACAAGACACCGCCGACAATTTAGAGTAAATAAGGGTTGCTATGAATATGTGTTACCCAGACGTAGGGGGCGTGCGGTGTGGGCGATTATTAACACACACTCACAATAAATTAGAGTTGCCATTTAATAGTGAGAGAGCAAAAGCTCATGCATGCGCAAATTGTGTGGCGCGAAATTGAATTGAGTCTACCTGCCTATTTATTTCATAATGCCACTATTAAATGTCTTATTTACTTTAGTTGTCATCGGTTTTTAGCGGAGATTCATTAAATTAAATTTCTCCGTCAAACCGTATTAAAAATGTTGTATTAAAAATAATTACCTACCTTATATTTCTAGAAAGGTATTTTGTTCTACCGTGCAGTATGTGCTTCGGAAATACGAGATCATAGAAATCATTAAACAAGAATTTAAAGATGGGTATCAATATCGAATGACTTTCCGTTCGCCGTAATTTATAAACGTGGAGGCGGCTGGTGTAGAGTGAGCGAGGGCAGTGCAAGCCGCCTGCTGCGGTTACTGCACGGTCACGCAAAACTCGGCCAGGGACGCGCCTTCCTTTGGCATACATTTGAATATCCCCCGCCTACTGCCCGACAAAGCTAGTTGTTGCATCGATGCACTGAAAGGACGCTCGTCGATATTGACAAAAACACGTGGACCGCCTCTCAGAAATATTTTTTCCAAAGGCCTTTTGTTTGTGACGCTGAAACGATACAACGAAGATACCTTATTTTCTTTTTACGTTTAAAACAAGATAAAGTCTAAATAGTCAGTAAGGTTGTCGTATTAAATATTCAGTGCGAAGTTTAGCGGAGACGCCATTGCCGCTCCGCCATTTGCCAGGCGCCGCGTTGTGGCCCTCTAGCGCGGCGTTTTAGGAAATATGGCCTTTTAAGATAGATCTTAACATCGAAAAGCGTAAATCCTTTTCCTTCAACCTAATTTAGACATAATTATTCAGGAGTAGAAATCACTGGACTGATATCCGCCCTTGTGTTGTTTGGCCAAAGAACCCGCTATTTATCCGTTGTATTTAAATACATATGCTCGCTGTTTTTCATACCTACCTACTAATGTTTTAAATACAAAATGGTAATTTCCAAGAATAAATGCACGAGATAGGTACGTTGAAATATATCCAATTCACCGTAGGTGTCCCTACAATATTTGAAGAGTTCCCTGGATTTTCCTAGAATCCTCTCATTAGATTTTAACTTGGTGAAAATAGGATCTAATTGAAAGTATTCTCATACGAATGAAAAAAAAATACGGAGTTCTGAGGTAGCTAACATAAAAAATTCAGCCGAATTAATAACTTCCTTCTATCTTGAAGTCGGTTAAAAAAAGTTAAATCTTACTTGATTCACGATTGATTGGGTACTTTCTCGTACGACTGACACCAAGCACTTTCCCTTAACGACGGTAATAACACGTCATTGTGCTCTCAAAATAGCTGTTCCAGGAAGAGTATTGTAAATAATACATTAGGTGCTACGGCCGTTTTTGGAAAGGCCGGCTTTTCAGAGTAAAGAGACAGCCTCTTCGAAAATTCAAGTGTAGTATTCGGCTAAAATTAACTGGAGACTTTCGCTAAGCAGTAATAATTTTTTGCTGGTATTTTACTCTCTTAACGTTTAACTTGGGCTTAGTAAATTAATAGGTATCAGTATCCTGTGAAGTTAGAAATTCTAAGAAATTTTCACAATATCTGCGAACCTACAACAATAAGCAATAGCTCCAAAGTTGCCCGTTACATGTTCCGCCTTGATTCTAAAGAAATACGACTCCGCTACTTTTCAAACGTAGGTACCATTTAATTATAACGGTATTTGAATTCAAACCTCTTCGGCGCCTATTGTTTTAAGTACAATTCGTTTGACTTTATGCTTTAAATAGGTTAAACAAAAGAATGTTGGATCAAATTTAAACACTTCACGCTTGAAAAACGTCTTTTGTTCAGTTGAAACGAAAAATAATAAACTGTAAACAAAACGGAAAGCCGCTGCCACTGGCTGGGCAGAGCCCACTGGCTCGCTGGGCTACTACGAAATTCGAAACTCGAAGTTCGTGTCGTGCGGTCCCTCTGACACTCTTCGAGTTTCGAGTTTCGTAGTAGCCTTTCAGGTCGGAGTTGCGGAATTCCTTGGGGAAGGTCATGTGCAACAGTTGTCTTCTTTCGATAGGATGAGTTGAGGAATGAAAGTCTACATTTCATTCATTCCATATATCACTAGAAGATATTATTTCATAAAATCTTGCATATGGAGTGGTATGCTAGAGTTAGGTTCTTGTTGGTGGAGTCCACGATGGAATAATAAGAATGGAAAATGGAAGGAAAGAAATGGTTTTTTATTTAATTTCTAGAGTATTTTTTAACTTCCCCAATAAGCATGCAACTAAAGTCACGAATGCTTTTAAGTTTATGCTGTTTATGGCACTATTGAATGGAATGCTTGTGTTGAGTAATTTCAAAGCCGTAATAGACCTTCACACAGTTTAAATAATGTATGTATGTATGTAAACTCTTTATTGCACATAAAAATAAAATACACAGAGAGGAGAACAAAGGCGAGCTTATCCCTAAAAAGGGATCTCTTCCAGCTAACCTAGTTAAAAATAATTAAACACGTTCACTGCGGTTTCGGGTCGAATAGATCATATGCACATCTAGCCTGCGCTGCGGCGAAAAAATTACTTGACATACCGCTGGTGCGGGATAAGTTTAAATAGGTTATCAGCTGAGTATGAGTGAGACAGTTACTGTTTTGGAATTGCCTCTTTCAAAGTAATCAGTCCCTATAAAAAAACGCCATCGGATCCTTTATTCCCTATACCGATTGAAAGGAAAATAATAATGTCTAGTGCGGTATAGGATCTTAGTGACCCGATGCCCAATGACCCGATAACCGCACTAGATTATTGGCTATTTTATCTAGTGCAGTGCTCGTGATAAGAACAAAAGATAAGTAGGTTTCTTCGTGAGTGTTTGCAAAATTAACCGAAAACAAACGCTGTTTCTGTACAATTGATACAGATTTGGCTACAGGTCATTGCTTAAAAATGGGTGCTATGACAAATTATCAAACTTTGAGCAGCAAAGACGCCGCAAATAGAGTGAAAAAACTAAAAAAATTATGTGAATATTGTAAAAAATCTCCTTGCCGCGAATGCTACAATGTACATTTGATATTA
This sequence comes from Choristoneura fumiferana, assembly GCF_025370935.1. Classification (NCBI taxonomy): domain Eukaryota; kingdom Metazoa; phylum Arthropoda; class Insecta; order Lepidoptera; family Tortricidae; genus Choristoneura; species Choristoneura fumiferana. The sequence goes on along the minus strand of NC_133479.1, from coordinate 10,556,576 downwards.
AAAAAAAAAATCTTGCTCGATATCGACGATTTTGTTACCCGGCAACCCTAAAATTCTACCGACAGTTTTTTCTGTCAGTGCGTATATCGGGCATAAAAGATCCGTCAGTTTTACACATCAGGTTTAAGAATATTTATTTCTCAAAAAGAAGATATATAAACTTCACTTACATTGAGATTTTAATTAAAATTAAATACATGCTACTATTTATGGGTAGGTAGCTTATCTACATTGCAGCAGCCGGGAATGCGCATCGGCGCGGACACGGCGCACACATTTTTAGCCAAGGGGGTAGATGCGCGCACACCCGCATACCGGCGCCGGCGCCGAGCCGCACGGCAAGCACCGGCCGATGCAATGCAAACAAACAGCAGGCTCCTAAATCTAACAAAGTTTAGTCATGCAATAATTGAAAATTACAATCGCGCTTTATCAAATACACAATAAATTGTTACAATTCGCGAATATTACAATACACAATAAAGAGTACAATAAAGAGTAATTGTATTGTATTTATGCATTCTTATTGCATATTACTTTTTATTTCTTATTTAACTGAATTAAATCCCCTAATGCCAAGCCGACCAACCTGCCGCGACAATTCAATTATGATTATGAAGTATCATCCGCAAAAAAGACTCCGCGAAAAAGAATTGTCTTAAATGTTTTCATAAACATAAACCACACACACACACACCCACATATACGCAAACATGCATATACATATACATACCCATGTATACACATATACAGTTGTGGTCATATAATTAAGAACGATTTTTTATAGAGAAGATTTTTTCAAACTGACAAGTGTTACTAACTGTATGTATATTTTTGTACTTCTCTCGGTATCGTAAAACTTTTCCTTACTAGCGGTAAATTCATTTATACATATAATTGGCTAAAAAATAAATAGATAAACTTTATATATTACATCTAAACCTAGTATTACTACTTACTGGCTGGTCATATAATTAAGAACGCTGAATAGTTTATTTTTTATTCAAATTTAAATAGAGAACGGACCGCCGCTTTGTGGTTTTAGGTTATTATTTGAATAATTTTGGCGCCATTTAGTGCCGTAAAAGTCTTAAAGGCGATTGCTTCATATAAAAACAACGGGGAAAAATAAAAGTTGTGATAAATCTACAAGAAAAGTAATACTAAAACTTCGCGACAAGAATTGGTCGTATAAACACATAGCCGATCATCTGCAATGTTCAAAAACTATGGTTTTCCACGCCATAAAGCATTTTGCTACGTATCAAACTACTTCAAATGTTCCGCGTGTACCTAGACAAAGAAAGTCATCTCGTCGAGATGATCGAAATATCGTTCGTTTGGCAAAACAAAATTCTTTTAAAGGGTCTAATGAGTTGAGAAAAGAATATTTTGGCAAAAACAACCCTTCAGCAATCTCGGCACGCAGTATTCGAATGCGTATGGTGCAAGAAAAGTTGCACGGAAGGATAGCAAGGAAGGTGCCTATGTTGAAACGGTGTCATAGGCAAGCCCGGCTTGCATTTGCAAGAAGATATGAAAACTGGACAGTCAGACAGTGGAAAAACGTTCTTTTTTCTGACGAGACAAAAATAAATAGGGTATGTTCTGATGGCAAACGATATGTAAAACGGCCTCCAAATAAAGCATCCGACCCAAAGTACACAAAAGTAACTTTAAAGCATGGCGGGGGAAATGTAAAAATTTGGGGATGTTTTTCTGGACATGGTGTTGGACCTGTTAGGCTGATAGAAGGAAACATGGATCAATTTCAATACAAAAACATACTGGAAGAAACAATGTTACCATATGCTGAAGGCGTGCTTCCGGTTATTTGGACATTCCAGCACGACAATGATCCCAAGCATACTTACCGTTAAGGAATTCCTCACATCGCAATCAGTTTCTGTCTTAGATTGGCCAGCCAACAGCCCCGATCTTAGAGCAATAGAGCATCTTTGGTGCGAAGTCAAGAAAAAAGTTTCAAATCGACAGTGTGGCAATTTAAGAGAACTGTATGACGTATTCTTAGAAGAATGGAACTCTATCTCTCTTGCGAAATGTCAAAAATTGATAGATTCAATGCCTCGCCGGTGTAAGGCAGTAATAAAAAGCCGTGGACATGCTACTAACTATTAATTTTAGTTAAAATGTATTACATTGCTTTTTTTTCTGTACAAACTTCACGTTAGTGTGATTTAGTTAATCTAAGTTTCAAATAAAAAAACTTTCGAACCGTTCAATAAATCGTTCTTAATTATTTGTCCAGCTTCATTACTATTTGAATTTGTTACTAAAGAGAATAAAAACAAAATTTGAAAAAAAAATGTCAGTAATTTTATTCTTTATTCTAAATCCCGTTTGCTCTATTCATGTGGCTATTTCATAACGTAACTAGTTACTTCTAAGAAGGACCCACGACTACACATGACATGATTTAGTTAAAAATAATCTGGAACTTCAAATCGTTCTTAATTACGTGGCCACCACTGTATGTATACACATACACATACACAAAGGCACACACACACACGCGCACATACTTACACACACACACACACACACACACACACACACACACACACACACACATACATATATTACATACACATATACATTATTTATCTTACTGGGTACTTTTGAATAACATGAGATTTTAACTCTTTTTTAAAAACATTTAATGATTTAGCATTTCGAATTTTGTTTGGTATTTCATTATAAAACTTTACTCCCTCGTAGGTAATGCTTCTCTTGCCTAATTTGGTTCTTGTCTTTGGTAGGAATAGATTATTAGCACTTCTCGTTTGTTTGAGTCGCATTTGACTATTCGGTACAAAAGACAATTGAGAATGGACCTGTTTATTAATAACTTTGCGAATCAAGATACAAGTTTTATAAATATACATTTGTTCTAAGCTAAGTATTTTTGTTTCCTTATAAACTTTTGATGTAGACGTCGAATAGTCATAATTAAATAAAACCTTTATTATTTTGTTTTGCGACCTTTGTAATTTGTTTAGGTTTGTTTTTGCGGCACTGCCCCAGACTTCTAGCAAATAATCAAAATGTGGTTTCACAAGGGAATTATAGATGACGAAACGTATGGGACGCGGAACACAACCGATCATCCTTCGCAAGGCTCCTGTAAGGGTAGTAATCTTGGTTTTTAGTTTTTGTATGTGAGCCTGCCATGTCAGGCCGCCATCAAGTAGAAGTCCCAAATACTTTTCGTGCTTAGTCTGATGTATGATTTTTCCATTTATAGTTAGTGGTGAATGGCCTTCAATTTTCTTATTCTTTGCCGAAAATATGATGTATCCTGTTTTTGCTGTATTAATAGTTAAAAGATTTTGTTGGAACCACGTAAACAGAGTGTCGAGATCTGATTGCGCCTTCCCGATTATATCGTGAATTGACTTTCCGTAGTAGAACAAACAAGTATCATCGGCGTACAGAGTGATGTCTCCATATAGACCCACCTCGTGAATACTATTAATATATATTAGAAATAGCAACGGTCCTAAAATGGATCCTTGTGGAACGCCGTAGATGATATCCTGTGGTTTACTTTCATATCCGCCTAATCTGACAACCTGTCTACGATTTTTTAAGTAATTTTCGAAAATTTTGTGCGCCGAGTTCCGTATTCCTATGTTATAAAGCTTTTTCAATAATAGTGCATGACTTACGGTGTCAAACGCCTTCCTAAGGTCTATGAAAACTCCCAAGACTATATTTTTGTTATCTATATTTGTCTTGATTTTAGTTATAAGGTCAATGGTAGCTGATAGAGTATTTGATTTCTCCCTAAACCCGTACTGCTTGTCTGTTATATAATTAATTGAAGTGAGATAGTTATTTAGGCGTGTGTAAAGCAGTTTTTCAATTATTTTCGACAAGACTGATAATACTGACACGGGACGATAATCTCCAGGGTCAGACCTCTGACCAGATTTGAATATTGGTGTTACCCTCGCAATTTTTAGAGTATCAGGAAAACTACCAGTTACAAAACAGTTATTAAAACATTTGCTTAAATCATCACAAATCAGGTTCTTGATACATTTAATACATTTAGTGCTTATTCCATCTATGCCTGCACTCGCATTTGAATCCAAATTATCAATTATTTTACCTATTTCGTCAGGAGTGCAGGGTATCAACTCGGTGAGCAGTTGGCTGTCAGAATTGAAGACAGAAGTATTTTCGAAATTACTGCATTGGTGGCTTGGTATCTGTTCGGCTAGTTGACTACCTATGTTAGAGAAATAACTATTAAAATGCTCACTTATTTCTACAATATCCGTTACAGGTTTAGAGTCTATAATAAGCTTTGAAGGCACTGCACTAGTTTTAATTTTGTTGCTTGCCAGAGAGTTGATAAGGTTCCACATACGTTTGGGTTTTTGTTCGCACTTTTTAAATGATCCATAATAATATTTATTCTTGGCTGACTTAATAGCCGCGCATACGCTGTTCCGTTCATTTTTAAATCTGTGTTTCAAATCTTCGTTTTCTGGGTCCTTCTTAAGCTTGCTCCATAGTGTGTTTCTCTTTATTATTCCAGCAATTATGTCCTTATTGATCCAGTCTTTTTGTGGCGCATTTTGTATTTTAAATTTATGAATTTTGTTCCTATTTATATTTAATCTAATTTGATTTTCTAATTCCGAATATTCATCATATTTATTAGCTACTTTGGAATCTGAAATACTTCTATACAGACCTTCGTAGTTGATAGCTTCATATTTTTCCCGTTTTTTTATCACAGGAGCAGTTTTCTTTATTTCAAGATACAATTGTCTGTGGTCGGACAATGATGAGTCGATCAGGGCCAAATGATATGCACAGTCCGTTAAATTTGAGCAGACGTGATCCAAAATAGTTTGAGTGTCCGTAGTTTTGCGGGTGCAGTATTCTGCGCTTACTTTGTTCAACATGTTATAGCTAGCTTCCTCAAGCATATCCTGGTACATGACAACATTTTTGTCTGATTTTAGAATGTTGATGTTGAAATCACCAAATATAACTGCTCGTTTACTTTTGTCTAACAGCGATGAATAAACCTCAAGAAATTCGTTAATACTGGTGTCCGGAGGCCTATAAACAACACCAATGTCCAATGCCATTGCATTCAAGTGCACCCATAGATAATTATTCCCGCCACTGTAAAGGTTTGCTATTGTATGATGTTGTATATTTTCATGTACATATAAAGACACACCACCTCCCCTCTGGTCAGTCCGGTAATTAAACAAATGCGTGTAGTTTGGCAAATAAACAAGCTTCGCGTCGTCATCCGTTTTGATCCATGTTTCAGTGAGCAATATTACGTGCACTGTTTTAGGTATGGCTTGTAAAATACATTTAAGTTCATCGAATTTTCCTGGCTTCATAATACTGCGCACATTTGCATAGAAAATATTAAGGGATGGAGGTACAGTGTTCGGTAAATTGCGGTAATCGTTCGTTATCTGGTATGACACAAAACCTTCTTCCTCCGCCTGACTCAAAGCCAGGGCTATTCCTGGTTTTTTGGAGCGTTTTTTATTATCTTTGGAATGCCCTTAATGTATTTTATACTAAGATCAGTTTCACCACTGCTTTTACGTAGAGACAGTTCATCCTTTAAGGCTTTAAAGTATTTTTGCTGGGATGGGGTTTTGTCGGAAAAGATTTTCACTGATTGAGTAACGCCATTTTTTGGCTGCTTACGGAGTATATTCAAAACCGTAGATTGCATCTCAAAAGAGACTCTTATGTATCGTGACCTCCCAGCAGTGTACTTGCCGAGACGTATTATATTAACGGGGTCTGGACACTGTGTATCGATAGCTCTTAGAGTTTTAAGAACTTCACTTTTATCACGTGCTTTTCTTTCATTAATGTCGTCGCCGGATTCAAGTTCCGCAATTCCCGAGATAATGATATTTTTTTCGCGAACACGACGTTCGTGGTATTCACTAAGAATCTGTTCTTGAGTATCCTGTACCGGCGGCAGTACCACAGAAGATGAGCTCGATGAATTCCTGAGGATATTTATTTCTGATTGTATTTCACAAATTTTTTCGTTATTTTTTGTGTTGTTTATTTTCAATTCCGTAATTTCAGTTTTAATGATATTTTGTTCTTGCAACACATTCTGAATAGTTACTTTCATAGTTTTTATCTCGTTTTTAATTTCGTCCACAGTTTCACGTATTTGAGATAAGGTATCCTTTTGAATTTTTCCCATCTCAGCCACGGTTCTTAACAAGTCAGCTTCGAAATCTCGCTCCTTACGTTTTCTGAATGTAATTTGTGTATCATCAACTTTCGATAAGTCTGGTTGCGAACCTCCTCCACCCCTATTACATATTTTACGGTCCGGCGAATGCATAGTACTCATTATTATTCGCAATGTATTAGGTTATCGTAAATCTTGCACGGCAATACTGGAGGCAATAATAGTGTTATCTATCAGCGCGCCGCTGCATTCGGTACAGCTAAATGATGCTTGTTGTTTATGTTAGAACGGCACTAAGTGATTTCACTGCACACGCAACAAGCGACTTTAACGTATAGTAGACACAGTTCAGATTCAAGTGGAAGATATTTAACTTTAAATTTAATATTTAAGTAAAGTACACACACGTCCGCTTAGGAGCGCGCCGCTACCCGTCTTTTACATATGTTCAAATAGTATTAAGTGATTCTATCTACTTACGAACTTAACTGTACCAAGAGCAACTCTATGACTACCTATTACAATTTAAATATTACTAACATTCATCATAACTATGCAGATAATGACCTTTTTAGACGAGCATGTCAAACAGGCCCTTTCGACTCGCTAACGCTCTAACAAAAAGTCAAATGTCGGATCTTATATACCCTATGACGCACCGATTTAAAGTCTTCGAAATTGTTTCCCGCAGTGAACGTGTTAACTGATAAGTACATAAAGTTCTGTTGTGTTGTTTTAGTAATGATATACTATTGTTTTTGCGTTCTTTGCTTTATAATATTGCATTCCTGACGTTTTCATCACGAAAATAATTACTTGTGTTGAGTTGATTTGTTATACTTAATACTAGAATACTCGTGCATCTTTTCTCCCTTTTACTATCCTTAAGTATTTCTATGATGGCTAGTCTATGGGCGATGCTGATTATTTAATGTCTTGGGATCCTTCGGATAGTTTTGACGCCTGTACTGTAAATATGAGATGGGCACACCTACATATGAAGGTCTATCCCTTAATACACCATGAGCATAATATCTAGCAGGTAGTCTACCGGTTTGCAAACTATTGACAATAGGAAGCATCATTGAATCGGCAAGGAATGGGTTAATGAAAAGAAAGAAAAGAAATAAAAAACATTTATTGCCCATAAAAAAACACATATTAGTGAGAGGTACATGCTCAGCTATGTGACAAAAGGTTAAGATGCCGTGGACAGAAATTTCTGGTGATTCATTCACTCACCGTTCATAGAATAGGCCCTATGAGATGTGGACCCTCGAGGAGGTGACGACATAGGTGTGAGTGGCTAAAAGAGTAAAGGTGTTCCTGGACTTTAATAGTAGATTGATAAACAAGTTAGTGCGCGGGTGTAATTGATAATTTACACTCGAGTTGAACACTCTACTTTTCATCACAAATTCGAGGAAATAAAGAAAAACCGTTATAAATGTATGTATACTTACACAATTTGTAACGAGTGGAAGAAAATTTATCGCGCCAAACCGTCTCTTTTACGGTTCCGGAGCCAAAATGGCAAAAACGGAACCCTTATAGTTTCGCTATGTCTGTCTGTCCTACCGTCCGCGGCTTTGCTCAGGGACTATCAATGCTAGAAAGCTGTAATTTTGCACGGATATACTCGTATATGTAAACTATGCCGACAAAATGGTACAATAAAATACAAAAAAAAATTTTTTTAGGGTACCTCCCATAGACGTAAAGTGGGGGTGTTTTTTTTCTCATCCAACCCTATAGTGTGGGGTATAGTTGGATAGGTCTTTTGAAACTATTAGGGGTTTGCTAAAACGATTTTTCGATTCATTGTTTTTTTTGCGAAATATTCAACTTTAAAGTGCAAATTTTCATTAAAATCGAGCGCTCCTCCGGTGGGTGGAAAAATTTGAAAAAATTCAGGATGGTAGTAAGTATATGAAAATTTCAAGGAAAACTATAACGGCTAAGTTTGTTTGAGAATTATTGGTAGTTTTACTCTTAAATAGCAGGCTAAGGTATAAAATATACCTAAACTTGGAAGATTCCGTATAAAATCCGAAATCCTTAAAAAATATGACTTAATTTTTTCGTAATGGCTAAGGAACCCTATTTTGGGCGTGTCCGACACGCTCTTGGCCAGTTTTTTTTAATAGCCTCGCGCTCTTTGTCTTTGGCACATTCAGCCAGCACTGGCCAGCAGCATTATGCCAGCATGGAGGTTTGGAGGTAAGTAAGTATTATACGCATTACAATCTCCTTGTTTACCAGTTTGTGAATACAAAGGAGCACCCTTCGATTTTTAAATTTACTTACATCCCTAAAGATGTACGAGGGCTGGCTGGTAAGTTTCCGAAATGACAGATTAAAAAACAAATGAATTAAAAAATATATATGTCATTGTAATCTCTCGAGTTTGGCGTAAATGCAGAGGCAACGTGAATTAATTATAATAAATCTAGTAATTTTTAAAAGCGATTCAAAGAAAACTTGTTTTCCATTTTCATGAAAATGGAAAAAGCAGAAGTGCGTGCGGTATTTAAGTTTTATGTTTTGAAAGGCAAAACTGCAACTCAGATAAAAGCCAAACTGGACCGTGTTTTGAGGTCTTCTTCTCCATCTTTGAGCACTTTTCACACTTGGGTTTCCGACAGAGCTGTAACGATGCTCCCCGCAGCGGACGGCCAAATGAGGTAACGACTCCAGAAATGATCGATAAAATAAAAAAAAATGTATTGGATGATCGCCGTGTAAAATTGCGGGAAATAGCAGAGATGGTCAACATTTCAAGAGAACGGGTTCTTAATATTTTGCACCAACATTTGGCAATAAATAAGCTATGTGCTCGATGGGTGCCGCGTCTGTTGACAAATGAGCAGAAGCAACGATGCAAGGATCTTTCGGCGGAATGTTTGGAGAAGTACAGGTCTAATCCTAGGGAGTTTTTACGTCGATACATAACGGTTGACGAGACGTGGATCCACCACTACACGCCGGAGACAAAAGAACAGTCTAGGCAGTGGACAAATCGCGGCGAACCGGCACCAAAGAAAGCCAAAACGATTTTGTCAGCCGGCAAAGTGATGGCAACCATATTTTGGGATTCCAAAGGAATAATTTTAGTAGATTATCTACAGAAAGGAAGAACGATAAACGGTCAATATTATGCTGACTTATTGCAGAATCTCAGTGACGCAATAAAAGAGAAAAGGCCTCACCTGCACAAGAAAAAAGTTTTACTTCACCAGGACAACGCCCCTGTTCACACAGCTAAAGTTGCAACCGCCAAAATCAAGGAATTGCACTTCGAATTGCTACCCCATCGTCCATATTCGCCAGACTTAGCACCTTGCGACTTCCACCTGTTCCCAAATCTTAAAAAATGGCTAGGTAGACAAAAATATTCCTCAAATACTGAAGTCATAGAAGCTGTAAATGGGTATTTTGAGGGCCTTGACGAAACCTCCTATCGGAATGGGATAACAGCATTGGAGAAACGTTGGGCTAAGTGCGTGGACTTAGGAGGTACCTACGTTGAAAAATAAAACATAAAACATATACATATTGTATTATTTCTGTGCCGTTTCGGAAACTTATCAGCCCACCCTCGTAAATCGAATTTACAACACGGATTTCAAGTTAAATGCAACCTATCAGAGCTTAAGTGATGAAAATTACTGTTACCTACTATGTACATATCTAACTGCCACATCAAATGTTTCAACTTATTACTTTATTTGAAATCAAATAATTTATTTCTTAAAACACACACACACAATGTTTAGCAATTAAACAAGATATGTTTGAACTCTTCCTACCTCTCTTTTTAACCCCCGACGCAAAAAGGGGGGTGTTATAAGTTTGACTGCTATGTGTGTCTGTGTGTCTGTATGTCTGTGTGTTTGTCTGTGGCACCGTAGCTCTTAAACCCCCGACACCGACGACGCTTAGATAAATAAATATTACTAACTTATACTAAATTAACTTAGGCTAATTTTGCGGCAAATCAGCATAGTCCCCGCGAGATAGGGATAAACGAATTCTTCGCAGATGAAGTCGCGGGCAACAGCTAGATAGTGCATAATTATTTTTTACTTTTTTTGTCGTCTTTTTCGGCGTTTTTATTTCGGGTGTTTTTTATTTTTGCTGTCGTTTTTTGTGTCGGGGGCTTTTTAAACTTTTATTAAGTACCTACATATATCAAATAGGCTACTCGTTGGCGGGTATAGACACATTGATATGCGGTGGTTAGTTAAATATATTCCGGTGTACTAGTTTTCTCCAACCTATTGTGTGCAGGGATCTTATTTGCATAAAATAAAGTTAGTCTGCTATTGATATGATCACAATGTTTCTAGCTAGCGGTTATGAAATATGCATGTAACGGCGCGCGACCGCGCGTGTTGTGTAACGTTACACAGGCGTTACACAGCGTTACACAGATGACGCGAGCCTCATCTTTATGCCCCGTGCACACATGAGATAAATTGTCTCCAAATTCGTCACGTGATACACTTGGCGTGAAGACAATTTATGTTGTCGTCACACTGCAAACTCGAGATTTAGCCGAAATATGACTGTATTATGTTCTGTAGTGACGGCTTTAATAATAAACGCTGGCTCGACGGAGTTGTTTAGGTAATGTCCCGAACAGACGTGACGTGTTAACAAACGCTAGTTGTGATCTTGTCGTAGCCAATTTTGAAACTTAGCTTCTATTTAATTTGTCCTTGACAACTATTCGTAGGTACTTCATATTCAGAGGCATCTTTATATAGTGCAGGGTGTGCATTGCACACGGGCGCAACGGTATTAGAAGCGCCGGCCGCGGCACCTTGTCACACTTTGTACCTATTCCATTTTGAACGTGCGCTTCCTAGATGGCGCTAAAATAATAATTGCACAGGCGCTACATGGGCTAAAGACGCCTCTGTTCATATTTGCAAGTGTTTATAATTTATACCCTACAAGACAAGTAGTACAAATTTAGTGATAGATTTTCATCGACTTCAAAAAAGGAGGAGGTTCTATGTCCCACTGTTTGTATTTTTTTTATGTATGTTCACCGATTACCTACTCAGTCAATTGTGGACCGATTTTCTAAATTCTTTTTTTACTCGACAGAGTATTCTTCTGAGGTGGTCCCACTGTCACCAAGTCAAGATCTGCTGATGAGATCTTAGGGAAATCGAGGGCAACTATCCAATTTTATAGAAAGTATTTAAATTCAGAAAGTATCATTTGGTGAACACTTTGCGGAACACTGAATTATAAGACAAATATCGTAACCCTAAAAAGATATGTTCATAGCAACTCATGTAAGTACAATGTGACATGCAATTAAAATTGGAATTTGAATAGTAATTCAATTCCGGGTACGAAGCTCAAAGTAAAAAGTTCAGATTTGTAAACATTGCATGTGTTGTCTTTGTATTATCATTATCCCAGCCCATATTCATCCCACTGCTAGGTACTGGCCTCCTTTTAGAAGTCATTATTATAAACAGACATTCCAGGAGCATTATGTTCAGTTCCGACAACAATGCACTTTAGAAACTAGCCCTGAAGACAATAAAGGACGCTTCCGCACGCTCGCTCACGATCAGTACAGTTATTGCACGCCCTTTAATTACAATTAATAAAAGAATGTAGTTACACATCTAATTTTATATAAAGTATTATAGTTTCTCATAAGACAGAAATAATACTTTGTAACAGGACAGATACTAAAGATCCATGGCAGTAAGGTACTTTGAGGTAATTTGCAAGGTTTTAAATAGGTATATTCTACCGCCATAGACCGCTGCTTCATATTCAAGTATGAAGTACGTTAAGGAAGACACCCTCATAGGCTATAAATGGCACATTGTATCGTAGAGGCGCGGCCTCGTAGCTCGTAGCTCGTAGCACTCGTAGCGCTGGCGTAGCACCTGGGCGCACTTACCGCAGATTACGACGCTTCGCCTTCTTTGCATAAAGAGTACGGCGTCTCAGCCACGACAGGTTTTATTTTCTTTGTCAGCGCCCTTCACTTTGAAATGTCTCAAATCGCAGGGAAAATGTGAAAAACTCGCAGTATTATTCGGCTAAGTCGCGAGACTTCTCTAAAACTCTTGCATTTATGTTTTATTTATAATCTTTTTGTTCTAAAATAACTTGATACATATTGCATTGATTGCCTAACGTTTGCTATTTGAAAGTTTCGTAATCAGTATCGATGTCGTACTAACACATCTCCGACAAGTTTACAAGAACTTCCTTTGAAATTCTCTCGTGGTCTTTGCAGAAGTAACGTAGGTAAAGATTTAACTTCGCTCCATTGAGCAATCGGTTTGTTTGGCTTCTTTAGTCCACCTTTATCAATAAATTCATGTAAAACTTCTTTGATGTGCGTGAAATTAAACGCAGAATATTCAATATTGTTCATTACTGGTGCGTCGCTTTATAAAATGATAATTTTACGGTCGAACGGAGTTTTTGAAAGGGCTTTATGTCGGAGTATGGACAATGAGGGAAGGAATGAAGCAATCGTATTGAGTGAGTGTCCAATCGGAGTGATTCGGGTGGCGGCGTGGGCGGCGGCTAAAAACGGTCGAAAGAGGCACCCGTAGTAGTCCACGAAGTATATGGAATAACAAGCGCATACTTACGTTTTACTTCATTTCCAATAATTGTCTTATAGTCTTAAATTACACTTGCAAGTTTTGTGCAGAGCTCGGTCGGCGCTAATTAGGCTCGTAAGCCTAAATTCGAAAACTTTGTGCCGTGTAACCGTTTATTTGTTCCTTGAGGTGCTTTACGCCAGCCGTAACGGAACTTTCTGCGTCGCGTCCTTGATTTGAGATACTCGTAAGCTAAAATCGTTAGGGAGTAAATACAACTAAATTATAGACATGTAACATAGTTACTGTAACACTCATATCAATATCTTCTCTGTTTATTGCATTCTAAAAAGATTCGAATATTTCAAATATAAAATCAAAATAGTAGATTTTTTGTGCATATAATACGTATGTCATTATATTTTTGTCATTTGACGGTAATCACGATATTCAATCGTTATAAGCCACATTTTATACGTCCCACTACTGGGCACAGGCCTCCTCTCAGAATGGAAGGGCTTGGGTCGTAGTTCCCATTCGGGCCCAGTGCGGATTTTTCACATGTAGATGGGCCAATCAACTATTTTACCAACACTTTGGGCGTCTCCTGCGTTACCAAAATTGTCTCTGGCGTTACCAAAAAATCGTACTTCCAACAAGATATTTTACGCATAGTCAAGACTTATCACGCTAACACATATACGAGTAATATTTACCTCGACGTTTTGGCAACATTACAGTGGCCGTGGTCACGAGTAGACTGAAGTGTGGGGTGTCAAGTCTGCCTAGCAACGCGAGTCCTTCGAACTACCCGCACTTGATCACAAATAGTAACGGCACTTGTATCACGAACTACCTGCACTTAGTCATTTTTATTTGTCACCCCATCAACACCCCATCCCCATGTTACCGAAACGTCGAGGTAAATATTACGCGTGTGTGTTACCGTGATAAGTCCTGTGCGTATTTTGATTATGAGTGAAAATCACGAAAGCTTAAGACATTATAAGATATTTCACGGTTTAATAGGTTGAACTTACGTAGGATGGCATGTATTCATGTATACTATCTATTAAATTACAGAAAAAACATGTTTACTTACAAAAATCTGTAATAATTTGAAAAATGTCGCGGACAGGTTAGTGTGGGTAAAATAGTTAATTGGCCCAGATAGTACTTTAATACCTGACTTAAACAACCTTAAAAGCTAAAAGATCCACTTGAATACATATAACTTTAAAACTAACAATAAGTTTGAACGTAAGAAGTCATTACCAGGAGCTGCTCGCCAGTAATAGAAACTGTCATTCTTAGTACGTAAAGCTTGTTATGTTCTTACTGAGCTTACTTTAAGTTTCGCAAACTGTAAGTTTTGTTGCTGCGAGACGAATTAGAGCGAGTGCTGTTGAGCCGAACTGCTGAACTTATTGCACTTTAGTTGTTAAATATCTACGAAACGATCAAAACGCTTGTTAATGTTTCGTGTAGTCGGCCAAGTAAAATTGCTTCACAGTTTTTTTTAAGTTCTTGCTATAACAATAAAAACAATATTACCCGACACTACGAATTACGAGAAAAAACATCCCCACTTTGCATGTATGGGAGGTAACCTTTTTTTTTAAGTTAGGTATTTAGTTTATAGTTAAGTTTTACTTACGGTTATTTTTTATTTAACATGTGTCTCTATGTATATCTATGCAAAATTACAGCTTATAATTACAGCTTCCTGGCGCTAACAGTTTGTAAACTAAACCGCGGAAGAATGAACATGCTGAAACTCTAAGGGTTCCTCGAAGGACTACATATCCCTAAAAAGTAAGAACACCTCAGATCTTCCGATGACATGTCATTGAACAATTTTCGTTTCTTTGTCGTGGCAGGCAAGCATACCTGAAAATCATACTGGAGTAGTCACCACGTAGTGGGACCTGTGACCATACATTTTTACATTATTATTATACTTTTATTTCTCGCGGATTACGGATACCACTTAATATACGGAGTTAGCAATTTTAAAAGTTATTGCTGTGAGCGCGTGTATTGAATTATTTATAGCAGATTTCTGAGATGTGCGAGGTGTAGGGTTGACTGCTTTGAAGCCAAAATTTGTTCTATGAGTTTAAGTTTGATTTTAAACTATTTTGTCGAGGACTTTTAACATTCAATTCAATCATTTTAACATCGATACAATGATTACCTACCCACCCAATTATTAGCTCTTAGTACCGGTCAATCAAATTAAATTTATTTTATTATCCCTGAACATTTTTTTTTATTTATACGATTTTAATAACTGACTCAAGATTCGTCTGGATACATAATACTGTATTGTACTGTATAACATTGGCAACCATAACGGGGTCGCCGAAAGGTAAGGTGTAATCGTAAGAGCCTGTGGCTGCTCCGCATCACTAATGAACTGTGAACACCCGTCGGTTAAAGATTCCAATCGATAGCTTGCTCTGGCCGGATACACTGTTAATTAAATGCGGAGGAGATTGTAGTTAAGCCAGAAAACTATTTATAAACGGCTGATAATAGCTAATACTGGCTTTATACATATATCTAGTGCTACATATATCAATCCGAATAAGATAAAAATTATAAACATACCAGTGCTTTTACTTTTCTACTTATTACGTGTGAATGGAATAATTCGTAGCTACGAGTACAATTTTAGCAACAAATACCAATTCTGGATAATATACCTACCGTGTTGAAACATTTTCGGACTGCTAATAATAAGGTTTAAAAAGTTATGTTTGAAAAAGCGCTCTCTACAAGTAGGTACTAACTACAATATCAAGTAATCAATTACCGCGTGGTTTGACAAAAATGTCAGGTGTTAGTGTGGCTGAAAGAAGTATTAAATTATTAGTTGGTGGTTCAAATAAATAATAATAATAAATAACAAATATCATAGGACACTTGACACCAATTGACCTAGTCCCAGACTAAGCAAAGCTTGTACTATGGATACTAGGAAACGGATAAACATACTTATATAGATAAATTCATACTTAAATACATATTAAACACCCAAGACTCGAGAACAAATATTTGTATTATTCGTACAAATATCTGCCCCGGCCGGGAATCGAACCCGGGGCCTCAAGCTTCGTAGTCAGTTTTTCTAACCACTTGGCCATCCGGGTTCTCGGGTTTTTAGCACTATTATTTCACAGCCTTATCTCCTGGCTTGATAGTATCGTCTGTAGTTAATGGCTCATTGGTTTTAATTCCACCCCTAGAATTCTGAACAAACATAGCAATGAGGGCTATATAATACGTGATTTTAGATTAATTGGATTTGATAGGGTTGATCAGTACCTAGTTACTCGTAATTGTTAATCTGCCTTATGTCTTTGTTTACAAAATAACGACACAATATATTTGGTTTTATTATTTGAATGATCGGTTACTAATTGAGTAATTTGTATTGAGAAGTTCTTGACACATAGCTTGAAGGTGTTTTAGGGTCAAAAACAAATGAAATCTCATAAAGTGTGCTTGATCTGTAGATATTTTTGAGCATATTAGTCGACATTATTTACATGTAGTGAATAATGTTTCTTCGTCGTATTTTGTCGGAAAAGTTTGTATTTATCCCGCTTTCTTAACTAGCTTACTGAAGTTAATTGAGAAAGCAAGAAAATTACAAACTTATCCGACAAAATACGACGAAGAAACATTATTCAATAGATCAGCAAGGCTACTACGAAACTCGAAGTTCGTATCGTACCGTCCCTCTCGCTCCTGTATTAAACAGTATAAGTGTCAGAGGGACCGCATGACACGAACTTCGAGTTTCGTAGTAGCCCAGCTGTACTGCACTTTAGTTCAGCGACTTTTAAAAATAATGGAGTCTTTGAATTTTCCTTTTTTCATACAAATTAAATAGTGTTATCAATGTACGCCATCCTAGAACACAACTGATCAAGCATTTTGCTTTACCTACATTGCTTCTTCGAATTAACTTAAAAGTGTAATAAAAATTAAAAAAAAATAATTATTTTTTAAAAGTCGCTGAACTAATTTTGTTCAGTTTGACGAGTATGAGCTATGTTTTAATTATTTGCTCATATTACAGGCCACACCCGGTATGTAAATTGTTGCTTTATAATTAACAATTAGGTACCTAATCTTCGTTGTGTTTTCATCTGCAGTTAAAACAACCAGGTGCGAACCACGACTACTCAGAATAGATGTTATTCTACCACAATATACGTATGTATACTAGATATGTGTGTTGTGATTCTACTGTATATAAATGGCGGTCCTTTACAAATACCTTTCCTGTAATCATAGTTCGCAGTTAATAATTTCTTGCCGGGTTCCTGCGAGGGCCAAGTTTAACAGGTTTAATCGATATAAGCGTACCTACTTGTACCTCCTGTTTACTCATTTTTTGCTATCTTCTACTCTAGAGATGATAACAAACTAATAACTAATAGCTAAGCTTGTAGGAATGCGTGTTACTTAATATATTTATATTAAGCAAGTGGCAAGACTCAAGAGTAGGCTTAAGTCCGAGTATAGCTAAATTAAAGCTAATTAAAACGAAGACTTTATTGATATTGATACATTTTTGTAAATAAATATTATACCGTGTTATTTTTGATATCCGTTAACTTTAAGGGGACTATCTACAGGTCAAATGAAGTTAATTTCTCTAAGACATTAGTGGCCTAACTCTTACTGTTCAAAAGATAATCAAGAGTTAAGATAATTAATTATTAGCAGTAAAACAGGTCCTTAATTTATGATTTTTTTTGAAAGTTAATAACTAATCCGTGTTGAATTTAGCAATATAAAGTTAAATATGTGGATCTTTTTTGATGCCTCTCTTATGTCTCACGTCAATGTCACTTGTAAAGTTTGTTTATTTTATTGCAAGAAAGGTTTTTTTCTTTTTTTCTTACATAAACCTTCTGAACAATTTTCAGAACATTATAAAACAAAAACAATTTTGTGATACCTACTCGTAATGAGGTCATCCTGACCGCAAGTAAAACTTTTACTATACTAATAAAATGAAATCACTGAATTTATTGCCCTTCCACCCTTGTTCATTGTCATTTTTATATGTTTAAACGTCTTGGCCTATTTTGGTTTGCAAATCAATATGGCAGTGGTCTTATTATTTTAAGGACTTGTTAACATTGGTGCAAGGGTGATATTTTATTTGTATTTGAATTGATACTATTGCTAGTCACAGCCAAATTTACAAAAAGTCATATAAAGATACAACAAGAACTGCTATAATATTATTCTTGGCCGACAGGACGTCGTTTAATAGTTTTACGACAGCTTTGATGTTGCCACCCCCAATTTATTCTTATTCATGTCAAAGACTTTATACAGCTTTGCCTAGCTATATTGTGTGTACAAAGAAGAAATCCGTCAACTTAATTTGACAGCATTTTGTCTTTGAGCATATACAGCGGCCGGCGAAAATTGGAATGAATGATACCACGGGATTTATCTCCATTGAGGGAGTTCACCATTTGATGCTGATAAATCACACCGCCATCGCTCCCCGGAGATATTTTTGACAATAAAATTAATAATCCTCAACTTTTTCCTCATTTTAGCTCATGCAAAGTATCTAGAGCAAATATATTTTTCATCGTTACTTCGGTCTGGGTCATTCAAAGGGTCAATAGCGAAATCTTTTTCATTTGCCCACATTATACTAAGTAATATTATTAGACATTTGACATGCTAATAAGTAGGTATGTACGATAGGTATATCGATGGTGGAAGTCTCAATTGACGTAAGGGACAAAATGCTACTTTTCAGGAGAGCGAAAATAAGTTTTTGGTAATTTTCAAACCCTCACAGCATTGTTAAGGTTTAACTTAGCAGGACGTTATAATTACGTAAAATCTTGAATTTTCTTGCTTTTCAACGTGAAACTATAGACATTTTCGTAAAAAGCTTAATAAGAAAAATAGCTGTCCCTTACGCCCGTGACATACAGGTGTCATAGCCCCTTACACCCATAAACCGTAAATAAATAAATAATGTAGTAACCGATTTTTGGTCTTATAGGACATTTTATATTTTATTTGCTACATATTTGGACGTAAATTCCTGTAGAAAAATTAAAAAAAATAGTGAATTAACTCAAAGAACCACTTTAATTATTTAAAATAACGCGCAAAAGCCATAATTTTGCACGTCCCCTTAAAAAATATGTCATTTGTAACATTTTCTTTCGGAAGCCGGCTTCCGAAAAGGCTATAGTATCGTAGACCACATACATGCGCTGCGGCAGGTTATACAAAAGACTGAAGAGTATAACCTCCCCGTTTGCCTTGCATTTGTGGACTACGAGAATGCCTTCGATTCGATCGAGACTTTGGCTGTGCTGCAGGCTCTCCAGCGGTGCCAAGTTGACTATCGGTATATCGAAGTGTTGAAGTGTCTGTACGAAAACGCCACTATGTCCGTCCGATTACAGGATCAGAGCACGAAGCCTATTCCTCTGCAGCGGGAGTCAGACAAGGAGATGTGATCTCTCCGAAACTGTTCACCGCTGCATTGGAGGATGCTTTTAAGGTTTTGGACTGGAAAGGACGAGGCATCAACATTAATGGCGAGTACTTCACTCATCTTCGATTCGCCGACGACATTGTAGTCATGGCTGAGACCATGGAGGACCTCGGTGCTATGCTCGCTGACCTCAGTAGAGTTTCCGACCGAGTTGGCCTGAAAATGAACATGGACAAGACGAAAGTCATGTCTAATGTCCATGTTGTACCAACTCCCGTAATAGTCGGAGACTCTGCGCTCGAAGTTGTTGACGACTATGTATACCTGGGACAAACGGTCCAGTTAGGTAGGTCCAACTTTGAGAAAGAGATCACTCGTCGAATCCGACTCGGCTGGGCAGCGTTCGGGAAGCTTCGCAGTGTCTTTTCGTCCAAATTACCGCAGTGTTTGAAGTCAAAAGTCTTTGACCAGTGTGTGTTGCCAGTGATGACATACGGATCTGAGACGTGGGCGCTAACGATGGGCCTCATGATAAAACTCAAAGTCACTCAGAGGGCTATGGAGAGGGCTATGCTCGGGGTTTCTCTGCGGGATAGAATTAGAAATGATGATATCCGCAGTAGAACTAAGGTTACCGACATAGCCCGAAGAATTGCGAAACTAAAGTGGCAGTGGGCGGGGCACATTGCTCGCAGGACGGATGGCCGATGGGGCCAGAAGGTTCTCGAATGGCGTCCGCGGACCGGGAGACGAGCTGTCGGTAGGCCTCCAACAAGATGGAGCGACGACTTGGTTAAGATCGCGGGATCGCGGTGGATGCGGAAAGCACAAGACCGGTCTGAGTGGAGAGCCTTGGGGAGGCCTATGTCCAGTAGTGGACGTCTTTCGGCTGACATGATGAACATTTTCTTGCACATTTGGGAGTATTCTTGCTTGATTTGTTGTTTGCATGCATGCTTGCCTTCTGGCGTCACGCTGGCTTGCATGCATGCTTGCACTATTTATGCTTCCTCTAACACACTGATTGCAGCTGTGAGGGAGTGGGACGCCAGCCCGCTTCATGAGCGCTGGAGGAGATACCATAGACCGGTCATCGCGGGATCGGGGTAACCCGCGTTGTTCATCTAACCCAGGCCGATAAAATTGCATGTTTGTTGATTTGATTGACAAAATTACATGCTCACTTGCAAGCCTGCTTAGGTGGTTGCTTAGGTACATGCTTGCTTGTTTGCTTGCTTGCATGCTTGCTTGCATGCTTTCTTGCACGCTTGCTTGCACTATTTCTTGCACATTTGGGAGTATGCTTGCTTGAGTTGTTGTTTCAATCACTACAAGTTCTAAAAACCATCTGTTTTGATGCCTCCTACGACCTAACATTAACAAGGTATTTTAATGAACTAAAAGAAGCAAGCAAGGTATTTTGCTTTAAGTGCCCCTTACACCCATAAAGTAACCTCAATTTTTAAAATGTCTGTTTGTTACTGTCCCTTACGACTAACAATTTACTCTAGTTTTAGCTTTTGATGTCCCTTACGCCCATAAGAGTATTCCTTATTTTATAAGTTGCTGTTGTTTAATGCCCCTTACGACGTACCAATTACACCTTTTTTAAAATGTCTGTTTGCTACTGCCCCTTAGGACCGACAATTTACTCTAACTCTTGCTTTTTATACCCCTTACGCCCATAAAAGTATTTATTATTTTATAAATTGCTGTTTTTTAATGTCCCTTACGACGTTCCGATTATACCATTTTTAACCCTCAACATACATAATTAATTATACAGGCCAATTATTATTATGTATGCATCCTCATCTCGGCCTATATACGTCCCACTGCTGGGCACAGGCTTCCTTTATTAGGATCTGTAACTTAGTAGCTTAAAATAAACAAAGTAGCTAAGAGAAATTTACCTCAACATCCTTGACTGAAACTCCATTACGTAAATGTTAGCTCGACGTCAAGCCATTAGGGGATCCATCAACTTAATCTTCTTTTTTTGTTTTGCTTTTGGCATCTTATAAAAAATACGCGCGTTGACAAAGAACAAACGTAGGCAATCAAATACGTCCTCCGTGTTTGACGTGTCTGACACGACTGACCGAATGTGCAATGCCCAAACGCTGGGCGCGTGGAAGGTAGGTAGACGCGTTAGTATTTTGATGTTAGGTACATGAAATAGGTACAGGCGGTAAGGTTACGCCCAACAACTTCTTGCTTTTTTATCTTATTCGTTATAAAATGTTGGGGTGTAAAGGACAATGAAACAATAATTGACCCATACGCCCTTTTATTATATTTGTTGGGTTTTTTTTTAACGTCATGAGTCGAGTCGTAAAGGACATATGAGACTGCCACAGCCCCTTACGACCCAAATATTAAAAAAGAATACATCATCATCAACATAATTTCATCAGCCTTTTGTCACTGCTGGACATAGGCCTTCCCATGGCAACTGAGCATGATCCCGGGATATATCTCATTGAGCTCTTGCCATTTGCCCTGATAAGATCATCGCTCCACCGAGTTGGGACGTCCTACACTACGTTTCCGATTTTAGTCATCCAAAGTCAGAGCAAATATATTTTCATCGTTACGGTTGGGTCATAAAGGGTCATAGCGAAATCTTTTTCATTTGCCACATTATACTAAGTAATATTATTAGACATTTGACATGCTAATAAGTAGGTATGTACGATAGGTATATATATACCTATCGTACCTACTTATAGATCTATCTACACGCGCAGTTAAAACGGAGATACATCTAACGCATGTAACAACTGATCATTAAATAAAATGTATCATAATTTGTCTTACATCGGTTGATATGTATGTCTTTGGTCTTGTACAATTCATCACATAAAGCAACATAGCAAAAAAGCAAGTACTTTTTGAAAATGGTTTAAAAATTACGACCCGAAATTAATTTCCCCTTAAGCGCCGGAGACAATGAAGAGCAAAAAAAATATTGTTTTATGCGGAACCCTATTCTCCCCTCTTTTTTTTGTTTTGTATTAACTTAAACCTTTTATTTTATTTTCATTAATAAAAATATGTTCGAATGCCGTTATTCTAAGATAAATCTGCATATCTACGTTAGACGAATTCGCAACGAAATCACTTGGTGCTAAGGGACCCTAAAAACAAAATGTCACGGTATCCAAACCAAAGGCAATTCAAAGCAGCTTTTCTTTTCAATAGGCAAAGATTTTAACAGAAACGCTTGGAATAACAAGATAATAATATGCGGATGCTCCGATTTGGTGCGGCAGGCGCGCCCAGGGACGGGAATACGTAACGCCCATAAAGAGGGTCGTGTAGCACCAACTCCAGACCTTGCGTACCTTTGCCTCTTCTGAGCGTTGTTAAAATTTAACAACTCCCCAAATTCCACTTTCTATGCTCAAGAGCGTTTCTGATTAACACTTTTTATTATACACGTGATAAAATATGAGTTTGGTAGATAGTTAAAAACGCAATAGAGGTTAGAATCGAACGAGTGAGATGATTGTTACGACTAGGTGGCATGCGAGCGACCTATTCGTTTCAAAATTAAAACGATGCAGAGCCTCATAATAAGTAATGTAAGCTATAACCAACCGTGCTTAAGATAATATATTTTCAATTGACTTCAATGCCTATTTGAGCTTGACGTCTGGCAAATACCTAACACTGAGGCATGGTTTCAGTTAAAGAACCCTTCGAACACTCCTTTTAATTAATTTTACTATTAATTATTATAATTATCTTTTCATTTTTCAGATTTTTTGTAGTTGACAAAGGTTTAAAGAGTACCTAATACGTCAAAGGCGCGACAACATTTTTAATTTGAAAATTCCAGTAAAAACCCTTATGGGTTGGGTTGCTTTGTGGTTGCTTTATATTATAGCAACATAGAGTCAAACCAATCAATCCAACCATAATACATATATGTTGTAAAATTTCGGGTTCATTTTTCAACACCTTGTATTTTTGACCTCTTTTTTTCACAAACAGATTTGAGTTCACACCGTCACACTCTTTCGTACGGCGTACCCTTTTATTTTATCACTTTCTACCTTTACTGCGAAGAATAAAGAAGAGTTGTTTTTTTTTTCATGTTAAATGCACCTAAAACGCATATTCCTAATTTAACGTTTCAGGTTAAAAATGTACTTAAAGTCTCGTTGTAAATTACTTTTTTATAGTAGGTACAGCCAACTAATTTGATTCCTATTTAGGTCAGGCAAGGCTAGAACACATAACATTATTCATCGAACGTTAAATGTCATTACGACACGGTTCTGTGGTGGGCTAGGAATCAAATTGGTTGACTATACGGGCGTTTGTGTTGCTAGAAATAGTAGATTGTACAACAAGAGCATGAAACAAGCCATTTTACCCAAAACGTTCATATAGCCACCCGAGCCGGTACGGCGAGGTTTGATAGACACGTCGAGGGGAAAATGGGTTTATTGCTCAAGTTTTACACTCTGCTTTTCACTTAGATTGCGAGGAAATGAAATAGCAACAGTAGAGCAGTAGTAGTTCGCTTTCTATGTGACCTTTCATTTTACATGCATTATATTATTTATTATTTATATTTATATTTCTTTAGTTTTATTAATTTATTTTGATTGATTTCATTGATTTTAGGTTTAAAAATAATAAAAAAATGTAGAACCTTTTTTGCTTGTGGCTGTTGACTAGTGTTGACTGACACCTGATTACCTTGGCCTTAGACGAAAATTTCACTTTATGTACTTGAGCATAAAAAGTCATTTTTTATATCGCCTAGATCCAGCAACACGAACTTTACGAGCATGAAAAGGGAAAAATGAGTTCTTGATTTACCGGCCAATTACAAAATATAATTGTTTTGTATACTTTCTGATACTGATATTTGTACTTTACTGATAAATGTAGGTACACTACATGTCAATCTGACCAAGGGATGTCGGTAAAAGTGGACAGTGGTAAAATTGCACTAGATATGTAACTTACATAATACAGGTGACTTTCATGCACATTACTGTCATTTTATCTTAATAATGGTGAATGACGAGTCCCATTTACTACACCGTTACTATAATCGGTAATTCATTGTCGAAGATTCCCGTCAGGCGAGGCAGTTGATGAAAATTAATGAAGTCTCAAGATGAATTTTGATTAAAATGAGTTCATCCAGCGACTGCGGCCAGCCAGGTGAAAAACATCGGAGTAAATTCAACAGCAATAAATTAGCATTAAGTATTGGCTTAAGGGTTGCAATAAATGGCCTCTCTTATTATCTTATATCAAAGAAAGTAGTCTGTGAATGTAACTCGAAAATGCAAAAACCTCGCAAAAAAACTTGTAGGTATTTGTCATTTTATAATTTTATTTTCTTTCTGTTGATTTTCTGATGTTTAAAACAACCTTTGAATAGGTGCTTTTATCTTTTTAACCAGGCTGCTTACTGCACTACTACTCGTAATATCATAAAATGTACTTATGAATTATATTTGCATGTTGTTAAAATACCTACTTAATTGTTTTAGGAACAATTTTTGCGAATTGCTGTATAGCACAGGCAACCTCATAGTATCGAGTAGAAGTTCAAGTTTCACTAGTGGTCTGCTACGAGTTAGTATACACAAAATGTTGGAAAAGGAGCGCCAGGATGTAGAGGGATTTTTTTTACTATTTACGCAAGTAGTAACTTAGCGAAGTGGCAATGGGCCAGTATCCTAAAAATTATGAACTGCCCTAGTAGCAACCTTTAACTAATTACGCAAGTAGTAACTTGGCAAGGTGGCAATGGGTTCGTGTTCTTAAAACTTAAACCTATGAGCTGCCCTAGTAGCAACCTTTAAGTATTTAAGCAAGTACCAGTAACTTGGTGAGGTGGCAATGGGCTAATGTTCAAACAATAAAAATCGTAATCCTACTAATATTATAAATGCGAAAGTTTGTGAGTGAGTGAGTGAGTGAGTATGTTTGTTACTCTTTCACGCTGAAACGGCTGGACGGATTTGGATGAAATTTGGCGAAAAGTTAGTTTATAACCTGGATTAAAACATAGGATACTTTTTATCCCGGTATTCCCACGGGATAAGGATAAAATCTCGAAATAACAACCTCTGGGCTTAGAGTCATGAAATTTGGTATGTAGGTAGTTGGACGTCTGGAATAACAGATAGGTGACTTTTTGACCCGATATTCCCACGGGATATAGGTATCCCTAGGGGGATAAAATATTGAAATAACAACCGCAGGGCTAAGAGCCATGAAATTTAGTATGTAGATAGCTGGACCTCTGGAATAACACATAGGCTACTTTTTATCCCGATATTCCCCCGGGATAGGGATAAAATCTTGAAATAATAACCGCTGGGCTTAGAGTCATGAAATTTGGTTTGTAGGTAGCTGAACGTCTGGAATAACACGTAAGGGACTTTTTGACTCGATATTCTCACGGGATACTTAGGGATAAAATCTCGAAATAACAACCACTGGGTTTAGAGCCATGAAATTTGGTATGTAGGTAGCTTTTAAGTACTTTATTTGTAATTATTTTATTTAGAAAAAATGACTTTCTGCCAAGTTTCTTGCGACGCATTCTTCTTGGCAATGATGGTCTTTCCGAAAGCGCTGGTAGTATAAAAAATGACGTGTAAAAGTGCCCATTGCGGCCTATTTACTGAGTAAATGATTTGAATTTGAATTTTGCATTTGAATTTGGATAGGGAAAAATTTTTAAACTTCAGCACTGGGTTTAGAGTCTTGAATTTTGTACAGTTATTCACAACACAACCTCAATGAAGACCACGATATAAATATTGGAAATTTCCAGGGGAATTTTGTAAAATCCCGAAAATTTCAATTGCAGCTACCACACCGAATAGTTTACGCGTGCGAAGCCGCGGGTAAAAGCTAGTAAAATCATATTTTCATATTTAAAGGTTTATTTATAAAAAAAATATACGTTTATTGTTCCACCTTTTTAATGACCCAAAGATGAAGTTTTTTGCAGTATTAAAAAGTATGATGTTACGAGTAGGTATGACATTACTACTTACCGCAGACTTTTGATCGTTGTCTGGCATTCTGACTTTTTAAAGATGTAATGGCGACGGTATAAATCATTTTCGAGTTTTTTTTTAAATATGATTAAGCAAGTAGGTACTATATTTATTTCTTAACAATCGGATTATATTTTAAAGTTTCTGATATTTTTTGTCTTCTAAGTATATGTACTTTTATTTTAACCTTTAATTTAGATATTCTCTCTGCTCAGGTGAAAAGTTATATGTGTCACATGAGACCAAAGTTTTTTTGCATCTCGTGTGTTTGAATCCCTCGCTGATCCCAAAATGATCGCTCGTGATTCAATTGTAAAATCCTTCGCGTACTCGGGATTCAAAATCAACACTCGCACCAAAAACCGACTTTGCTCTCTTGTTGCACAAATAACTATTAAGCAGGTAAAGTGCGTGTTTAGAGACGCACAGTGAGATTCCATAAAAAAGTGTGGTACTTAAATATGTTTTTCACCTAAGCACCTCAAACAGGCAGGTTTTTCTATGAGAAATCAGTGAGCAAAATCACATTTTGCTCACTCCGTGGGACAACGTAACTTTTTAATTGTTTTTTTTTTAAATGCTGAGTACAGTGTTGGGTCTACCTACTCACTGAATTCCAAATATTTGAACTTCACTTTGATCTGTCACTTTCACTTCAACACGAAAAAAGCGAGAGATAGGATCAAATGTGTCGATTACAATCTTAAATTAAATTTATGTTATTAAAAATATATCGATATCTAATAAATTACATGACAACGAAATATTTCCAAAATGTTTATTTTCTTGATCTTTTAATAAAGTATGCAACCTCGTTGCACGAAAGCCGCTTCTCTTGTTTTTTTTATAAAATAATTCCGTATACTGCCTCTACAGTTGGAATAAATATTTGTCAAATTGAATGAATGAAATAACACTCGCAACAAAAAACAACTTTGCTATCTCTTGTTGCGCAAATAACTATTTTTAATATACAACATTAAGTTTTCGTTGTCTACTTTTCGTTATATTTTGAGTTGGGTATATATAAACAACCATTATGTTTTTTTTTTCAATAACAAAATCAAGACCTATATCGAACCAGACCACCACTATGGATAAGACGAAAAAAAAATCATCCCCACTTTTCGTGTAGGGGCGATAGGTTATCTAAAAACATTATATTTTCGAAATCTTATTTTATTAATTTAATTATCCGTGTGATGATCACCCATGCAAAAAAGTACAGCTTTCTAGGGCTAGTCTTTGAACTATAAACGGATCTAGAAGGGATTTGACAGGACTATAGAAGAAATGCCTAGCTCTATATTAAAACTTTCCTATCGAAACGAAAATAATTAATGTGGTCACGCCCCTCAAAGATTGTTTCTCGTTGATGTGTTTGAGATGTAATTAATGAATAGGCAATCCGCATCCGTCTGGTCGAACCGCATTATTGCCACCTCGATTGAAGACAGCTTAATGAATTCTTATCATAAACTAGTTGACAACTTACATTCGTTTTCTTATATGTAATATAGAGAATAGAATATATAAAATATTCAATTTGCAGAGCACAAAACAGTAAGTACTTAGGTATTCCCTGTGATTTAACAAAAACACATGAAGTGGTCTCTTCCAGACAAATATTTTTATACAGAAACTATAGTATATTTTTTATCGAGGGACTAAAATAAGCCAATATATACCCGAGGTGGTTAGCCACCCGAGCTGCAAGCGAGGGTGTCTATTTATCTGAGGGTTATATTGACTTTTAGTCTCGATATGAAAACTCTATTTTTCACATCGATTGCGAGAAAACGCTTTCTGTGAAAGAATTAATGTGTTTCTTATTCCTCTCCAGTCCATAAAACTTACATAGGTTTTTAAATAAATCTTTCTAGATTTCTGCGGCAAAAGATTATCAGTTATGTTTTTTGCTCTTTGCTCGACATCATAATTTTCACTATCACTTGACGACATTGTGAGAATAATTAATTTATTTTAATCGTTTATGATTTACGCTCTACAACAATTTCAAAGTTTTCGCGGTGATTATTTTTTCCAACCAGACACAGATATAACAAAATGGTCCATACACAAACTAGAATATATAGAATGGCGCCACCTTCTATGCGGAAAAAGCATAGAACTAATACCAGGTAGACTAAGAACGTACCATTTTCATCGTGAATCAACACCACAACAAAATCTTTTTTATGCCAAAAACTAAGCAAGTACAAACTCAAACAGTTTATCTAAGTCATTCAAAGCAAATAAAAAAAATACTTTTTCTCCCTAGAGACTAAAGTATTCACTTTACTCCCGCCTCGTAAGGCTATATTGACCTACTTTTATAGCATGAGAAGTGAAAATAAAAATATGTCCACTTACCTATTCAAGGAATAGTTAATACAAAGTAAATCATCATCATCATCATCATCCCAGCCTATATACGTCCCACTGCTGGACACAGGCCTCCTCTCAGAACATGAGGGCTTGGGCCATAGTTCCCACGCGGTACAAACTAAATAAATTATTTAAAATGTCATGAATATTGCCTCGTAATTCATCACTTGAAACAGTGTAAATAAAGGAGCGGTTGAATAAACTATATTTTTGCTCGCTGCTACAAAAGCTATTAATAAATAAAAAGGGGTTCCCGCCTAATGCGTGGGCGGCATTCCTCTCGCAGTTGAGGTAAAGTTGACTATATAGTGGATTCCATCAGGGACCCGTACGAGAAAGTAATTTCGGTTAATGATTTGACACTTTTACGCGTTTCCGGCTGTAACACGAGCAGCGGTTCCTCGTCGCACTTACACTTGCACAATAAGACCCTTTATTACTCCCCTAAAAATTTACTTCAGCACCATTCTATCTAGGTCTGGAAACAAGAACACATTCGCAAATATGTCACTTATTTGAAATAGGTATACGAAACATAAGATTAAACGCTAAAACTTTGTAGAGGCATGCCGTACACGTCGTATTCTTAAATAAGTAATGTTTATGGTGAAGTTTTACCTCAGCACCGACGTTGTTTATTCTACTAAAACCTTTTTCACTGACAAAATACTGAGAACAAAGTAAAAGCACGTAATGTAGCACGGAGCCAGAACTAGAGGCTACGAAGCGAGGAGTCTGGCCGCATTTGTCAGCTCCGACGCAAACAGTCATTCGCAACCTGCCAGATTCCAAGTTTACATAATATTTCGTCACTGTCGCGGCACTTTTTTGCCAGCTGTGCTCTCTAAAACATGAATTTATTCGCAAATGCTCGCTCCGAGTGGCAGCCTGCTGACAGTTTTAAGGCAAGCTGGCTACATTACTTTTATAAAGGATGCTTTTCATCATCATCATCCCAGCCTATATACGTCCCACTTGCTTCTTAATAATCACTACAGAGCTTACGTTCGTTCACAGGCACTGATATTGATTTTTTTCCAAAGACTGTTGTGAAAATAGCACACACACAAACATCACGCCTGTATTCCCAAATTTGATAGTCAGAGCACACGAAACGAAAATAGATTGGCACTATTTGAAGGTGGAGAAAAATGTTAGTGCTCTTGAAAAATGTTAGCGACGTAGGCGAAAATTACTCCCAAGGTCATCAAGGTCACCCGAGAAAAATTTCATCTGAGTAATAACTTAGTAGTGGTTACCATGGTTTTATTTGGACTGGTGTCATCATGCCATCCAAATTTGGACATTTTAACACTATTCTTAAAAGAATTATTACCTACCATCATTAGAATAATTTTGCTGACAAGCATACAATCAAGTAGGCTTTCAACACTTTCTTTGATAAGTATTTCATTTACATATTTTTTGAGGCTTCTCACGCCATTAGCATAGGCTGTAGGCATATCATTAGTAATACGAACCCTGAACAGGCAACCTAAATATAACGTCGACGCGCGGTATGAGCAGGACTTAATAAGCTAAGCACGAAACGCATGAATTAGTAATAAGAAGTGGAATGAATTCCCATATTACGGAGGCGGTCATTAAGCATTTCATTTTAAAAGAGATACGTGCTAGATACCTACCTTTTCGGAACAACTAAGTATATAGTCACGTGCAATAATATATGTCTGATGGGACAAAATAATATGAAATGTCTAACGTAACTCTTTATCCGTTAGAGCATGTCAGAGTTTTCGAATGCTTTTGAATTCGTCCTGTTATGGAGTATGATTTTACCGCCTATTGAAAACTATTTTCTGAATAAGAACCGATTTTGAAATTATAAATTTGGGTTGGACTGTAACATACGTAGGTACTATTTTTGGTACAGTAAGGCGAAAATTTGCGAGCACATTGGAGAAAAAGTTACTTTATGGATAGAAAGTGCGTGTGTAGGTACCTACCTAAATACTCAATGATAGCAACTATAAATTTATATTAGGTAGAAGTTTATTGGGTGGATCTATTCTAAAATAGTAAAAGCATTATTCTCTTATTAACACTTCTTATAAGGACAACAGCTAATTGGTTCGGTTTAATTAACGAACAACAAAAGAGAGGCTCAAGCTACTTGATATGGATACCTACCTCACACATAGCCCACGGGGCAAAAACAATATTAAAGTTATTTGCTCGGTACCTACACCAATTAGCGTAATTAAAATATAAGCCTCTTAAATATGAAAATGTTTTGTGCTTCTTCTTTTAAGGATGTGGGAGATATATAATAAGTAGGTACACTTTTTTCCCAATCAATCTCTATGTGGTGAGTTTCAAATGACACTTGTCTCGTCTTTAGCGTATATTTAGAGTAATGTGTCACGAAACGTTGGTCGAGTCCACAGTGCCTAAAGCGCAATCCAGATTGGCTAAGAATACGGCGAGTTTTGGAACTGTGAACTATATAATTATCAATCGTATACTGTATATGGAATATTATATGAGTTATGCACTATGGTCAATGGTTCGCACTGTACGAATAATTTTGATTTAGGTAATTGTCGCGGCCGATGGATTGTACAACCATTTGTTTAGCCTTTAACCAGTGATTTGAGAGAACGTTTTACGCGTGAACTGGTATTTAATTTGCGGCCAAATAGCCGTCGCTCTCACTCCACTTGGTATGCACACAAAGGTTGGTATGCTCTTTTTAAACTACGATACAGAGGTGCGAGTACAAACGTATACGGTATAGTCGAACCATTTGATTCCTGGCCCACCATAGAACGTTCTCCCTCTTGGCCTATTAAAGCTGAATTTCAGCCTTCCGCTATATCCCAGTGATGCCAGACAGAAATAATTGAGGAAAAGCTGGTACGGCAGATTGGCTAGTGCTCAACTTGACGGGGCACTACAGTGTCCTTAGATATGTATAACAAATACCGTCTCTGTTTAATATGTTCAATTAAACAGAAACGATATCATAGTTTTCTGTCACATATAATTTAAAGAAGTTCTCAGATAGTGGTGAAACAGGTGCTTATCGTTTTAACCTTAGATCGTGCAAGTGGCCAATGTCTTAACAATTGTCAAGACACTATCAAATTTTCTGTAAAAAGCTTCCACAGTGGATCACGATTCAGCGAGCTTCGAAATATCTTTCTATAGAGAACATTGTTTGAACTTAAGACAGTGAATAGAAGTCTCAAGATAAGAAATCAGGTCAGATAAACGAATTTGGTGTCACGAAATCTATATGCTTCCACTCTTGGCTCTCTCTTAGTTATGTATCTTGCTGGTTTATTAAAATGGAGAAAATGTAATTTAAAGTTACGACGCTCCATTACGGTGCTCTTTGTAGAAGGTCATTGATACAAAATGGTTTTTGTAGTTACTGGCAATAAGATATTAAATGCTTTTAGTCCTTTGATTTTCGGTAGGTATATTTTATTGATATCGCATAAAAACCTGAATCCTTTTGAGTTTTTGAATCAAAATGAGCAGCCAATGTCTGATAAGCAGTACCAATTTGTATAAACAGATTTAATTCTGTTTGAAAAAGCATAGGTGTGCACATTGTTTTTTTTTTACTGAGATAACTTGCCGTCTTGAACACATCATGTCCAACAACATGTGTTTTTTTAGAATAATCATAAGTTTATACTTATTCGGTGTGACTGATGCGGCGTGGTGAGCGCCGCCTCGCATCGCTGCTTGGGTTGGGGGGAGGAGGCCTCGCTTCCAGTTCACAGCTTACTTATATCAACCGACCACGCCCGCTCGCTCTCGCCGTCTAAAACTATAATTTACTAACTTATGCGGCTCCGAGGGCACTCTAACATAAGTACCCACTGTGTGTAATTTACAATGAGTTGTTAGGCTTAGGCGGCCATCTTGTGTGGTCGTTCCAGCAAATGCAAGTTTATAGGACACGACGATATGGCTGCCTTAATGCAGTTAAGTGTTTACGATGGCGATATTAGCGGTAGGTAGGGAAGACGATCACCGGCGGATGCCTCCAGTAAAGCCATCTCCAGATAATAGGGTATATGATGCTGCTATAACATTGATTAGGTGCGTGGGCAGCTCGGTGCTTTCCATTATAATAGAGGACTAAAGCTGGGATACATGAGTGTTACGCAGCGCTCGTTCCGGCCGCACGTCTTATTCACCCTCCTCGCTTATTTTATGAGCTCCTACGTTAAAGCTTCTTGCTATGTTTACATTTTTTCATGATTATTAGATAGAAGAATAATATTCGATTCGAGTACCTACATTTAGAAACTTGCGAAGTCGTCAAATGTACTACCTACTTCTATTATTGTACGTATAGATAGGTATGCGTCGCATTAAAATGGTTGAAGCTGTGTTTTAACCTTTTGTCTGCGTTCAAAAAATACCAAATCTTTATAATTATTTTTTGGTAGGTATACAAAAATCACTTACTTATTAAAAAAAAACAATTTTGATATTTTTTAATATAAATCAAAGACAAAGAGAGAGAGTTAAGTAGACAAAATAATATAATAAGTAGCTAGGTATAATGTATTTTTTAGAACGAAGTTTACATGTACATGAGTAGATAGATAGTCGATGTGACTGCTATGTACTGTATGTACGTATATAATAACAGTTAAAGTTAGTCAGAACTATCGTTAAAAGGAATATAACTATGATGCACGACCAAGCAACATAGCTATAGGTATAACTATAGAGATACTAATCTACATAGTGAAATAGTTATAAATAAATAAAAAACTTAACGCAGCCTCCAACACAACCGCAGTCCCACTCCACCTCATGGACCTCGCTCGCTTTGCTCGTTCGATAACTATATTGGTAGGTAAGTTTAATAAGACAGTTATATTACTATATAACGTGCTGATATTATAACTATATTACAGTACACAGCTAACACATCGGGATATATTACGGTTTCAACCATCTTACTGCGACATTTGTGTATTTTACACCATTAGGTAACCAAAGCGATGGACAGGTTAATTATCTTATCTCACTTTGTTCAAAAGATAACTTTTTTATGATATTTAAGTAACTACTACACTTATTTAAAAGTGTCACGCTACACACGCAACTGCTACACGACTATAGTGTATTGTTATCTAGCCTTAGGGTATGACGTAGATATATACATGCACACCTTCGTGTCTGACGTGCTTAGCACACAATCAGTGTCACCGTAACAAAACACAATACGTATCTATAGGTACAATAATATGCCAGAATGCCTCGGACTAAATGCACACAATACCGTTCTTTAGTCATCATACAACGTTAGTAAATAAATCACCCACGGTAAGGGTTAAAGGCATAACTCTATCTCCTACCTCATGCAAACATAATTTTAACGAGACGCGAGTTAATCGACCGTTCGCACTATGGTATTTTTAATAATACATATATTCATATTAAACTCATAATTTTGCATTAACGTTAATTTCGAGAAAGTTCTCAGGAAGTTCTACAGTGTGCCCACTTTATGAGCCGTAAACAAATTCCAGTAAATCAAAGCAACCCTTTCATAAAACGAAATTCGGTCCTCACGCGCCGGGATACTTTGCACAGATTTTCTCACCCAACCCAGGAAGGCACATTATTTACCTCGCATCCGAGGACTTCTCGGCCCTTGGAGGGTTAAAAATAAATGTTTAAAAATAGTTAAGAACGGGTCGCAAGTTTGAGTGCGGGTGTGAAGGCTGTCACAGCAGCTAATGCGCCACGCCCGCGCCGCCCGCGCCGCGCGCACTAACGCGCGGATTACTACATGACAGATCCTCTTTAATTAACTTGTTAGCCTGCTGTCACTTCAAGTTGCCGACTGATCCATCCCCGATACACACTGCCGGCTTTCTTGACAATCTGCGAAGCGAATTTAATTTAAGTTTAAGACTTGTTGCCTTGTTAACACATTTGTAAATAAGTAGTTTAAGACGTTGCTGATTCGGTCCATCTATCTCAACATTGATATCATGCAACAATTTATCATACTACCAACACATTGTTTACATATGCTTAATAGCTGCAAAGTACAACCGAATATTTCGAACGATATTTTATGTTTTAAACTTTCGCGGTTCTGACTCGTAACATAACTAACTAATACTCGTATCTCGGAACTTAATCACGACAACAAAATTTACCTATTGCTAAAATCATGTCGATGTTTCGACCACACTGCAGTGGCCTAGGTCAATAAATGACGATAGGTATTCGTAGTAATACGTCTTTTTCGTCAATAGAAACAGAAATAAACTGCCGTCTGAAGAAATAGTACGTAAGTACCTCTAGGGGCTAGGGGCATTATGAAATCGGCTCTGAATCGACTCTTGAAATGTTTATAGTTAATTTAATTGCACTCAATATCGTGCTCGATTTTCTTCACGACCCTCTCTTGTAGGTAAGATTGAAAAGCACTTGAGTAGCGAGTAAATCTTCAAACTAGTAGTTGTATTAAAAATCGATAACTTTGTTTGTTTAGGCTAAATAGTCAAACATTTGAGCGTATTGTTACGTTCGTGGGGTGGGTTCGTGATTGAAAAGCACTTTTAACACCGATGAATAAGAGTAGGATTTATTTTCACACTGTTACTTAACTTTACAAAACACTTAAAAACAGTTCACGGTAATTTCGCACTCGAAAACTCACTTACAAGTCGCTTTGATTCTCTTCGATGTTTATCGCTCCGTATCGCATTCGAAACTGTCCTCCGCCGCAACCTCACCCGGCTTATATACCCCCGGTGAATCGGTCCACAAAGTTCGAGAACAGTCCAGCTAGGACGTCATACCTACATCTCGAATGTTCCGGAAACGAGTAGAGTGTCTGTCTCTTTCATGTGCTATCTCTCTCACACAGTTACTAGAATATTCCGGAAACAGGATCATCAGTCTGTTTCTCTCACACATATAGGCTGTCCTTGTCACACACCTTCTCGAATGTTCTCAGTATAGCTGTCTCTTTCTAATCATGCTATCTCTTTCACTCCTCTTGAAAATTTCGCCATATACTGAAATGTACTTCAGGGGCCCATAAGGGTCCTGAAAACGCCTGAAAACGGGTTTTCAGGTTATGGCGTCATCGGGTAGAGGGTGGCCTGAAACGGACTGAAAACATGTTTCAGGCGCCTGAAAACAACGGTAACTTGGGTGAAATTTTGATAAACTAATATGTGATAGAGCATCCTCTGAAACGGCCTGAAACCGTATTCCAGCCTACTGAAAACGCCTCCAATGGGTCGAAAAACACGATCATAGTTCCCACCTAACCCACCGCCGTAACAGTATGTTACCATTTCTGGTTCCTCGGATGCAATTTGGCCAGCACAATTGGTTCACTTTATAAAAAGGATAGATACAAGAAAGTGTCAATCTTATGACCGCGTTATCTAATCGTATTTGAAAAGTATGCAATAATGTAATATAGGTGTCATCTACAAGTTTGAGGCTTTCGTACATTGGGTAAACACGGAACGTTGAGCAGTTTAGGGTAAACAAATATTTTTAAAGCGGGTGTGTACCGGCGGAGGTACCGCTCGATACGCGCGGGCGGGGCGCCGGGCGCCGCCGGCCACGGGATACGGCCGAATGTGGAAAAACGTATACCTGATTTCCCTTTTAACCAATTTATGTATTACGGACGAGTGACAGGGAATAATGCTACCTATCTGTAATCAGTGAAAGTGTTCAGTGTATGTATAGTAATTGGTTTAAACAAATAAAAAGTGATTAAACACTTTGCTTCCATTTGCCGAAGGTAAATATTAGTGGGCAAAAACAAAAACCCCGAGGGTATATCGTTCCCAACTTAAACTTGTTTATTGTTATTACAGAGAAATTATAAATTTTCCATGAAATATATATTTTAATTATTTTATAAAAATAATAATAATTTCATAAGTATTTTATATTTTTATCAAAAACATAGTTACTCAATTATTGCCTAAATTAATCTTTACATATCCTTGACATTTATTCTTTATATACATTTCAATGTGTTTTCAGTCTGACGATCCCTTGAGGAGAACCAGTCTAATTTTAATTGTTTCCATTCACATGACATGCTTAGAATTTTATTTTTTATAATTATTACTAATCATATTACCTTTGACAATTTCAATACAAATTCTTATAACTGTCATTTATGTAAATTATAATGTAATGATGTATTGAATGAATAAATAAACTAAACTAAGCTAAAGTAGTAATAATTAACCCTAAAATTTCATCAAAATTATATGAAAATTGGAATTGAATCTAAGTGTTTATATTATAAGATTTTTGTACGGATTTATGGTATGCAATAAAGAATATTTGTATTGTATTGTTTTGAAAATTGGTCCACCCAGTGACGTGTGATAGATGGGTAAATATTTAAAAAGAAATATTGTTCAATAATACTCATACATACATTGAGATATGGTAATAATAACTCATAGCTGAATATGAAATTGTTATGACCACATCATTTTACCCGCAACGGCTTACCATGTCATAAGTAAGGAATTTTCCTATTAAACTGGTATAAAGTAAGTCCTCATAATTTGCGCCGCCGGCTGCGCCTGATTCCGGAAATTATTTCTATCGCATATTAGCCGCAGCCCTCTTGCACTTTTGAACCGGAAATTTAATTTATTTTTCTTTGTACGATGCTAAAACTATTCATACTTTAACTATTCTCCTTTGGTAGCAAACTTATCTTTTATAAAATTAGGTTTTAAAAAGTATTTAAATACAAAATGCAAATAGTTTTCTAATTTTGCTATTTGAAATGCAAAATACAAAATACTTTTGCTTTTAGTATTTGAAATACAAAATAGAAAATAGGTATTTTCAAAAAACTTTATTCAAATAAAATACTTTTAGAAACAAGTTTGCCCGCGACTTCGACTACGAGTGCGTAAACTATTGACTTTACAAAATTTCTAGGAATACATAGGGCATATTAGGCAAAGCTCTGCGCAGGGGGCGACACTAGCGCAAACCGCCTGGCTCTGTGCACGACATCAGCGCCACCTAGCGTCCGCAACTTTTTTGGCTCTGATGCTCTGACGTTTTGAAATTTCATCGCAACATCGTGACAAAAATCAAACCTAATACAAAATTACTGTGATACCGTCATGTGGGTGGACAAAAGGTAATGAATTTTTGGTCAATAAAATTAAATGAGGTAAGTAAAATTTATTCAAAAAGTGTGTTTTATTTTCGTTATGTCTGGGTTTGTATACTTCATGTTTAGTTGTACTTTTACTGTAAAACGAAAAGATAAAGCTATTTTATTGGTTTCTTTGAATAATAGTAAAAGTATATAATTGTTCTTATATCGCTAATAATAAATTAAATATCGTTTTCGAATCAAAATGAGTATCATTTTGAAGACCGGTTTTGTGAGTATCACTTAATATAAAATTTTAACCACAAACCGTTTCATAAGGAAAATTGTTGCTGCACATGTCCGAGATGTAGAGGAATTAAGAACAAAACAGGGACAGTGTTCAATAATTCAAGCTCGCATCATAACACAAACATCTATTACTAAAACTAGGTAGTTAAAGTCTATACAAGTTGCTTTGTTAATGACAAATACATATGAGTATGACAGATGACAGAGCCTAGATTATTTCTTCTTTTGGCCACTATGAGTGCTGCGATAGATTTCATTACCCCCACCTAGTAGGTACTTCGCACCCTACCAATTTTTGATAACCAAATTTATTCGACTGGATGGCAAACGAGCAAGTGGGTCTCCTGATGGTATGAGATCACCACCGCCCATAAACATCTGCAACACCAGGGGTATTGCGGACGCGTTGCCAACCTAGAGGCCTAAAACCTCACGTGCCACTAATCTCACCGGCTGTCTTACTCTCCACGCCGAAACACAACAGTGCAAGCACTGCTACTTCACGGCAGGATTAGCAAGCAAGATGGTGGTAGCAATAGAAATTATGACATATTTATTAGTTACAAAATAACATGATGATATTTACATCGTTAACGATAGAGCTATATTTTCAAAAAAATAATTGAAATAATTATGGCTTTATGGTACCCTACAAGTTTACAGTTTTTTGTTAGTGCTGTACTCTGACGGCAGAAAATTTCAGTAATATTCCCTATTCATAATAAATTATAACCCCAGCATAAAAATAGCGTATGTCCTTTTCACTAAAATCAGCCAAGCGGATTAGGCTGCGTTTCCACCAGAGATGTGCGAGGAAATAAGATGTCAGGAATGATGCAATACATCAAATTATTATACTCTATTTATATATATAAAAGAAGAACCTGACTGACTGACTGACTGACTGACTGACTTATAGATCAACGCACAGCCCAAACCGCTGGGCCTAGAAACTTGAAATTTGGTACAGGGATTCTTTTTATGATGTAAGTGAGCACTAAGAAAGGATTTTTAGAAATTCATCCCCTAGGGGGGTGAAGTTTATATGGAATTTTTTCATTTCTGGACTTAGAAGTTTGAAAGTAGGTGTATATTTTCTTGATTACAATAAAAATGTATCTCCATCTGTGTAAGTGAAATGGATAAAATTCCCCCCTAAAGGGGTAAAATGGGGGGGGGGGTAAAGTTTGTATGGAAATTTTCTCATTTCTGGACTTAGAGGTATAAAAATATAAGTTCTCGATTACAATGAAAATATACCTGTGTAGGGGAAATACAAAATAGAAATAGGTATTTTGTATTTTCCATTTCAAATACTAGTATTTTCAAAATTTTATTGTAGGTCCTTTTATTCTACAGAAACCTTTATGATCCTTAACGGTCTCTTGAACCAATACAAGAAAAGGGAGCGTTTAATTAGGGTCAGTGGAAAACAAATAAACTTCCATCACAATTAGGACCCGCACACTATCCGATACAATGTACAGAATACGAGATTACTTAGAGTCGGGCGCGTTGCTCATTCTGGCCGGCGGACGCGGACGCTGCGACAAGAGGGCTCGTAAAGAGGTTTTAATTAGCCTCCCCGAACTCCGCCATTTCATCAACTCGTTTTAAATGGGAACACTCTGACATGCAAGATTTTGTGTTTTGCTATTTGTCTGCTTCGAATAGGCATCGAATACCTAAAGTTTATAAATAGGAATAATTAAATTTTGTTATTGAAGCTCGGCACAGCTGTGAAAATGTGAGTGTGACACTGTATTGAAAATAGCCGTTGACACTCCAAACTCAACACTTTTTTCTTTGTTCCAAGATATCAAAATAACATACATAAATGCAGCATTATTTTACAAAACTACGAAATTACTCAGATTCATTACGGACCGTGGAGTTCATCATCTTTAACAACAATTTTGATTATTTATTTGCGTGAGCGTGCTAATGCAGCCCGCGGCCCGCCTCGCTCGCAGCGAGGCTGCTTGCTTTAATTACAACTTTGTGCTCAAAACTGCTGTGCTAACTATACCCACATGCATTATTTTAATAGAATAGTTTTGACTGCTTATACTGCTGTGTTTCCCACATCTTATTTTAGGTTAAGACTCGTTGAGGTTTAAGCGCTTAATTGTTTCTATCTTATTACTAACTCACTGTGGAAAGAGGTAAGATTTGAACGGCTGAGGCGAACATTTTGTGTAACAGAAATCTCCTAAAAGTTTGTTTTAATATTTTTTATTTTAAAGGTTTCTTTCAAGATAACCAACAAGTGGGTTTCGTAATTTCCGATTTTCCGTAGCAAGATCGCGTAGAAGTTTTCATCTTGAGTCTAAAAAAGAAAATTTTACGCAAGTTCTTTATTTAAAACTACGGAATGATATTGAATTTGTTGAGAATGTTGCATTAATGCAGGCATGCTCACGTGATGTTAGTACACTTGTCATCTGTTCGATAAGCACCAAGGAAGTTTGACGCTTACCCTTGATCTGAATCGAACTATACCTGGTACCATCCACGAAGACGCATGATTTTGTTAAAATTAGACATTAAATAAGAACCACGGCAAGCGTCATTGTGAATGACTCTACCTATATCTGTCACTCGCTCAATCTGTATCTGGTGGGCACATATTCTTGTATCGGTCACGCTTAGCCTTAATCCTATTTTATATACTGCATCGTTGAAAGCCTGAAACTTTTTATATGGACAATACAGCTGCAAGTGAATACTGAAGTGCTGTCTTTTTATTTCGCGGGAGAGCCAGTAGAAACTTCCCAAGATATTTCTTTAAAATCACCTCATTTCATTATCTCCAAGAGAATTTCAGGAGATTTTGAGGTAAATGCCATTTACAACCTCCAATGTGTAGTAAAAAACTGACTTACTAAATGCTTCGTGCTGTTTGCTGTCTTAAATTTGAAAGTCAATGTATTTTTGTTAATTACTATAATACAATCTCTTTAAATATTAAACACGTAAAAAATGCTTCATTATGTTTTGATTTTAGTTCTTAAAAACGAGCTAGAATTGTTTTATTTGCTCGAAAAATATTTTTCTTACTTAAGTACGTAAAGGGCATACCATAACAATAAGTAAATCTTTATTAAGTTATAATTTTCTCCACAAATCTCAATCGTCTGACATTCTATAAATACTAACCAACCATAATTGAAGGGACTGTTCCCGTTCCTACTAGTACCTACAAGGTGGCCGGTAGGTACACTGTCGGGAGCGGCTTGCCGCACTGTGATACGCTTGTAATGGGCCATATATAGCCAGAGTGAGTCGTTCAAGTCGGGCCATTCATTATTAAGTCCCGATACACCCGACGTCTTTTATTGAGTTATTGATGATACATCGTTTTCGAGAACTTTTTCACACAAATTAACAAAGAATACACTTGAGAGTCAAATGTTTCAGATGAGACGTGAAAGGAACATGACTTGTATTAGAGTTAAAAAGCGTTAGAAATATTATTTCAGAAGTACTGAACTATTGACGCTAATGTTGAAATTACATACCTGTTAGACGTAAATATTCTGCTTTAAAGGTATCT
Organism: Choristoneura fumiferana; assembly: GCF_025370935.1. Classification (NCBI taxonomy): domain Eukaryota; kingdom Metazoa; phylum Arthropoda; class Insecta; order Lepidoptera; family Tortricidae; genus Choristoneura; species Choristoneura fumiferana. Next base: position 10,514,844 of record NC_133479.1, on the reverse strand, counting down.
AATTGCTCATTTTTAAATGGGCTAAAATTAAAGTAGAAGCCTTATTGTGTTGTTAATTATTTGTAAGCGTTAGATTATCCATGTTGGGCCTCTTAATTTTTATTGGGCATGCTGAGGTCAGCAGCCCTTTCCTGCGCTCCAGAGATGCAGGGGATGTGGGTCCGCCAGATATAGCTCTGACAGAGCGCCAGATCAGCCAGGGAAATCTGAGACGAGGTCACAGAAGATCCCCCGACCCCAGCACCCCGTCAGCCCCACTGTCCCCCCACATCCTTTACCTCCATCACCACGCCGCCCCCACCTCAGCTTCGCCTGGGACCGCCTGGGCACCAACCGAGTGTATCTCGGCTACACCAGAACTAGCCTGGTGTCACCGGGAGCCACTTTGGCATCACGGGAGCTTCCTTGGCGTGCTCAGGGTTCACGTAACACCATCGGCAGCAGCAACAGCTATTCAGGGTTAGCTTTGGCTTTCAGCGAGCAGTACTCTAATCGTCGCCACCCCTGAAGCGTTTTCTCCGCCATCAGAAGCTTGAAGCGCTGACGTCATCGCAGGTGTAGACAGTACACCGGCTTTTAACGACTTCGCCATTCCCGTCCATCAATTTGATGCGCCGGGCCTGGCACCGCCACTATGGTGTAAACCACTTTCCACTGCTCCGTATGCAGCCTGGGTTGAAGCGCTGCAGCAGCCGCTCAGCGTCCTGCTGCCCTGTAAATTGTCAACAATGTTCTCTCTTCTCATGACGCGCTTTTGCCGGTTTTTAAACATCCCTGCGTACAAGAACAATTTTCAGGCTCAAAACAGCAATTTCGAGTGAGGAAATGTTTTTAAATTATCTAAGCTAAGCCTGCAAATCCTCTGCGTTATTACAGTAAATATACAGAGCGGCCCCTCAATGTTACAGAAGGTAATTTTGTAAGAAGGGTGGGCCATTTTGTGGCGTGTGATCAAAGATTCCTTGTGCTAGGCAACTAAATTTTCCCTTCAGTAGAAATCAATTTTCATTTAAAGCACCTGGGTTTAATGGACAGGCCTCTCACCGCGTTTGTAATCTCACGCCATACTAGACTCCAACGCTATCTTACGTACGTATCTACATAGAGCATTTTCAATTGAAGTGATTGAAATTTAACAGCCATTTGTAAAAAAATCCAATAAGGCCTTTTTTGCGGTGCAGCCTTTTCTTGGGAAGCATCTGATTTTTAAAAATTCGGGCTCTAGAGAGGCTATTTTCGCCCGCCCCACGAGGCAGGGTCCGGCCCGCCTGTCCGCCAACAATTTACTGATTTTATCTACCTACCTGACAGACGTTTCAACACTAAATTTATCTTAGTTTGTTCTCGTGGATAAAAAAGAATCGTCCCTTTAATTCTGTTCAGTATTCATTATTATTCATTTGCTTGTGTTTATGTTTTCTTCATACCTGTTATTAAAACACGAAAAAATAGAAGTCATTGATTTCCTGCCAGTACGAAAACACATGAGCTTTAATTCACTTGGATAGTTCGAGCGCGTGCCCGCTCTACATTCTCGATGCTGTCCTGAATAGCCGCTCTTAACAATATTCTTTGTATTGCGCGCCAACTGAATATCAACCTGAACATGAACATTGCACCATTCCACTTTGTGTTGCTTCACGGCCCTTTTGCACAAAGGTGATAATAATAAGAGGCTTTTATTTTCTACGCTTTAGATGCCATTGAAAAAGGGTAAATGAAAGGGTTTGCGGTCATTTAGGTCGTAAAACCATAGCCGCAGATGACAAATGGGATTTTTTGGTTGCCAAGTCTGATAAGGGGTCTTTTGCCTTTACGTGTCCTGAATTTTATTGCTTTTGAAAATATATTACAAATCGAAAGGACTTCCTACAGCCGGTTACTGCAGGAAGGATTATCAATTTGTAATACTCTTTTATTCTTTAATTTGATTAGGTACTAGAATTTGAGGCAGGCTGTTTTGATAAGTCGCACTTTACGTGTCCTGCACATTGCTTTTGAATGGATTACAATGGGTTTTCCTGCCGGTTACATAGGAAGGAGCCCACCCTAAAAAAGTTTCGAGTTTACTAGACAAGACAGCAATTATTTGATCGTGGTATGCATGAAAAAGGTCCCACCGACATTGTGAATGAAATGAAATAAAAAGTGTCTGTTAGATTTATCATAGCCTACGAAAAAAGTCAAGTTTAAAAAACAAGCTTCTTATTCTGCATCCGTACGGGTGACCTTTAAGGTCATTAACCCGGTTAAATTCCTACCCTCGTTGCGCCTCAAAACTTTGCAAAATGAATTGCCGAGGAGCCAAACAAATCTTATCCGTCCGTTATTGTTAAAGGAAACCTTTCGTGATAAGATTTCCTGAAACGATATAAAAAGAAAAGTTACCCTAAAGGAAGCCACTGGTTTTTCCCCGTGGATCTTATGCTTCTCTATTTATAGCTTACCCTAATATAATAATAATTATAGCCTGTATAAAGTACACATGCGAAAACTGCGGCAAAAAAATAATAATACAAAAATTGGAACGTAGAACCTCCGCCTTTTTAACCGACTTCAAAAAAAGAGGAGGTTCTATGTTCCAATAATTGTATTTTTTTTTATGTATGTTCACCGATTACTCAGTCAATTGTTGACCGATTTTCAAAATCCTTTTTTATTAATCTAAAGGGTACTCTTCTGAGGTGGTCCCATTGTCACCAAATCAAGAGCTAATGATGGGATCCAAGGGAAATCGAGGGAAAACCTCAAATTTTATAGGTACACCTATGGCGATTTTGGCATTTTTAGCATTAAAATAAGCATTTACATTCAGAAAGTATCATTTGGTAAACTGGACCTGATGAAGAAGACCGTAGATAACCAATGGAACTCGTCAAAGCTAAGTAATGCTCGCTCGTCTATAAACGATCATGATTAACATACCTAGATAAGCGACTAAGAAGGAGCTTTAAGTTAATGATTCTTTCGAACTGATCTGATGCTGAAACCGAAGAGTAGGCAACGGAACTCTGTTATTAAACAACGTACCTAAGCAGAGTTTGGGCTTAATGGAATCGTTGTGAGATGTTCTTTGGCTACGAATCACTAAAAAGTGAGAAATAAAGAAAATTTCTAACAAAAAAAGTAAAACCAACTCAAAAAAATAACGTTAAATGGAACCGACTACAAAACCCTTGAAAATGTTTTTATATGTACCTACTAGCTCGAAGTCGGTGACTCAGCACGACCCAGCAAGAGGGATTGAAACCCATAGTATGTAGGTGAGGTAAACGACTATTGTTCCACTCCTGCTGGGCGAAAAATTCTGCCATCATCCTACACCGTGTGAGAGAAAAAAGTGGTGAAAGATTATGATTCCAATGACTGTTAGGCTTCAGGATCCACAAGGAGAAAGCATAAAACATGAAATTTCATCAAACCCAGAAGAACAAGAATAATTAAGTTCGGTTAGCGCGCGTCTGCCCAGTTCCCACCTGTAGCTGTACCTGTGAGCTTCTTAGTGTTTCGGTTTTCAAGATGCTTAAGACATGCTTCGAGCGGCGCCTACGTGAAGTACTTAAATGGCTCCATTAGTAAGTTTACCAAAGTTTGACACCGAAACTAGCCGAGCTTATGAATCCATAATAGATTTGCATATTGGGGAGTTGGGGGTACCTACTATTTTCTTGAGTAAAACTTAGGGTCCTTGCCTTGAGACTTCGAATAAGATCAACTTTGTTAATTTAAACATTGGATTGCTTGTATGAGTTTCAGATTTTGTCTGTTGGTGTATGCATGGACGCTATTGGTAGTGGAAGCAGTAACAGAGGGTTTTTTTTATATGATATATCATATAAAGAACCCCTCTGTTACTTACTACTGACCCCTAGGTCAGACAGACTAGGGCGAGTTGGAAATCCAAGGGAGAGGCCTTTGACTAGTAGTGGGACAATACTCATCATCATCCCAGCCTATATACGTCCCACTGCTGGGCACAGGCCTCCTCTCAGAACAAGAGGGCGTGGGCCATGGTTCCCACGCGGGCCCAGTGCGGATTGGGAACTTCGCACGCACCATTGAATCGCTTCGCAGATTTGTGCAGGTTTCCGCACGATGTTTTCCTTCACCGCAAAGCTCGTGGTAAATTTCAAATGTAATTCCGCACATGAATTTCGTTAAACTCAAAAATGCGAGCCTGGGTTTGAACCCACGACAGAGAGGCGATAGGTCAAACCACTGGGCCACCACGGCTTTGGGACATTACTACAAGCTAATAAAACAATGATGGGGGAAAACAAGCAGGGCGGGTCAGCTGATGAAAAGCAATCACCGCCGCCCATGGACACAACATAAGTTGAATTACGGATGCATTGTTTGTCGGCCCTTTGAGTAAGGAGTAGGCTCGTTTTTTGAAGATCCCTAGATTCCGTTCTGGAAATACTGACGCTATTAGATTTAATTTTTTGACATAGGTACCTAAGCTAAAGAATATTATTCCAGTGCCGAGCGAGTGAGGCACATGAATGTCCGAGAGGCATCGTGGCCGCAGCGCCCTCATTACTGCTTACATGCCCGCAATACCGATAGCAATGCTGAACCAGTACATGAAAGGCACTGGACCACGTTTCCATTACAGATAAAGATAATATTGGAACTAAATTCTTTTGCAAGGTATTGTTAGGTACAAGGTTTCTGCTCTTGTTTCTAGGGTTCTGTAACTCAAAAGAAAAACTGGCCAAGAGTGTGTCGGACACGCCCAAGATAGGTTTCCGTAGCCATTACGAAATAATCAAGTAATATTTTTTTAAGGACTTCGTATTGTGTGTGTACGGAGTCATCAAATGTAGTTTAGGTATATTTTATACGTACGGCTACTATATTTACTCTTAAACTACTAACAATTCTCAAGATATCTAAGCCGTTATCATTGTCCATGTAAATTTGTTATATTTATACCATCCTTTTTTTTAATTTTCCACCTAACAGTTTAGATTTTAGAGGGGGGGGGGGGACGCTCGATTTAATGAAAATTTGCACTTTAAATTTGAATACGTTACGTTTTATAGGAGGTGGTACCCTAAATATTTTTTTATTTTTTTTTACCACTGCTTGACACTTTTTCTGCTTGACGGATATATATATTAATGTCAAATTACAGCTTTCTAGTACTAACTGCCTCTGAGCTTAGCCGCGGATAGATAGACAGATGGACAGACAGGGCAAAACTATAAGGTTTCCTAGTTGACTACGGAACCCTAAAAACCCTTATAGGATCACCTTGTTGTCCGTCTGTCAAGGTCCCTTTTTCTCAGAATCGCGTGGAGGTATCAAGCTGAAATTAATGTCAAATACCTACTCAAGTTAAACTCCTTGAAGCAGTGAAAAAATCAAGCCTTTGAGTCAACGCAATGATCCGAGGGCTATCGTTTTTTGTCTTTCTAGATGGCGCCACTGTTGCGTGAGGTTTTTAAGTGTAGCTTTCAAAGTCTGTTATTACGAGTGTGAAAACAAAGTTTAGATTAAAATCATATTTAATACACCTTAAAATCGTTCCATAAAACTATCGAGCAACCACAGTGTTGCGTAGTCCCGTTTTGTTCGGAAAAAAGGGAGGACGAAAGTTTCCGAAAGACAAAACTGTCTCAAAACACAGACATTCATTACCCCCGTAACGCATAATTGCCATAATTAATTTCAGGTAAAGCAAAATATTCACAAAATTATTCTAATTATAAATAAACCCGCGTAGCTCACCCAAGAACTATGAGATTTGACATTTCGGAGACCTCACGCTACACTAGAGCCTCTAGCGGCGAATTCATACACGATAGCCCTCATTAAAAGATACAGTAGAAAAAAAACAGCGTTTCCATACAAATTTCTGTAACTAAAAACCTTTAGAAAGTCCTAGCTAACTATCATCTTCTAAGTTTATATTCAATAACATTCTTTTCATACAATAATATCTGCCCCGACCGGTGATCGAACCCGGGACCTCAAGCTTAATAGTCAGGCTCTCTAACCACATTCTAACCGCTTGAAAAGTGTAAGCTTTTCACTGCAAAATACCATATTAGCATACCGTACATCTGACTGAGGAATCATTGCAATATTAATTATGAAAAGGTTCCACAACGCTACGCATTTCATTTTGCTCGACTATCCCCTTTTCTTTGTTAACTCGATCATAACTAAATACATGGGTGTTGATTCGATCGATTTAGCCAACATTTAATTTATTCGTGAAGAATTTGTTTAACATTCGCTAGGTATTTTTTAACGGGTAAATTTGATCTTCAGAAGGTTAGCTATAAAAAGCAATGTAGAAAAATATTCCCGGTATTCCCGGTGGTCATAAGTCATAACCTTCAAACTTCAACTTTAAAGACCGGCAACGCACTTGTGACTCTTCTGGTGTTGCAGGTGTCCATGGGCGACGAAAATCGCTTACCATTAGGCGATCCGTTTGCTCGTCTGCCCCCTATCCCATAAAAAAAATCTTTTTACAATTTCGATTTCGTTATATGTGCCTACTTACTGGAATGGAATTTGTGACCTTTTTAGGGAAAATACAAACTAAGAAATGGATGCACAGAAAAACCAGAAAAGAGACCAGCGCTGGGAATCGAACCCAGGTCCTCAGCAATCCGTGCTGCGTGCTATAACCCCTACACCACCGCTGGACAGGAATTTAGACAAGAATTTTTCCTATGCATACATATCTCAGGTTGCTTATTTCTACTACGCTACTTATGCAGCAGCACTAGCGACATCTATGTTCCGCTCTCATCGAGAGACGTCACATTCTTTCGGAACCAACCGCTCACCCAGACAAGAGATGTCGCTACTAAGCAATCAAATTATGATTGGTTTTTTGGAGTCTTTTTGTTTTTTTATTTCAGCTCCAAATTTGTTACTTTTACGGGTATCCCGTGAAACCATATCGAAAATAAATTATATTATTATTTTTATTATTGTATTTTCGATATGGTTTCACGGGATACCTACCCGTAAAAGTAACAAATTTGGAGTTGAAATAAAAAATACAAAAAGACTCCAAAAAACCAATCATACCTTTTTAGGGTTCCGGAGCCAAAAATGGCAAAAACGGAACCCTTATAGTTTCGCCATGTATGTCTGTCTGTCCGTCCGTCCGTCCGCGGCTTTGCTCAGGATAATCAATGCTAGAAAGCTGTAATTTTGCACGGATATATATGTAAACTATGTTGACAAAATGGTATTATAAAAAAACCAAAAAAAAATTTTTTTTGCGTACCTCCCATAGACGTAAAGTGGGGGTATTTTTTTTTTCATGCAACCCTATAGTGTGGGGTATCGTTGGATAGGTCTTTTAAAATTATTGGGGGTTTTCTAAGACGATTCAGTGCTTTGTTTGCGAAATATTCAACTTTAAAGTGCAAATTTTCATGAAAATCGAGCGTCCCCCCCTCTAAAATCTAAACCGGTGGGTGGAAAAATTTGAAAAAATTCAGGATGGTAGTAAGTATATCAAACTTTCAAGTAAAACTATAACGGCTAAGTTTTCTTGAGAATTATTAGTAGTGTAAGAGTAAATAGCAGCCAATAAATAACAGTAAATAAAGCAAATAACAGAAAAAAAAACAAATAAAAAAAAAAAAATAGAGTAAATAGCAGTAGGTATAAAATATACCTAAAATTGGAAGATTCCGTATAAAATACGAAATCCTTAGAAAAATATTACTTATTTTTTTCGTAATGGCTACGAAACCCTATTTTGGGCGTGTACGACACGCACTTGGCCGATTTTTCTAAAAAAAAGTATTATGTAGGTAAGTACCTAGTATGTTGTCGTATAACGCGAGGCATGAAGATGGATGACGCTGTGTTGAGTAAAGTCTGTTCCGGGGAAGGAAATAACATATAGAATATTGTAACGCGTTAAAAACGAATATTTAGATTTATCCAAATCTGATTTATCTAAGTTTATAAACTCATCGTTATTATAAGACTAGCTTTTGCCTGGCTTCGTCCGCGTGGAATTCGGTTATCGTGCGCTGTTCCCTCGCGAACTGTGCATTTTTCCGGGGTAAAAAGTAGCCTATGTCATTCGGGATTCTCTGGCCCATAAACTATCTCTATGCCAAAAATCACGTCGATCCGTCGCTCCGTTTCGACGTGAAAGTACTAACACACAAACACACACTTTCGCATTTATAATATTAGTATGGGTTTTGACGAGTGGCAGTTTAAACTTTATTCAACCTAGGTACGAGTAGGTACTGTAGAGCGTGCAAAAATGTTTGACATGTCCTACCTATTTTTATTACATTATCATAAGCAACAATATGAGGACAGTTTGATAAGCTTCAAATTACACACAAAGCACTAAAACGTTCACTACAAGTACTTTACACAAGGAAAATTTGTATTGAATATAAAAATTAAAACGTACGGTACGTATGTAACTACAAGGTAACTATTTAATTATGTACATAGGTACCATCAGCCAAATATGTGGTCCACCACCCTAAAGTTAATAATCGTTTGCATGTCACAAAACAATTATGCCAATACACGTGTCTGTCAACTTGAAAGTTCGACTTTAGCGACATAATCATTTGATAGGAGCTTGTTTAAAAATTGATAGACCACTTATTTGGCTGATGGTACCTATTTATAATCTGTGCGTAATCGTGTGGTGTCGACATTTTTAATTGTTGGGCTCATAAATAGTTGCCCAACCTAGTAATCGGGTTTATTAAATGATTTAATTTTGTTAATGTGTTATTTAATTACTTAATGATCTACGCAACATGGCTCAGAGTTGTTATTAATCTGTTTTCGATGATTATAATAGAATATAATGATTCAGAACATATTGTCTCTTAAAATTTAACATGTAGCTAGATACCATTTTTTTATGTAAAGCAGCGTTTCCACCAATAATGTGCGAGGATCTGTTGCGAGGGATGTTTTTCATTAACCAATAGAAACGCTTCATTTACACATCCTCGCACAGCACATCTGTGATGGAAACAGCTGAGCGGAGCGAGGCGAGGTAAATGAGCGGGACGGTAAGAAGCTCGAATTTTGCACTTCGTAGTATTTAGGTGCCAGATATTTATAACGCACCTACTCCCTTTTACTACTAAATAGATAGGTACTAAGTTACTAGTTACAAAAGAGCGCTATATTATACCACTGTTGTAACTGTATAAGTAGATAGAGCTGAAATGTATGGGATTGCGTACACTTACCCACTGCGTACGTTTGTCCCACATGACTCTACTTCATGAACTCTCAAGTTACATACGATTTGGACTCACCTGATATTTCGCTAACTAATTATTAATGACGGAGCAGGGAAAACGACCACGATTCCCATCGCATCCGTGTCAACTCATTTTCCCGTAATGGTGTCATTGAGATAACCGGCAATGTTTTAATTCTATTATGCCTACAAGCGTCGGCGAAGTTTCAAGTACAATATAAATGTTCTCCATCCCGCAGATTACACTTAATAAGGACACTCCCAAGGAAAATTCGAATGAAGATAAGCCATGACGTCAAATTTTGACTCAAGTTTTCTCGGAGGCCTCACAAGTGGAAATGAACAAATATTTTAACGGTGGAAGTTTTTTTAAGAAGCTACTTATAAGCTGTTAGATAGCAATGTATCTCAATAACTTGAAATAAATCTGCCCCACGAATTACAACGAGTCCCCTGCAATCAGGCTACTAAGAAATTAGAAAATCGAAGTTCGCGTCGTACGGGAGGTCCGTCTCACTCTCGTATTTAATAATAATATACGCATCAGCGGGACGGCAGGATACGAAGTTTGTTTTTTTTTTGTCTCTACACCCCGTCCGTCACCCCACTAATTATCTTGACACGGATAAAGTTAGCTTAAAATCGCGATGAGATAAACGAAATATAAAGTTGATTTTCGCAACCTAAAGCCGTACCGGCGCGGTCGTTCAGCTTCAGACATTTGAAAAGGTAAATTCGGAAATGACGGTCCTATGATATTTTTAATCGCTTTTTGATCATCATTCCTAAAAATCAAAACAGAAGTTTTTAGTTTTATGTACTTCTTAGACGTTTCTACGTGAACATTATATTGTCTAAGAAGTAAAATGCCTACCTGGCAATATGACTAAAAATGCAGCACTTGAACTACATCTTACAATTTATAATGTACAGTTTTATCATAAACAAAGAGTACCTATTTTGCAAAACTTTCTCGCTATGAATGTTCATTTGATGACTGTTCACGCCACACGAAAAGTGTAAGTATTATCTAGTATATTTTTAGTTATGTTAGGCTTAGTTAACCGGGGGCTACTACGAAATTCGAAAATCGAAGTTCGTATCGTACCATCCCTATCACTTTCATATTAAATAATATAGGCTACCCAACGAAGGAAAAATAGTACGGGAAAAAATTCGTGTAGGTATACCTAAGCGAATTTTTTCATAGTTGTAGGGAATGGTGTTTTAAACCATATAGGTACCTACTAAAAGTACTGATGGTTGGGGTTGGAGGAGAAGCTAACGGGTGGAGGGGGGTGTAAAGGTGCCTTTTTTAGTTTTTCGTAAATAACTCGTAAACGCTGGCCTAAAGCTAAAAATGTTCTAAGACACAATCAATCTACATTTATAATTCTCTACAAATAAGATTCTATATATTTATTTTTCTGAGATTTTTATGATTTTTATTTTAGAGATTTTTATGAAATATTTCATAAGATATGGAGGGAAGAAGATGGGCAATAAAATAATAAACACATTTTCATACTTGAAAAAATTAAAGCATTTTGTGTTAGTCAGTATAAATTTATGCATAACTATAACATTCAATATTATGTAGAGTTATTATAATTGATGAGGATGATGATGATGATGACGATATTTTAGATTTATAAGATAATTAGGAATTTTATTTTAGGAATATACGCCATGCCATACTTAAACAAATGTAAGTGTTTTTTATTGTCCATCTTCTACCCTCCATATGTCATGAAATATTGATCACAGAGAAAAAAAATTTAGAATCTTTTTTGTAGATAATTTTATCCAGATTACTTATGTTGTTCCAGAACATTTTTTGCTATGGGCCACCGTTTACGAGTTATTTACGAAAAACTAAAAAAAGGACCTTTACACCCCCTCCACCCTTTAGCTTCACCCCACCCATGAGTACTTTTAGTTTATGGTTTACAACACCATTCCCTATGCCAAAATTCGCTTATACACGAGTTTTTCCCCTGAGAGTTTTTGGTCTTCCTTGGGTAGGCAAAAGTGCAAAATTCGAACTTAGTATCGTGTCGTCCCGCTAACGTTTATACTATTTAATACGAGAGTGAGAGAAACGTTAGGTACGATACAAACTTCGATTTTCGAATTTCGGAGTAAGCCCTCATCAGCGCAGCGCGAGTGGCAGCGGCAGTGGCATGAGAAGTATCGTGATTCACATTTATCTTCCCTTCCCTGCTCACTTCGGCTGATTGTAAATGCTTAAATAATAGGGCATAGTGCAGAGCAGAGCGCGAATAGTTTCTAGGGCCTGTAGTTTCTGTCTACATGGCATAAATACCCATGTAGTCATCTCAGTTGTATAACCTAGACACGCGGTAGCGTGTCAAGCTAAGTTCAAGCTAACATAACTGGCGAGCAGCACCGTGTGTAATTTTACCCGAACCATTTGGAGCCACTTTCAACCCACTCATAAGTAACTCAAAAGCTATTTCACATAAACATGTCAAATTTGGCTTATTTGTTGAGACTTGCGAGATGGATATGTGCTCCAAATTTCATAAACACACCTCAAACGGTTATTTAGATACCAACAACCAAAAATCTTCATTTTTATCACTCACCTATAGATCAAAATTCTAACCCAGTTCCAGATGACCTAGAAAGTTCAAATTTGGCATCCAGATGGGTAGTTGGGTGAATACAAAGGAATAAATCAGAAACTAGTACACTTTTATCATTTTATTATAATTTTTAAATTACATTATTTCTGTACAGAAGGTACTCGCTCTCATTTCACATTTATGTATTGATGGGATATATTATAGATAACACTAGCAACTTACAAAACTAGTAATTACGGGCCACACCCTGCTCTCCATAAGCTACTAAGTACCTAAGTGTTGATGTAAATGAGAGGTTCCAATGAGATTTCAAATAAACTTGGTATTGGAAGTTAGTGATCGTCATAAAGTATGAACTCGGTATTGGCGAATAACGAGTTATAACTACAAGTAACGTAGGTCTTGAACTTTAGTGCCAATATAAGGGAAACGGTCAGGATTGACCAGTCAGGTGGGGCGGGTAGCTTTCTGGAGCTTATCGATCGCGGCAAATACATAGTAGGTAACTTCACCGCGAAACTACTTACCACCACATAAATATGAAACATATTCTCATGTGTTTTGTATGGAAGTCTAGTGAGCTTAGGACGCTTAGGTCTAATAAAATGGTCGGCCAGCGGAAGCATTTAATGTAAATACCTAATAATCTACAAGAAAGTAATGTTAATAAAATGAAACAACAAAGTTTTCGTGGTCGCACTATATAGCTGGGAGTCGAACGTGTACCTCGTCCGTGCATCCCATCCCACTTCCCACTAATTCCACACATATATAGATATATATCTAATATATAAAATTCTCGTGTCACAGTGATTGTAATAAAACTCCTCCGAAACGGCTTGACCGATTTTTATTAAATTTTTTCTGTATATTCAGTAGGTCTGAGAATATAGAACGTAAACTATTTTTCATACTTTTACGCGGACGGAGTCGCGAGCAACAGCTTGTATTTATATTTATATAATATTATAAAAGAGACAGCTTGTATGGATGGATGCATGGATGGATGGATGAATGTCTGTTACTATTAGGTACGCAAAAACTTCAGAACGGATTTGCATGGGCATATATTGTAATTGTATACCCTGGATTAACATAATAGGTACCTTTTACCCCGAAATAATGTAGTTATGGTTCCTGTGGGATCCAAAAAGGTGTAAGCTATTTACATTCCTACTATGCGCGAGGGCAGTCGCGGGCAAAAGCTAGTATAGCAAAAGGTTCGGTTGTTTCATGTAGTGGCAAGCAGCGACGAATAATCAAGCGTAGTATCTCTTATTAGTCTGTGTAATTAAGTAATACGACTTGGTAGGTATGACGACATTCAAAGACCGACCAAATTTAGTAACTTTTATACTGTTGAATAAACATACGACCACTGTAAAAAAAATACTTCCTTCTCTTAAATAAAAAGCTGTTTCATGAATTATTTTATACTACTTCAGTAAGTAATAAATACGTACAACTACTCAGCGTATTTGTCAACCCGCAGTGTACTACCTACGACAATTTTTCCATGAGGGCACAAATTATCAGGGCCCAGCTGCATAACAAATAACAAGCTAATCTAATAGTATTAGCGATTTTGTATGAAATTCACTTATACTATTTGCTTGTAATCTGTTATGCAATGAGGGCTATCGCGTATGAATTCGCCGCTAGAGGCGCTAGTGTAGCGTGAGGTCTCCGAAATGTAAAATCTCATAGATTTTGGGTGAGCTGCGCGGGTTTATTTATAATTAGAATATTTTGTGAATATTTCGCATTACCTAAAATTAATTATGGCATTTATGCGTTACGGGACAATGATTGTCTGTGTTTTGAGACAGTTTTGTCTTTCGGAAACTTTTGTCCTCCCTTTTTTTACGAACAAAATGGGACTACGCAACACTGTTGTGGCTCGATATTTTTATGGTACGGTTTTAAGGTGTAATATTAATCTAAACTTTGTTTTCACGCCCGTATGAACCGACTTAGAAAGCTACACTTAAAACCTCACGTAACAGTGGCGTCATCTAGAAAGACAAAATACGATAGCCCTCAATGGGCACTGATTATCCATTACTTATCATTCATTTCGAGTCGACACATTACAGTTTAATGCATAACCGCATCCTGTTACACTTCCTAGAAACACAAATGAACGAAGGAAAACAATATCCAAAGACAATAGTACATTGTGCATTAAGGGGCGTAAGAAGGGGATTACTAACGAGGGTCTATTAGAAGCCCTCCGCCTAATGCAGTAGTTCCCAAACTTATTTTTTCTCGTGGACCACTTTCAAAATTTTACTGGTTTCGGTGGACCCCCTGCTGCTACATTTCTACCACACTCTTAGTCACCAAAAAATAAAAATTGTGTCGCTTCTGAGTTCTGTCTAGTCGCTTGCCCTATTAAAATATTATCTGCTTAGTTAGGTACTTAAAACAAATGTAGGTAGGCCCTTATAAAAACTATGCTTACATTTTGGCTCTTTACTATCAAAAGCAGATAAATTTTCGTGGACCCCCCCTAACATCTTATGGACCCCCATTTTTTGTTCACGCCTACGTAGACCCCCAGCAAGTCTCCCGTGGACCCCTGGGGGTCCACCTGGACCACTTTGGGAATCACTGGCCTAATGACTCGAGTTTTAATCCCATTACGGCCCGTTATATACACAATGATTTTCATCACATTGCGAGGAAAAAAATGCAAAAAAAATAATTATTGTGTGTCCTAACACTTCACAGCTCAACAAAAGCAAGATGCTAAGAAAACAACTGAATAAAATACTTATGGCTACTCGCCAATGCAAGGGGCTACTACAAAATTTGAAAATCGAAGTTCGTAACGTACCGTCCCTCTCACTCTCGTATTAAATAATATAAGCGTCAGGAAAACGATTATGAACTTCGATTTTTCAATTTTGTGGTAGTCCCCCTGATTGTCACTTTTTTAGAGTCGTCTACCATAGATAATACTAAGAACCGTGTTTAGTTTAGAATTCGAATGGTCTTACGGCCAGCTGCAGGGCTACTACGAAACTCGAAACTCGAAGTTCGTGTCATGCGGTTCCACTATTTAATACGAGAGCGAGAGGGACGGTATGATACGAACTTCCAGTTTCGTAGTAGCCCTGCTGATTATTCCAACATGCTCAAAAAATATTTACTAAAATGATTGCAAAACAATTTGATATAAATTTAAAATATAAAAATAACGAAGTTTCATGAAGCGTGGCAAAATTTTATGATGTAAAATTAGGTTATAGCTAAATTTTAAAGATGTAAATAAAACGTTGGCTGACTTACGCTTTAGGGCTACTACGAAACTCGGAAACTCGAAGTTCGTATCGTACCGTCCCTCTTGCTCTCGTATTAAATAGTATAAGTGTCAGAGGGACCGCACTACACGAACTTCGAGTTTAGAGTTTCGTAGTAGCCCTGCTGAAATGACGGACCTACTAACTTTTTAAAACTAAAGTCATAACTCCCTTGGGCAGGAAAACTATACGTAAATCCATAATTCCCGTGGGATCAATTGAGGCCATTGTCCTTTATTATACAGGCATGGAATAACATTATTGACGAGCAAGTGTGATGAAAAAAATATAATTACTTAATTATTGTTTTTTCTCAGGTGGCAACATAAAATTTTTAATTGATTTACACATAATTGTTAAAATAGCATTTTTACATAAATACTAGTTTTTTACTACAGTGAAAAATAATGGCTAAAGCTATTTAGATCTACATCCTTACTTCCTTACTAATATTATAAATGCGAAAGTAACTCTGTCTGTCTGTCTGTCTGTCTGTTACGCTTTCACGTCGAAACCACTGAACCGATTTTGATGAAATTTGGTATATAGGTATTTTGAACCCCAAGGATCAACATAGGATACCTTTTATTCCGGTAGAGGGCGCCACCGCGCGATAACCTAGATCCGCGCAGACGAAGTCGCGGGCTTAAGCTAGTTTCAATATAAAATGCGGTGAACAAATTAATTGAAGTTCACTCAGTGTTCACCGAGGGCGCTGTCACCGCGCATGCGCTCTCGCGAATCGTGCAATTTCAATGGCCTGCTACTGCTAGCAACCAAAGACAATTTTCGTAATCTGGCTTATTCAGCTTTGCTTTTCATTTGTAGGTTATGTTTAGTCATAAATTGTCAAATTTGGTGTTAATATTTTCATCAAATCGTAATAAAATGGAGTGGACTTAAAAGTAATCGAGTAATAGTGTTTGTGATTGTGAGAATTTAGCACTCATTAGACTACCTAGTAGTGGATTTGTAATCGTTCCGTCATAATGGCTGTGTAGATTGTCGTGTCGTGACATTGAGATGTGAATACGAAAGTTGATGCGCACTTTTAGCCTAGCCGTCTACTTGGACTATTTGTATTCCATTCGAAACGCTTCATACAATCACATCGAAGTCATTGATGCATATTGTTGCTGCGTAGCAGTTTAAAATTCAAGATGACGATGAGTCAAGGCTCTGTACAAAAACTTTACACTACCGTAGTGGACGACGTCATAGCTGGAGTGCGCGACTGCTTCTTGGATGATGGAGTGGACGAACAAGTATTGCAGGAGTTAAAACAGTTATGGAAAACAAAACTAAACGATAGTGGCGCTATGGATCCGCCAAAACCAGAGCCTTCGATGCCACCGCCACCTGTTTTGCAACACTTCCAAAAGACTAATGGTAATACCTCTATGCCTAAAAGAATTCCAGACGCACACATGGCACATCAGAGCTCGAGCCAACAAAGCACAGCAGCTGAGCATGGTCTGCCCGGACCCAACCTGGCTGGCACACATCCACACATATTAGACCCCAACAACAAAGTACCTGTCCAGCTGACTCTGCCTGCTCAGCCAGGCGTTCCTGGATCACAGTCTCGCTCATTCACCATTCAGATTCCGGCTTCAGCACTCAATGGTAACAAGCTTCATCAAGTGCTTACTGGCCCTATTATAAATGCTACAATAAGTTTACCTCAACCACTAGCTGCTACCCTCCTACAACAACATATAAATTCAGCACTAGCTGGTCAACAGAATGAGTTTGATGGTGGAGGGGGAGGTCGTAGTGGTCCTGCCCCATTCTCTCTTGATGGTGCGCTCGATTCATCTGATGATGAAGGATCTAATGTGGCTGAGGGATCTGAAGATGGAGGGGGAGATGATGATGATGACGAAGAGTCTGGGGAGGAACCTGCAGAGGAAGAAGAAGAGGAGCGTGATGATAGTGGGGGTGCTGAGGAGGAACCGCTTAATTCTGGTGATGATGTCTCTGAGGAAGAACCTGGGGACATGTTCGACACAGATAATGTTGTTGTTTGCCAGTATGATAAGATCACTCGCAGTCGCAACAAGTGGAAGTTTTACCTAAAAGATGGGATAATGAACTTGGCAGGAAAAGATTATGTCTTTCAAAAAGCTAATGGCGATGCGGAATGGTGAAACATTGCTCTACCAAAAAGACAAGCTGTGTGTGTTTTAAAGTCGTGTAAGATGTTGTATCTTGATTGTTAGTATAATTTGTACCAAAAGAATGTGGAATGGCATGTGGTGATCCCTGTATCCACTGATGTTAATACTGGAATTGTTAGCAATTTGTCAGTGTTGCTGTTGAAGTAACTCACTTTATTATTTTGCATATTAATTTCATTAGTCTGGATTTACTTCAACATGAAGGTGCAGGGTTCATAAAGATTTGTTGCGCTTGGCACTGATGTTATGATGTTATATGAATCACTGGGATTTCTTTTTATTTAGAGCCATCAAGTCTTGTCAGTTTTCACACAAACTAAAATGGTGTAATAAATCATTATTTGCAAAAAAAAATGTCTTTTTATTATTGAGTTGAGTAAGTAGGTTAGCAAAATAAATTAAAAAGAACACTTCAGTCATTTCATACCATTCATTCCTCTTTTTTATTGGTTTAAGATTTTAATTGCTAAACATGGAAAATGAGTTTCTCACAAAACTTCTGCTTGCTTTGCTCATTTGTTTTAGTGAAATCTGACAAAACTTGCTTTTAATTAAAGTTTAATTTTTAAATTCAATTGTATTGCACTTATTTCAAATCAAAATGTTTTTTTCTGTTTATTACATCTTGTTAGTTCAGGATACTTGATCTATTGATTGAAAATTAAAACTCAAAATTGTTTGTGTATTTACTTGCTATATTAGCTTCACTAATTTTGAGGAGTGTCTTTTCAAAAGGGCTTATTTCCACTTTGAAAATATTTTTGGAAATTGAGGAAAACATAAATCCACGGTTTCCATTTCAATATTATTACTTTATTTTCGATATTGTATAAAATTAAGTATTGATATAAAAGCTATGGCACTGGTATTGCTTTATCTGCCTAAATATTTACGTAAATATCCATACATTTTCAGAGTTAAGCTCTTTTCATCTGAACTTTTGGAATTAAGCCGTTTTGTTGTGGCATAACAATTTCATTAGGTTTTAATTAAGCCAATTTCAAATAACTTACTATTTATTTCTATTACCCTTCATTCAATTTTAAGAATATTATATTGCTTTGCTGGCTAATGGTTTTGATATTATAGCAATCATTGTTAAATCTAAAAGCAATTTTGGTGTCAAGCATAAATAAAAAAAAAATTATCAGCAAATTCTTCCAATGAACAACACGTTTCTAATGCATTTTTTAACCAACTTCAAAAAAAGGAGGAGGTTATCAATTTGGTTGTATTTTTTTATGTTTGTTACCTAAGATCTCCGTCATTTATGAACCGATTTGAAAACATTTTTTTGTGTTTGTCTAGGAATGCTTTCAATTAGGTCCCATTAGCACCAAATCAGGATCTAATGATTGGATCCTAGGGAAATCGAGGGAACTCTTGCCTATGGTAATTTCGATATATTTGGGAGTAACTTGTGCATTTGTTCTTGAAAATCAACGTTTGGTGAAGTGGAACTGATGATGTAGACCAAATTTAACCAATGGAGCGACTACTTAATAACAAGTACTTCACGGGTTGAATTTCAATTACTTTAATGCAGTTGCTATGCAATTTAAGCTCATCATAATTCATATGGTAAAATAGAACGGGTGATGTGATGAAGCACCAGGAAACCCCAATAATGAACGTCAGCATCGGAGAAAGCAATTTTTCGTAAAAGGGACGAGCAGTTGACATTAAACTATTGTATTTTAGATCTTCTACACTGAAAAACGTGAAAAAAAAATTTTTACCAAAAAATAGAACCAACTACAAAAAACCATGAAAAAAAATTTCTACCAGTCTGAAGTTGGTGCCTCAGCACAAGCCAGCAGGAGTGATTGAAGCCCAATATACTCGTATAGTTGTAGGTGAGGTAGACGATTATAGGTCCACTGAGGCACCGACTTCAGATTGGTAGAAAATTATTTTCATGGTTTTTTGTAGTCTGTTCTATTTTTTGATAAAAAAAAATGATCCTTTACCTGTTTATTTTTTAGTAGTCAGCTTCAAATTTCGAAGTCTACAAAAAGCTGTAATTCACACACACAAACATCACGCCTGTATTGCCAAATGGGGTAGGCAGAGCACACGAAACGTTACGGCTTCGGAGCCACTTTTGGCAATTGACAAAAACCTTTTCAAGGTTCGGATCAATAGAGCCTAATTTAAACCTTTTTAAAAGACAACTAGAACATTTTAGAATTTTAATCTCAAAGAATATTTGTATTATTCTGTTTTAAGCAGAAAATGGAAATAAGCCCTTTTGAAAAGGCACTCCTCATTTGTGCTTGTTATCAGGTGAAAAGGTCACTATTGTGCCATACTTCAACATTATTTTTAAACTATTACTTATTTTGTGCTTGAGTTTTGAAACATTCACTTTTATTATTAATGATAAAATTATAATATATTAACATTTTCTTCTTCCTTGTATGTACTGTAGACTATAGGCTCCAAAATAACCAGCATTTAGAATAAGATTAATTATAATATTACTTTACTGACACAGGTTGAGTTAGTGAAGCTGACTGGCATATAAAATTATTACAAAAAGATGAATGATAATTTCATTAAATTTGGGATATTTTACAAACATGTGTATCTATAGCTGACTAGAGACCTGACTGCATGTGGTGCTGAATGGTTGTGGGGAAAAGTGAGCAAGTATGCTTGCCATGCACCATTGTTCCAATGCATGGGCATGCCCTGTTGCATACTAGCCACAACCACTCGGCATTGCAGTGAACTCATTCTGATGTCACTAAGACTGGTTTATGCAACAATAATTAGTTTAACGTTAAATTTCTTAATGGTGAACCAGAGTAACCAAACGATTGCAGTTGTAACAATGCTCATAACTAATGATTATCTGCGAAACTAAAAAAAATCCTCTCTTTGTCAAATCAGTAATAAATAGATAATCCTTAAAAAAGTGTCTCTGTATATTATTATATGTAATTGAAAAGAGACACCTGAACTAGAAATTTCTGTTTCTTTGTAGGATCTTATAATGTCAATGAAAACATAAATAACCGGACCGATGACCTACATTAATCTTACCCCACTGATTTAAAATTATCGTTTTCTGCATTTTAATTATTAAAGATAGTTATTTTAGTGTAAGTAATTTACATTTTTGTGAACTCCACATGTAAGTAATTTTTCAACTCAATTTTTTTTCTTCTGTAAAAAATCAATACTGTTCGAGTAATTGTCAAACATTGCGTGGAACTGACTATACTTCATTCCATGTAGTATCAGAGATAAACAAGTCAAGAGCATGTTAGTTATTGTGTTTATGTACACCCATATAGTAAATCCTCAATTATGCGTTCAAAAACCATAGGTAATGACCAGCATTACGACATTGGATTCTATTATGAACACGGCTGTATCGTAATGGTCATTACGAGATTACATACATCATTACAACACAGTGGGGCGCGACCACGTGCAGCAGCAGGTCGTCGCGGGCGCAGCTCGTGGGGCAGACATACCTACCTAGTTCTCGTTAATGCAGGTCATTTCTCAATGGCTCTTGAACACATGATAGCGGATTAAATATATGGAGATAGATAAAATATTGTATGCAACTGTACGTAATTAGGCCTTAAAACACTAATGTGACCCTATTATGAAACTCGGTTACGCCTCTTTTCATAAACCCACACTCGTGTTTTAAGGACCCCTATTACGATACAGTTGCATAAAATACTATTATAAATATGGCTTCCGTGAGTAAAGTCCAATTTTTTGTACAAAGGAGTACAGGGTAGTTGCATTGCTGCATATTCGGATGGTTATGTAGATCTTGGCTGTATTCCTACATATTGGAATGAACAATAAACAAATGTTTTCAGGGATAATATTCCATTGTAGAAGTGAATCTGTTATTGTTCCTTTAGACTAGAACATTTTTTTAATAGAATATTTGGTTTGATTTTGTAATGGGTTCCACTTGTAACACTTAAAACTAGAAAGTAAAGACCTTTAGTTCTATAGTTGGTATGTATTGTGATATGATTAATAGTATGTAATATGTATTATTGTTAATTTAAAAGCTAGGTAAGAGAATTCCAATTTCTGAATATCATTTGAAGGGTTCACGGAAATAACATACATAGTGACCTTTAAAATTGAGATTTTATTCTCAAAATGTAGAGCTCGCAAAGTACTATGAAATAAATAATCTGAAAACAGTATATTATTTTTTTTTACTGTTAAATAAATGTTAACCATAGTAATTGTATGTGATGAGATGACTTAACTTTCAAACCGCTTTAACTCAAAACATTGCTTAGACGTGGCGTGGACCCAATTGTGTGTTAACCCTGGTTAATTCTGCAATACAATGTCAACCCTTTAAAAAAAAGAATTTTAACAGTCAACTTTGTATTGCAAAAAAAAACATTGGAAGATAGAATCCTTTCCGAATCCTCCTCCTTTTTCGAAATCTGTTAAAAATGACAGTGAGTTGACTCAGTATTGCAAAATAGCGTCTTATTAACAGCAGAATGCAAAAATGAAATTAATTGAATGGCTGGATTTTAAACAAATAGAGATTTAGTGGATTTTCCCGTGATTGTTATTTCTTTTGAATTTATACAACTACTTGCGCAGGGCGTAGTATGTCAGACAATTAAACTGTAGTTAACTGCAAATTTTTCCACCGTGGCATTCATAATCTCTGATTAAAAGATAAGTTAGTAATGCATCAATTTTTAATTAATTAAGTTTCCTTCTGGTTTGTGATCATTGAAATTTTTGACGAAATTGGTAATTATAATAAAAATATGTTACATTATGCTGTCTTTTAATTATCTTTTAAATGATTCTTAATTACTGTTCTACACCCATGGCACTTTTCCGGCGTAGACAAATATATAACGATCACATAACGATCATTGTGAAATTTACACTGTGAAAAGGTTCTACCACAGTTTCTTCTATCTATGTAACTATTTCTAAACAATACCTATTATTAAGATTGTTTTTTTTTTGGAATCTTTTTGTATTTTTTATTTCAATTCCAAATTTTTACTTTTACGGTCATCCCGTAAAACCTAAATTGAAAATACAAACTGAAATCTTAATTTGATTGCTTAGTAACGATATCTCTTGTCCGGGTGAGTGGTTAGTTCCAATGGAGTGCCGAAAAAAGTTTCTCGATGAGGGCTACGGCATAGATGTCGCTAGCGTCACTGCTAAAGTGACTAAGTAAGAAACAAACAAGCTGAGATATGAGGTGCATAGGGGAAATTCGCGTCGGTACCGTTGACCATCAGTGGTGTAGCGGTATAGCACGCGGTACGGATTACCGAGGACCTGGGTTCGATTCCCAGTGATGGTCTTATTTTTCTGTTTTTTCTGTGCATCTTTATTTCAGTTTGTATTTTCAATACCTATTATATTCATTACGAAGATAATTTAAATACAAAGTCAACACATTAATGCTTATCTTCCTTCACTGCAAGTATAACGTTATGATGGTACCTATATGTTACGTACCTATGAACCGTGGTGGCCTAGTGGTCTCAAGCAGAGGATCGTTGGTTCAAATCCGGGCCCGCAGCTCTGAGTTCTTCGAAATTCATGTGCGAAATTTTATTTGAAATTTACTTGCCACAAGCTTTACGTTACGGTAAAGGAAAACATCGTGCGGAAACCTTTTTTTTTTTTTTATTCTATTGGATGGCGAACGAGCAAGTGGGTCTCCTGATGGTAAGAGATCACCACCGCCCATAGACACCTGCAACACCAGGGGGATTGCAGATGCGTTGCCAACCTAGAGGCCTAAGATGGGATACCTCAAGTGCCAGTAATTTTTGGTGATGATGTTATGACAAAGATACCTAGTTTTTTTTTAATTTTGGGATCCAATTAAGTAGAGAAAGTCCAATTTATCCAGAGTAATCCAGCGCAAGGCGGGCTGCTGCCCAAGATAGCCGTCGCCGTCGGTAATCGACTTACCCCGTGATTTAATATCGCACTCAGTGCCTGCCAAAATATTTACCCTATCTGCCTCAGTTGGATTTAAAGCGGCAAAGTAGATAGGTTTTTGATTGATTTTGGCCTTGTATGTATTTTCATTTATTTATTGATAAAGGGAAACAAACAACAATAGTAGATTGTTCAACAATGGACTAAAACAAGCCATAATTACACGAGATGTCTAGCCAGCTAGGTATATTTCGAGTGGCATTATGGTTGTTTATATTATAGTCTCGCGTTAGTCGCGTTAAACACTCTATTTTTCACTTTGAATTTGAGGAAAAACAATGTTCTGTTCAAAATTTCAATTTTACTTTTTAAAAACGTACACTCGACTAGTGGACAGGGCCAGGCAAAAAAAAATTTTTCGCCGTTTAATACTTTTCTTTTTTTGAAGTGACGCTTTAAATGTTTGCATATTTAGCCAACAGTTTAAAAATTGAAAACTATTTTAAAACCAGTTGGACTATGCATAATAATAGTTATTTGTTATGCAAGGCTGGAAAGTAACTGTTTGGCACGAGTGCTTATATTGAAAGCCGAGCAAGCGAAGGATTCTAGGATTGAACCACGCACGAGCGAAGCGACAGGTTTAAAAGAAGAATCCTAAGCGTAGTCGAGGGTTTCAAAGGCACGAGATGCTAAACAACTTTACAGCCGAGCGAAACATACAATTTTTCACCTCACGACAGCGAGAAAAATGTAGATGGAAGAAAATAAATTGGATACTCTTATAAATCAGTTTCAGGTTATGCTAGCTAGCTTATGCCAATGGCTTCTTCTAAATCGCAGAATTCTCATCCCATGATTATATAAAATACATCCACGTTCTTGTCTCCATAAAAAGAGGGAATTTCGAAGTCCAAGTATAAGTTCAGGTTTCTAGATCCATGGTTTGGGTTGGACGTTAATAAGTGAGTTGGTCAGTATTTTTTACATTTAATTATGCAAGTAGCTAAACCTACTTACTTAAAATTAAAATAATTATTAGGTACTAGAATGAGGGCTATCGCGTATGAATTCGCCGCTAGAGGCGCTAGTGTAGCGTGAGGTCTCCGAAATGTCAAATCTCATAGTTTTTGAATGAGCTACGCTGGTTTACTTATAATTAGAATAATTTTGCGAATATTTTGCATTACCTGAAATTAATTATGGCAAATATGCGTTCCGGGGCAACGAATGTCTGTGTTTTGAGACAGTTTTGTCTTTCAGAAACCTTTGTCCTCCCTTTTTTCCGAACAAAACGGGGACTATGCAACACCGTGGCATGCTCGATATTTTTATGGTACGGTTTTAAGGTGTATTAAATATGATTTTAATCTAAACTTTGTTTTCACGCCCGTAATAAATTCAGAACGCACCTACCGGAGGGAAAAAGTTCACACTGTATTACCAATGAGGGCTATCGTTTTTTGTCTCACTAGATGGCGCACTGTTGCGTGAGGTTTTTAAGTATGGCTTTCAAAGTCTGTTATTACGGGCGTGAAAACAAAGTTTAGATTAAAATCATATTTAATACACCTTAAAACCGTACCATAAAAATATCGAGCATGCCACGGTTCTACAATAAAAGAATATATCAATATCTACAAAAAATTTCGCGACACCATATGTCCAACTATTGTAGTTATGTCACTACACTACTTTTTTATATTTTAAAAGTTGTCTGAAATGCCCACTAAAATCAGACCATGTTATCTATACCTTTGTATTAATCCTTATCCAAATAAATAATTTCATATTGAAGACAGTTCAATAGGTTACTCTTTGAATTATTCAAATCGGACATTCCATTCAAAAGATATTATGCATTTAAAAATATCAATCGAACCAAAAAATGCATTTACTCTACGTTGAAGCGCCCCGGCTTCGCGCTGGTCGGGTGTTGTTTTTGGGAATTGGAGCTGAAAATGTGTGTGAAGTGCCCCTCGATTAGAGACCTTTTTTGAGTTCTGTGCCCAAAGGGTAATGAAAACGGGACCCTATTACTCTAAGACTCCACTGTCCGTCTGTCTGTCTGTCACTAGGCAGTACCTAGGTATCTCATGAATCGTGATAGCTAGACAGTTGAAACTTTCACAGATGATGTATTTCTATTGCCGTTATAACAACAAATACTAAAAACAGAACAAAATAAATGTTTAAGGGGTTCTCTTTACGGCAACAGGTAGTTGCTAGAAATATTCACAAAATATTTTGTTTGTATATTCATTCACTTTAAAAATAAATAATTAAATTAAAATATAATAAATATTTAAGGGGGGCTCCAGTACGGCAAACGTGTTTTTTTTTACGATTTTTGCTAATGTCTAATCTTGTATAGGTACGGAACCCTGCGTGCGGGAGTCCGACTCGCACTTGGTCGTTTTTTATTGTACGCAGTACGCAGTTTGTTATCGTGCGCAGCTGGGACGGGTCGCTAGTTATTAATAATTTTACTACTTTCGCGTACGAAATTGCAGGCAAAAACTGTTCACTATATAGGTATGAAGATACCTAAAAGTAGATATGGTCAGCCCATGCTACGTTGACACTCATACAATTTTCAAGATAAACCTTAGATAAACAGACCATTGGAAATAGGTAAAACGGACCATATCGAATTTTATGATGATCTTAGCAAAACTATAATTCATTTGATAGCTCTATGCCACAGAACGGTATGGGTATAGCCGAGGAAAACCCTCCCAATTTTACTTCTAGGGAAAGTAATGGTTCCTTGTAGGACTACGGAACCCTAAAAATCGACATCGATTTTCCAATTGATGGAAGTTCACGCAGCTTTTAATTAATTATCTCTTTGGTATTAGGTACAATTACTTAACTAAGCATGTTCGTGCCTTATTATTTATTTATTTACTTATTTACTTATTCAGTATTGAACTAAAACAATATGGGTTATACTCGTAGTATAAAAAAATCTAGATACATATAAATAGATAGAGTATCTAAGATACTTAAGTACCTTAGTCGGTGTAAGTACGTAGTAGGGAATTTAGCCTCGAGTTGTAACGAAAGAAAGATGTTCAGCCTAATGAACTAAGTAGGACCTGTTGAATGCGACGCGGTTCCATTTCCACCCCCCTAGGGTCGCGCGGGACCGCGGCTGCGGATACGAATGGCTGTAATCTTCTTGCTTTATATAAGGGCATGAAACTAGTGAACCCCTACACACGTTTCCAGACAATTTATCATGTAGATAAGAAGAAATTTCTAAGAAAAGGTCGTAGGTAGTTATTTGAATAGAACTTATCCACTTTGATTTGACTGTAATACTTATCTCCTTTCTTTTGTTGCAGATTGATCTTGGGCGGTGCCAAAGAGTGTGTGATTATTAGTGTTGTTTAAAAGAATGTTGTTTTTTTTTGTATAATGTCGTGTTTTGGAGGCAGCGTGCTTATTCCCGATTGAAAGGGAGCAGAGCCAGTGAGTGCACAGTGCCGTGTATTAGTGATGTAAGTGTATAACGGTCAGTGCCAGAGAGGAAGTCATCATGTTACCTACAAATGTGTATTCATTTATGAAAAAGGTAAGTTAGGTACTTAATTTGTGAAATGTTAACTCATTTCAACTTGATAAGCTTGTCGTTTCACAGAATTTTTCTTGTATAGTGGACAAAGAGTAAGGGCATTCATGATTAAGTATCAAAATTTCAATGCTATGTATACTTGGTTTGGATAGGTATTTAACTAAATGTAAACAATACAATGTTGATTGGTGTCTTAAATATTGAAATTCCCCCATTAAACTATCTAAGCATTTACATTTCTGTATTGGAATAGGTACACTAGTCTAGTTTGTATTACAATGATGGATAAGTAAAATGTTTAAAATCCTTGAATGTACCAAATCTGGCAGCTAAAGTTTATTTACATTTAGTTAATTACCTAGTTTAGTTAATTATTTTAGTTTTTCGAAATTCATGTGCGGAATTACATTTGATATTTACCACGAGCTTTGCGGTGAAGGCAAACATCGTGAGGAAACCTGCACAAACCTGCAAAGCAATTCAATGGTGCGTGTGAAGTTCCCAATCCGCACTGGGCCCGCGTGGGAACTATGGCCCAAGCCCTCTTGTTCTGAGAGGAGGCCTGTGCCCAGCAGTGGGACGTATATAGGCTGGGATGATGAGTTAGTTACCTAAACGTTTCATGTATAGGTATGATTTTGGCAGAATGTTCCATTTTATCGCTGAAACCACCGACAATTTTGTTCGGCAGTATTTTGATAGGCACGAAGTTTTCTCCGTTCGGCCGCTTCATTATATTTTTGTGGGTTTCAAGAGAAATTTCATTAAAATAATATTCGCGGCGAAACGCCAAGCCACAGCCATAGTAAGTAGGTACCTAATGCAGTAGGTACTAGTAACTAATTTTTGTATAAGTTTAATCCTGCTAAAACCGGCCAAGCGTGAGTTAATAGTTTCGCGCGCTGAGGGTCCGGTAAGTTTTTATTTCATACTAAATATCTATGAAAAACAAAACAATTTCTTGAAGATCCCCGATTATCATAAATTTTCCTTAACTGGTACCTACTGCAAGATAACTTTTTTCTTTCTAATTTTATGTTGACAAGATATGTACTTACTGTATAGTTTTAACTACGGCGGTTTTTATGGTTGCGTACCTCAGTCGGCAAAAACACAATCCTTGTAGCTAGGTACTTAGTATCAGTATTTTTAGTCCGTCCGTCCGTCTGTAAAAACCCTTTTTTCAGGAACGCGTGAAATTATGAAGCTGTAAAATTAATCGTATTATCAAGTGTCAAGTCTGTTATCCCCCGGAGCAGTGACAAATTAAACTTCTAAGTCGATGTAGTCAAAAGATATTAAAGATACTTACAGGTGCTTACAGTCCTTAAAACGGTGTTTCAAAATCTATAGGGTACACCCAGTTGTCATATAAACTTGAAATTTTGTATGAAGATAGCTCTTATAGCACAATCAATAAAAAAGTACCTACCTATATATTTATATATCTGTCTGTCTATAACCGATTTTAAATGACCCCACGCAGCGTACATTTTGCTTCGGAGCTGGGCTCTGCTGACACTGGATATAGGTATACCTATACAAATTTTTACGAAGTAGGTATCATCATCATCATCATCCCAGCCTATATACGTCCCACTGCTGGGCACAGGCCTCCTTTCAGAACACCGCAAAGCTCGTGGTAAATTTCAAATGTAATTCCGCACATGATTTTCGAAAAACTCAGAGGTGCGAGCCGGGGTTCGAACCCACGACGACCCTCTGCTTGAGAGGCGATAGGTCAAACCACTAGGCCACCACGGCTTATCCAAAGCGCGGAAGTAGGTATATCGACTTATAAACTAAATATCTTGAAAAAAGTAATGGTTGTTTTCCTACCTTATTGTTCTTTAAGAGTTTACCAACCCACTTATCTAACTCCACTATTTCTGACGTAGAACGACGAGTTAAGGGGATCCCATGCCCCAATGACCTTCGATCTGAATTCCATAGTTTTCCAATATTTTTTGTAGCTTATTATATTAACAACAACGGCTTTGAGCAATATAGTATCCCATATTTACTTCAAAATCCATTGTCCTCGAGATATTTGGCATCAAAGTTGAACAATTTTAGGCCAAAAAACTGGTTTTCTGGCCATAACTTTTGTGTTAATTAGTTTCAAATGGAAACCCTCGACACGTTTTTAGAGACGTCAAAGACTAACCCAAATATTTAGATTTTGTATATGTTAGATCTTTCACGTCAATAGAGATACGAAATAAGTGTTTTTTTAGACAATGTTTAAAAAAAACATACCATATGAAGTATTCATTTATTTAAAAATTAGGTAGACTAAAATCGAGATAAAAGATTGGACAACTGATAGCCGTTATTGACTTTCTATCTGTAGTGCAAAAGTAGGAGATATACGATTCAAAACTTGTCGAAAATCGATGAAAACCTCGGGTAGACGATTTAATCTCTCATGAAAATTTGAGTGAGTTATTAACTAACTAAGTAATTCGAATCTTGCTGAGTCGCTGCCATCTCGTCAATCTGTTAAATAAATCAATCAACACCTGTTGGATTTCAAATCCGTCTCCAGCTATTTTAACAAAATCTTCGTCACTCAAGTAAAATGGAGTAATCTCTGAAGCAGTTTATTCGAGCGAGTGCAGATTTGTGCGAGTAGGTAGCAGTTTAAAAAGGGTGGATATTTTAGGGGCCTTTTCATTACTTGCTCATGTAAAGAATATATTTGGGAGTGGATTGAATTTAAACCGATGCGAGACTTCAGATTTATGACACACTGGCTGGAACAGAAAGATAGATACTTAAACATAAGGACAGACAGACATACCTACATTTAAGTGATCCTCCAGTTTTAAGATTGCGGTTTTACAGTCGAGAGCATAAATATCTACACATCCTTACACGACTTGTGTTTAACGGCACAAAGGTGTATAGATATTAGTAAAGATAATAATATAGATATTTTTGACGTCTTGGTAACGTATAGGTAACGTATATGCCCTTGACTGTGTACCTAACCTACTTATTATCATGTCCGTCGACTTGTCTGCCGCTCAGCTCAGATCTCTTAGGTAGGTATATGTAGTACTTAGTTAAAAGCTATAATTTATTACGTATTAAATACGTGGAGTAAAGTATAAGTAGTCTGTAACCATACATTATGGAAGAGCAATAAAATATTGAGTATTGAGTAGTAGAGTAAAATATTGCTTACCCTTTTCCCTATGTACCTATACGTACGACGTCCGTATAGTACCTGCACGTAAGTGTACGTGCATGTCTGTGTGTTTGCGCTTCCCCAGTGGCTTATCCGGTATCAGTCTCGAGCGGAGCTTCCTGCGCCAAGTTACGCTCCGCCGAGCCATAGTAAAAGAGAACAAGTATGCACACTCCGATCCTTTAGGGGACTTAACTGCTACTCCGGCACGGACGCTTAGGGTTGTCGATGTCTATTTTAGATGAATTAATTACCTACCGGCAAATAATTTTAGTATGAAAGATAACTTAAAATTGTCTAATATCTGTGTCTAGAGAAACAAGATTCTTTGCCGCTCTATTATTATAATATACTAAATTTAAAAATATTATTTATAAATTCGCCGAAGTGGTGATGGCGACTGTGTACATACTACTCATGTTTAGTACACATAATACTTTAACTATATTGTTTATAGGTAGGTAGATATCTATTATTTTTTTATGTGTCCTTGCACGAAACTATCACACTACACTTATATACTACTAATTTACAACTATACCTAATACAAAAAATACGTAAGTACGAGTACGCGAACCTAAATGGTGATCATCTTGCGAAGCGAGCGCAAGACGAGCGAGCTAAAGTCGAAACGTACGGCACCGATGGCAGCGCAGTTTTGACTAAAGAAAATTTAATCCTCCTTAAATTATCAGTGTTTGCGTGCGGTTGGTGTTTGGTGTTTGGGTACGCACGCACCGGCGCCAACCGGAGCGCACACATTTAAGCCGCGCGATGTACTTTTGTTCGTAGTGAACCTACTTGTTCTCTTTTACTATGGCCGAGTGGAATTCTCTCTTTCTCATCAAAACAATACTGCCGTCGTCGCAAAGCAAACACTAATAACTTACAGCACTACGTGTATTTATGTATGTACAGCACTTAGTTGTACATAAAACACATGAAATTACACGTAGCTGTAAAAAAAATGTACAAAGGTGAGCTTATCGCTCAAAAGAAAATCCTCCTGTCTTTTTTTAAATAATAAACTTATGAATGTCCATACAAAACTTTATCTAAATCAGTTCAGACGAGAGAACAGAAAGTTTGTGAAGACGTTCGGATGTGTCTTACTAAATTTTCCAATAACAGCGCAATGAATTTGGATGAAATTTGGCACACCGATAGTTCATAACCTGGATTAACACTTTTAATACTTTTATCCCGGGATTTTGCATATTTACCACAACATATTACAAATTATTTTTTCACAAACAGCTATACCTTAACAAGTTTGTGCGTGACACTCGGTAGAACCCAGTCAACATAAATCTTATAAAAGCAGTAGAGGCAGTACTATACGGTAGTACTATTTGTTAGTTATTCTGTGGTAGAGGCTCCCTGCGAAAGGGGTTCTACTTTCCGAGTGTTACAGGTCGATTCACGAAAGCTGGCACGAATGAATTGAATGAGTGAATGAAAGTATCTGCGTGTTACCTATTTGAATACCTTCACACAATGAAAATGTCATGCATCAGTGATTTACCTAGATAAATGTCTAACATAAGTGACCATTCCATTCGTGCCAGCTCTTGTTAATCGACTTGTAGGTACATACGAACTTGTCAAGGTATAGTTTAAAGTATTAAAAAAACCGGCCAAGAGCTTGTCGCAGACGCTCAAGATAGGGTTCCGTAGCCATTACGAAAAAATCAAGTAATATTTTTCTAAGGTTTTCGTATTGTGAACGGAATCTTCCAAGTTTAGGTATATTTTATACGTTAGGCTGCTATTTACTCTTAAGTTACTAATAATTCTTAAGCAATTTTAGCCGTTATTATTTTTCTTGTAAATTTGATATAGTTACTACCATCCAGAATTTATTCAAATTTTTCCACATAACAGTTTATATTTTAGAGGGGGGGACGCTCGATTTTAATGAAAATTTGCACTTTCAATTGAATATTTCGCTTTTTAGTTTAGCACTTTTTTGGCGTGACTGAATGTATATTCATGCCAAATTACAGCTTTCTAGTACTAACGGCCCCAGAGCTTAGCCGTGGACGGACAGACAGACAGACGGACAGACATGGCTAAACTATAAGGTTTCCTAGTTGACTACGGAACCCTAAAAACACGGTTGCTTACAGTCTCAGGCTTGTTTATCGGCAATAAACAAAGAAAACGAGTTCTGAAGGGAATTAGTCGAACGGAGCTAGATTGCCGGCGCAGCGCTGCAGCCGGAGAAATCTATTTACCGAGTGCAGTACAATTTGTAGGAATCACTTACCTGCAATATGATTAAGGAATGTTGTACGGAGTCGAGATTTATCGCGGGATCTGTTTCCTTCGCTTTTTCCTGCTAACTGCCATTTTGTATCGAGTTATGCTGTAATTTTTTGTTGATAAAACGTTAACTATTTTCTTTCCGTAAATCATTTCGTAATGTGTGTATACTTTATTATATAATTTAAAGTCAAAGTTAAAATAACTTCATTCAATTTAGGCTATAACAAGCACTTATGAACGTCAAAAAAATCTACCACCGGTTCGGAAAAACCTCTGTTGGGAAGAATCCGGTAAGAAACTCAACGAGGTATATTTTTTTAGAGGTTTATAATTTCATAACTTACGAAAGGAGGACAAGTTTTTACTATTTTTGCTCGACTTGGCGTTGGCAATGCCATGCCCCTGTATGCAAAAGTAGGACAATCGATATTAGGTGTAATCATTGACAGCCAATAACAGATTTCATTGGATTTTATTAAATAAAATATATTTAATGGCTTTAATATATATGTATATATATATATAGGCGTCTACTTGAGCACCACCTCCGTTTTTTTAAATCGGTTAAAAATAGGTATGTAGATATGTATTTCTATTCAATCTGCCTACAAAATTCAAGTTTCCAAATAATTATATTAAATCAGTTTAATCGAATCACATACTCGTAATAATTCCCAATTAATGAACGACTTAGAATTATAAAAACAACTAAATTTTTCGCACTGCTCGTACGGGGGGATTTAAATAATATGAAAAATTTACACATATTTTCATCGCTGACTGTACTTCATTATTTATATGATTATTAACTGTACATATGTACTCTGTGACTGTACATAAAATAATTTTGTGTTTTACATGAATGCATACCTAAATTAAACGTGGCAACAACGTAGGTAGACCATTTAATGTTCTATAAGAAATAGACATTAAGCCAATTTTTGTAAATGACTGTTTGTTTCTTAAATAAATAAATAAATAAATGAGTCAGTGCCCTTATTGATGCTGCTGCGGCGCTGCTGCAGGACCACATACACACGCACGTCAGGCGCATGCTGCGGGAGGGGGAGGGGGAGGGCGGCGCTGCCAAGAGTACAGCCCAAGGTGTCGCCAATATTTGGGACAATTATATTTTTTCTTTTAGAAATAAAATTTTTACTCGCAAATGTGATGAAAAACATTGTATGTCGCACGGGCAGTACTAGAATTACGAACATCGACTCATTAAATCCCTCAGTCTTCTACTTCGGGCTTCTATTAGACTCTCGTTCGTAATTACTTATTTACCGCCCTTAAGACACAATGTACTATTACAGTCTCATAGCAACAACGTAGCAGTACTAAGCTTACCCAACGTTCGTAGCACTCGTAACCATAATCGTAGCAACGTAGCCGTAGCTTCATGCCTGCCTCGTACCGTCGCTTACCGCCGCATGCATATTTCATGCTGTCGTGGCTAGACTGTGGCAGTCAAACAGCTACTATGAAATTTGAAAATCGAAGTTCGTATCGTACCTTCCCTCTCACTCTCGTATTAAATAATATAAGCGTCAGCGGGAGGACAAGATACGAAGTTCGAATTTTGCGCTTCGTAGTATAGGGCCAGCAGGGCTACTACGAAACTGGAAACTCGAAATTCGCGTCGTGCGGTCCCCTTGACACTTATACTATTAATACGAGAGCGAGAGGGACCGCACGACACGAACTTCGAGTTTCGAGTTTCGTAGTAGCCCTGCAGGGCCGGAGATAAAATATAATAGGGGCGTGTTGTTCTGTATTGACGGATTATGTAGCTGTCAACCAACCGCCGGTAGAATAGCGAAGTGACCGAGCCGTCGGCGAGCGAGCCCAATCTTGTGTATCATATCGATCGTTCATAATTTAAAATTTTTAGGATTTCATAACCAAAATGGCGAAAATGGGACCATTATAGTTCACTTAACTCGGAAACTGGGAATATTTGTATGAAAACTTGAAGATGTCTTTCATTATTCGCTACTTATTTCTGCAGTTGTGCCTACAACCTCCTTAACGTTCTTCGGTTAATACTTACGTATTTTAAGTAAGGAATTTTTTATAAATCATATTTAAAAGATGTAAGGGAATGCTAAGTATTTTTTGGATAAAGAGAATAGGTAGGTATTTAAGGAGAAAAATAAATAATAAATATCACGGAACAATTCATACCAATTGACCTAGTCCCAAAGTAAGCTTAGCAAAGCTTGTGTTATGTTTACTAAGCAACTAAATAAATAAAAAACCGGCCAAAAGCGTGTCGGCCACGCCCAAAATAGGGTTCCGTAGCCCTCACGAAAAAATTAAGTAATATTTTTCTAAGGATTTTGTATTTTATACGGAATCTTCCAAGTTTAGGTATATTTTATACCTTAGGCTGCTATTCAAGAGTAAAACTACTAATAATTCTCAAGAAAACTTAGCCGTTATAGTTTTCCTCGAAAGTTTGATGTACTTAACTACCATCCTGAATTTTTTCAAATTTTTCCACCCGCCATTTTAGAGGGGGGGGGACGCTTCATTTTAATGAAAACTTGCACTTTAAAGTTGAATATTTCGCAAAAAAATCAATGGATCGAAAA